>NW_027555847.1:513436942-514036942 GCF_003287225.1 Phascolarctos cinereus
TTTAATGTAGAAGCTGCAAGGTCCTGTGTAATCCTGACTGTGGTTCCATGATATTTAAATTGTTTCTTTCTGGCTGCTTGCAGCACCTTCTCTTTCATCTGGTAATTTTGGAATTTTGCTATTATATTCTTGGCGTTGTCAATTTGGGATCTCTTTCAGGTGGTGATCTTTCTATGGTTATTTTCCCTTCTGGTTCTAGGACTTCTGGGCAGTTTTCCTTTATTTTCCTGATCATGATCTTTTAGGTAGTCCAATAATTTTTAAATTGTCTCTCCTGAGTCGATTTTCCAGTTGTTTTACATGAGGTATTTTACATTTTCATCTATTTTTTCATTTTTTTTTTCTGTTTGACTGATTCTTGCTTCTCATAGAGACATTAGTTTCCATTTGTCCAATTCTAGTTTTTAACAGATTGTTTTCTTCTGTTAGTTTTTGTACTTCCTTCTTCAATTGGCCAATTGTGTTTTTTAGGGACTTGTTTTTTCTCAGTATTTTTTTTCCAATTGGCCAATTATATTTTTGAAGGACTCTTCTACCTCTCTCATTTGACTATTAAAATCCTTCTTGAGCTCTTCTAAGAAGGCTTTTTGGGCTTCAGACCAGTTCATATTCCCTTTTGTTGTTGCAGATGTGGGTTTGTTGACAATGTTGTCCTCTTCAGAATTTCTCTCTTGATCTTCACTCTTCTCATAATATGAATCTATGGTACGTTTCTTTTTACTCATGGTGTTTCTTTATTCCCTGGCCTTTAAAGAGATTGAGCTCTCCTGCTGGGGAACAGAGGGCACTGACCCAAGCTTCTTGTGTTGGGAGCCTAGGTCTTGGTCACTGGCTTTGTGTGCTGGGGCCTCTTATGCTGGCAATTGGAGGCTGTAGGTTTCTGGCAGCTTACCTCGTGTTGGGCTGGAATCAGCAAGGCTGGAACTTTCAGGCAATTCTAGGTTTTTAGCTTTCTTCAGCTCCTTTTAGATGGGTGCTGCAGGGTGTTTATCTGCCTGGGGCCCCCTGCAGTGTTGTCTTCCTTGTTTCTGCTAATGCACTGGGAGATTCCTTTATGGTAGAGTGCCCAAGGCACCTGGTGGTTTTCTGAGCTGGTTTCAATCGGTCCCCCCCCCCCCAGGTCCAGGTGTTGGTGTTTGCCTGTTCTACCACCTGGGCTTCAGGATTTCTTCACAATTGGAGGCTGCAGGGCTCAGATAGCTCACCTGGTGTTTGGCTGGAACCAGCAAGGCCGGGGCTTTAGGAAGCCTTTAGGTTGTTTTCTTCACCTCCTTTCAGATGAATGCCACTGGGTACTTATCTGCCTGGGGCCCCTTGTAGTTCTGCCTCCCTTATTTTTGCCGAGGCACTGGGAGACCCATTTGCTGGGCTACTGCACTGCTGCTCCCAGTCTTTCTTCTAATTCAGCTGTTCCAGGGTTTTTTTTTTTCCTGGGGTGGCATTTTCTGGGTTTTCTGAGGTTGATAGGGGAGAGTGAGAGCAACTACATTTTCACTCCGCCATCTTGGCTCCCGGAAGCGCAAGTCCGAAAATAGATATTTAAACTTCTGAAAAGAAATTTCTAAGAAAACTCTTCTGACCTACCTCCTGTCTTTGAAATTTCCCTCTCCCACAGACTCATTAGTCACTCTGTGGCTTAGCAGGGTCATTAGTGATATTACTTCTTTGAGGAAAGTGTTAATGACTTGAGGAATAAAAAACAAACAATACAAGATTTTGAGAGATGTTTTGAAGGTTTTCATTAAAACTCCTGCTTTTACTTACTTGGATATAATTTAGGCTTAGCATAATTTCTCTCTACTCCATGGTCATGTGCTGATTTGCATGTCTGTTCTGGTGATCAGGATTTTTGGAGAGGCTCAAAACTACCTTATTCTACTTATCTATAGCTGTAGCTCCAGAGAAAGATGTTCACCCCAGAAACTTTATTAGCTGGAAGCAGCTAAGCATGAGAGACCCTTGGAACAGTTTAAATTTCAAGAATAAGGCCAAAAGGCTGTAAATCCCATCTTGTACTTTTGTAATCTCAGTGGTTTGCTCATGCCATTCTCACACTCTTCACTCTCAAAACTCCTTTCCCTCACATGCACCCTCATCCATAGATGTAGCAAAAATTTTTTTCACAGCTGCCATCTTTGGGTTGTGACTTAAAGCTAGTTGAATTGCTATGTCTCAACATCAGAAATTACCCTCAGTTTATGGCTTTGTGGCATCACCACTTAGCTTTTAAAGCTACCTGTACTGGTGTCTCAACCTGAAATCAGGAAAGACCTGAATTTCAGTATCATCTCTCACCCTTAGAGCTGGGTGATCTTGGGCATGTGTCTCTGAGGCTCTGATTCCTCATCTACAAAATGGGGGCCCCAACACCCACCTGCTCTTCACTGAAGAAGCTCTGTACAGAACATCTCCTACAGCTTCTGCCCCAGGAAAACCAGTGCCACTACAGATTGGCAACAGTTTCCCAATTCCTTTCTATCCCACAAGCAAGGAACAAGCATTTATTAAGTGCCTACCATGTTCTAGGCACTGTGTTAAGTTATTTACAAATATCTCATTTAATCCTTACAAAACCCTGGGAAGTAGGTGCTCTTGTTATCTCTATTTTACAATTGAGGAAACTGAGGCAGGGAGATCTACACAACTAATAGGTGCCCAGGGCTGGATTTGAACTCACTTCTTCCTGACTTCAGGACTAGTGCTCTATCCTTTGTGCCAAAAAGCTTCTTAAAGCTTATCACACCCAGTCTTGATATAAAGATTATTTTACTCATGCTTCATTGTGCATTGGAACTTTATTAAATAGGGCAGATTTTTCATGAGTACATTTTGAACGTATTTCATCAATCTAGAATTGGAAAGAATCTCAGAGAACACCTTGATCCGATCCACTTTTTTTTTTCCAGATGAAGAAATTGAGACCCAGGAGGTTAAGTGCCTTTGCCAAAAGTCACAAAACGACTTAGGATTTGAACTCAGATCTCTTGTCTTAAGTTTAATGTGAGAGTCCAGCACTTTCTTTACTATGCCTCCTTACCACTCATGGTCTAAGGAAGTTTCCCTAGCACGAAAAATAAATTATTTCTATGGTAGCCAGCCCCATTTTATGTACCCTGAAGAGAAGAACATTGGAGTGAATGACAATTTATAATGAGATAACCATGAAAAACACTTGGAACATTTAAAGACCTTTGAAAAACACTCTGAGATTATGCAGCAGGCTTGTCATGTTTGTGATGAATAAGATGAAGTAGCACCCATTGAAAATGGAGAAATTGGAATTAATTGTATCTCATTGCCTCTTGCATAAGAAGGAAGAGACCTCTTATTTTATATCAATTCTTGCATTTCATTTCATTTGTAAAGCATCATTTAGTTGGTTGTAGTTGAAATATTTCATATCAGTGACCACACTTCATGAAAAGAATATAATTATGTATAATCTTATTAAATCCTTGCCAGTGAGGGAAGAAGATGCAGTTGCTTTTTCTCCCCTTTCTTCTCAAGACTTATTAAAATAGGGGTGTGTTGTCGTGTGCTTTAAATTTGAAAGTGTCCCTTTTGGTTCTTGAGTTAAATCCTATTTTTAAAAACGTTTCCTATGCATTTTCCCCTCGCTGGTATCTCCTCCCTCCTTAACAATTCAGTTTAACAAGTAACCTCATGCACACCAGCTAACTGTCTAATAAAATCTCCAGGCAAAGCTGAGATGACTTGTGTGGAACTGACTTTAAAAATGTTTGATGGAACACTGCTTCAGTCTCTGAATACTTGTCAGATTGCATTTATTACAGCCCCTTCCATTACCAAGATGTGCATTTTGGTCCAGAGAGATCTTTCTTCCTCCTCGTCTCTCCTTCTTTTGCTATATAGTCCTAGCTTTTGAGGTGCCATACTCTTATCAATTATTCACTTTGACATTCTCACTGTGACAGAATATTGTAAGAATTGAAGAGCTGAAATTTCTATTTAGTTTATTTTTAAATGGTTTTGGAAAGGTGCAAGGCACATTAACATTGGGGAGTTGGTGGGTGACTCAGAATATATAAAATAAGTTCATGGTAGTGTCACATTTTTTAGCATCATAGAACTTTTAGGATAAATATATATTTGAGGGGAAAAGATGAATAAGATCTAGTTCCATTTCTAGTATGTATAGTATTTGTACTGATCGATACTTTCTGTTACATGGTGATATGATGAAAATAATTTATAATCATGTGGTTTCAATTTGTTGTTTAATCATTTTCAGTTGTGTCCAATTCTTTGTGACCCCACTTGGGGTTTTCTTGGCAGAGATACTGGAGTGTTTTCCATTTCCTTCTCCAGCTCATTTTCCAGATGAAGAAACTGAGGCAAACAGGTTTAAATGATTTGCCCAGGGTCACATAGCTATTAAGTCCTGAGGCTGAATTTGAACTTAGGTTCTTCTGACTCCAGGGACAGCGCCCTCTCCACTGAGGCACTAGCTGCCTTTAAAAGCAAGTTCAGTGGGTGCAACTAAGAGAACAATAGAAGTAAAAAATTAAAAATAAAATGCACGATTATGCATTTCTCTACATTGGCATCTAAATCCTGTTTCTTAATCCTGACAAGAGTAATAAGAGGGGGAAGGGACGAGAATAAGCATTTTTATAGTGCCTACTGTGTGCCAGATTCTGGGCTAAGCATTTTACAAATATTGTCTCATTTGATCCTTATAACAACCCTGTGTGGTAGGTGCTATTCTTATCTCCATTTGATACTAAAATCATAAAGCTTCGAACTTGTATTTCACCTCCTCTTTGGCTGCTGGCCTGAGGCCTATACACACATATGGCTGAGTTTATAAAACCTTTTTTCACGTTTGGCAGAGATGAGAGGGAGAGGATAGTCTGGCTAGAACAACCTTGTTAAACTTGTAATGTCATTTTTAGAGAAGAGTCTTTCTTTTCCAAGCGCTCTGTGTCTGAATTTAGTGGTAAGTTTACATCTAGCTGAAAGTATCCAGGTCATCATGGTGTAGGGATCACAGTAACTCCTCTAAAATTTGCTAACTTACACATGTTTGTAACCCATCACATAATCTCAGTGGATTTTGATATCCATAGATGAGAGTTTTATTTATTTATAAAGGTGTTACAGCTCCTTGTAGGAATTCTTAATTACGATTAAAATGTTTGTGTTGCGTATGATACTCTGTAGTGAGATCTGGTAGACTTATTTTGTGAGACTGATAAATAGTAAAGCTTCCCTGAAAATGATTACAATTAAAATTTATTAGAAGTATGTGTGTGTAGTAGACAGATGTTCTACAGGTGGTGAGTACTGATGTCAGAGGAGGTCCTGGGTTTGAGTACCATTTCTGACACAAACTGGCCATGTGTCCTGGGCAGGCTACTTAACCCTCAGTGACCCAGGTAACTCTCTAAGACCCAAGTTTCCAAAGCAGTTGCAGATTTGCATTGGTAGAGGGAGTTTTCTTCATTGAATTACCTTCTCCGGTATAGAGGTCATCAAAATCAAATAAAACAAACAAAGAAAAACCCAACAACAACAAAACTCACAAAAATAAACACATTTATTAAGGGCCTACAGTATTCTAATGATAGTATCCTTCATATGGCAGCCTCTCTCATGCTGAATAGAATGAGTAAATGTTTCATGTTAAGCATGTAAATTCTGCAATTTTTCATGGTGCTCTATGCACTTTATCAGAAGTAAATGTTTTGGTATTAATCTCCCTACTTCATTCTGTTTTTTGTGGGGTTTGTTTTTTTTTTGGCAGTTGGGGTTAAGTTACCTACCCAGGGTCACACAGCTAGTAAGTGCCAAGTGTTTGATCTAAGGCCGGATTTGAACTCAGGTACTCCTGACTTCAGGGCTGGTGCTCTACCCACTGCACCACCTAGCTGCCCTTAATCTCCCCACTTCAAATCTGTTTTTTTTTTCCCCAAAAAAAGGGCAACAGTGAAATTGGTTATTAGTTCAAAAAACATTTGGGCTAATTGGCAGGGATCAAAAATCTTTTTGCTTTATTCATAGGCAGGGTATAGCAAATGGAAAATTAGAATCCAATTATGAGATAAAGATATCATTATGCCAACAAGCAGGACTTTTTTCTCCTTAAAAATTCATCCAAAACTGGCAAACATTTGGTGCGAAAGGTAGCAAACTGTGAATTTACACATTTAGTTGCTGGTGCATTCTATAGCCACACTCTAAGCTTTTTGGAGAAATAGAGCAGCTGTACTAAGGGGAAAGGGACTCCTTAACTTGTTTATTACTAGCAGATATTCTTGGAGGGATGGAAGCTCTGCTAATAATAAGAATTTCTAATTTTCATAATGGAAATCCATCTCAGAAGAGTGCTTACCATATTTTTACTGATGAAAATTATTTGCATCTTTGTGAATGATTGATACCATTTAAGCATTATTAAGATTGATAGGAGAGGTCTTTATATAGTAAATCAACTTGACACTATGGTAATATATGTATCCATGGCTGACCAATTATTTGATAGGCATATGTTGGTTCATCTTATGATTCTTCACTGTTGACATAAGGCTCCTTTTGACAATCACAAAGGACCATACTTTTCCAAAAAGATGGGTATTGTGACCATAGCCTAAAGTGGGTCCTGGGAAACTGTATATTTTTATGTAAAGAGGTCCTAAATTATTTTAGTTAAAACCTAGGGTGATGCCAAATTGTTTATTTTTTTAAGTTTTATTGATTTTTTTGCCAGTTATTTCTATCTTATTTCCCAAACCTCATTGGAGACTCTACATAAAGAGAATATTTATGTAAAACCAAACACTAATGTATGCCAATGAATGTGACATCATGGAAGTAGTGGAAAGCATGCAGGGCTTAGAGTCAAGAAAACCTGGATTTGAATCCAACATTGAACATTCACTGATTGTGCAATTATGGGCACCTCTCTGAACCTCAATTTCCTCCTCTCTAATATGGGGATGATGAAAAGAGCAGGGAAGTATCTCTTACTATTAGTTTTTTGGAATATTCATTGGTCAATACATTTAATCAGTGTTGCTGCCTTTTGGTGTTGGTTTTTATTTGCATATGGTAGTCATTTTGTATATTTTTTCCTGGTTCTTCTGACTTTTTACTAGTTTATACAGTTTTTTCTGTTTCTCTGAATCAGTCATGTTTGTCATTTTCATGACGTAGTCTTCTGTCATAATATTTCTGTGCTACAATTTATTCAGCCGTTCTTCAATCTATAGCTGCCAGTTATGTTTCTAGTTTTTTGCTGTCACAAATAGTCCTGCTTTGACTATCTTCGTATATGTATGGGGGACTTTTCTGTTATCAATCTGCCTGAAGTATATGACCAGTACTAAGATTTCTGAGTGGAAGAGTACACATGTCTTCCCACCCAGGATCTTAATCTAGAAATAATTTTCTAGACGAAGAAAAAAAAGTTGAGATTGATTAGATTTTTCCCTTATTAGTACTAATTTTAACAACAGTCATTATTGATTGGTAGTTGCCTCATTCATCCACTTCAACTATGTTATACCTCACTCCCCTGACCGCTGCACACCAGTGACTCCTGTACTCCCCACCCCTTCCTCTTCTGAGTTCTGGAAATGGTCAAAGCAGGGAATCATAACAAAATTAACTCTGTATTTTTTTTTCCTGGAAAAATGTCTCTCTCTGTTTCCCTATGGGTTCTCTCGCCATCTGTAAATTTCCAAACCAAAATATCCCTAAACAAATCTGCTCTGTGTATTATGTTCCCCTATGAGAATGAGAAAAGGGACTGTCTTTGCTTTTCATTTATTCCCATCCCTCAGCCCAGTGTAGGGTACATAGTAAGTCCTTAATAAATGCCTTTTCCCTCCATCCCTCCCTCCCTCTCTCCTTCTCTTCTGCCCTTCCTTCTTTGCTTCCTTCCTTCCTTCCCTCCCTCCTCTTACAGGGATGTTATATAGCTGTAAAACATGGAACACCATGAACTCAGAATAAAAAGGGCTGGTGATCCAAAGGATAATGCAAAGACACACTATATGTAGGGTGCAACATGTTGACAGCTACAATTTGTAAGCAATAAAGTGCCGTAAACCAGATTATCAGAAACATGTGTGATTAAAAAATGAGGTGTATTGGTTGTTAAGCAAGAATGAAAGGTAATCCATGGCAAGACCAGGCACTGCATTGGTATCTGTGAAATACTAAAAGAATCCAGGGAACGTCTGTACCTCACTGGGTACATTCTTCATGGAGGATTTATTGAAATACATGAGTGAGAATCCAACAGGATTGTGTAAGGATTGAGACCCACACCAGTGGAAGAAGCAATTAGATCTAAGTATATCCAAGAGGTATTAAGTAAAGGAGATCATTTCAACTATAATAAAGGTCACATATAACATATATGTTTATACATTCATATTTATGAACATTATGTAAATAAATATAATTCAGATCTGTTTGGATCAAGTCTTAACTACAATATTAAATGAGCTTCTCCCCTCTATATTATGCTTTTAACTTTGTAATTATCTTTCATGGGAAAGTCTACAAAATTTGTCAACCTCCATTCATAGGCTCCATTAGTTCAAACTGAGAAATGGAAAAGAGAAATCCATAAACTGTTGGCTGTTTTCCTTAGCATTATTTAAGAATGCTCACCTTAAGGAGAATGTAGTCAATCAGTCCATACACATTTATAAAATGTGTGTCAGGCATTGTGCTAAGTCCTGGGGATGAAAACAAAACGAAACAAAACATAGTCCTTACTCCCAAGAACCTTTCAATCCAACAGAGTTATGTATGATACATTATTACATAATGAAGGGGGATCAGAAGAAGCTTCCTGTGAGGTCAGATTTTAGCTGGAATTGATGGAAGCCAAAGAAGCCAGGAGGTGAAGATGAGGGAAATAAATGTACAAGGCGAACATCAAAGATTACATAAACTCGAGCTCTAAAAAGAAATCTGGAGGGTTCTAAATAATAGGTAAATCGTGATTGCCTTAAAGATATTTTGAAGACACCTTATAAACCATCTTCCTATGACCATTTTGTAGAATAAAAGAATCTTTATTTTAGTAACAAGAAGATTTAGGGAGATTAGTATATTGGATTCAGTCTGTCCAGAAAATGTCAGTTGAAACAGAATTAGTGAAAAATGCCACTCTTAAATCTTGGCATTATGGAAGTAATTTCTATAGTTGGCCCCTCTTGGCTTATCATTAATTTCACTGCCAAAACTAAAACAAGTAGGGAAAGGTAAGAGTCCTTAAGGGACTTATAAATGTCCCTCCAACAATTGAAAAGTAATTCTAAAAATAATTTAATATACCCAGGGCATGGAGGGAATGGCTCATCTTTGCATTTTTAAACACTTTGAAGTTTGAAGCATCCAAAGCCGTAAAACCCTTATCTTCAGCTACATGTGGGTTCCGAAAACTTTGGAAGTTCAACATTGTCCTGACTTGCTGTTCCTTTTCCTCCATATTACATACACAAGGGTAACCTGGAATAATGCATAACTTCCTTCAGTCAGGCCATAACAAGAAAATAATTCTGAATTGGATTTCTGGTTGAAGACAAAGCTTTGGGGTTTTTTGGTTTTTTTTTTGTTTTTAGAAAAAAGCAATTCAACAATAAAAACTGATTATATTTATAGAATCATAAGTAACATTTATACTTGTTATTATTGTTCAAGTGTTAGAGTAATCCTCACTTCCTTTAGCCTGCACATACACATGAACACACACACACACAACACACACACACACACACACAGCTGTTCTTTACAGGGCAGGTGCAAGTATAATATATATAATAATATACAATAATAACTGACATTTCTCTGCCACTTTAAAGTTTGAATATATATTTTATATATCGTATCTATCTTAATTTTTACAAGTACGATATTAGAAGCATTATTGACTTTAGAGTCAAAGGATTTGGATTCAAATCCTGACTCTTCCATGTATCCTTTTGGTGCCCTTGGGCAAGTCATTGACTTGAGCAAGTCACTTTGCTTCAGTTTTGTTATTTTTGAATGAAGGAGTTGTAGTAGGTGGCTTATGGCTCTAAATCTATGATCTTAGAACAACCCTAGAAGGAGGTGTTATTATCTTTAATTATAGATAAGACTCAAGGATGTTAAGTGGCATGCCTTGAGTGTCATATCTGGGGAGTGTCAGAGGAGGGATCTGAACCCAGGTCATTCTAATTAAGTTCATCTCACTAACAATTATAATAATCTGTTTTCTTAAACTGAAGAAGAATAATGAAGGAAGAAGGTTAATGATGATGTCACTAAAGTATCTGGAAGTGAAATCATGGTACTCTACAGTTGGAATTTTATCATCCTCCTTAACCCTCTTAGCAAAATGTTGTAGCTGCAGAAATGCCTTGACCTATTATCTCAATTTGATTTCTGGGTGAACTTCTACTTTTGCTAAAATATGTGAAGCTAATGGGCTCTTAAAGAGAATCTGCATAGGATTTCAATATGCCAAAAGCTATTTTGTGTGTGTGCTTCTCTGTGTGTGTGTGTGTGTGTGTGTGTGTGTGTGTGTGTGTGTGTGTGTCTTTGAGAGACGTAGGTCAGTACATGACTGTAGGAAAGTACCCATCCAGAAATCCCTTCCACTGAGAGAGAGATGCAGAAGCTCTGTATTGATTAGACAGTTTCCTGGAGCACTGAGAAGTAGTTTGTTTGGGAACATACAACCAGTATGCGTCACAGTAGAACTCGGACCCAGGTCTTCCTGATTCCAAGGCCAACCCTCTTTTCACCAAGATGTTTGCCTTTTTTCCCTAAGTACAGAAGTACCCGATAATGTCCAGTGCAGTTTGATCTCATGCTCTCTTTGACTCCAACTATCTGCATAACTAAATGTATTTTTTAGGGGGATGCAGTCATGGTTAAGTGACTTGTCCAGGGTTGCACAGCTAGTGTCAAGTATCTGGTCTGAGACCGGATTTGAACTCAGGTCCTTCTGATTCTAGTGCCAGTGCTCTATCTATTGGGCCAACCAGCTGCCCCTACAATTTAAATATGCTAAAATATGAATTCAACCAAAGGCAGAAATCTCTAATTCAATTGCTATATACTTTCCCTATCAGGACTGCTTGCTGAAGATGATAAAAATAACCAAAGCAAAGAAATGGAAGTATTAGCGTATGTGCAACATTCAGAAAATGTAACTCTAATGTTAAAACTGATTTGAATCATGCCTTCCTCTAAATTGATTAGACTGTTTTCTCTCCTTCATGGAATACTTTAGAACAATTTCCCCAAAGTACATTTTGTTTTTAACACTGTCATGATTACCTTTGTCAATGTGCTCTGCCCTGTAGAGTAAGCCCCACAAAAACCCTTAGCATGAAAAAAACCCACTAGTAAATCTAGTAAGTTCTTTGGAGCTGCCTACTCTAGTCTTTGTACTCCTCTTAGGAAGAATCATATTTTTTTGTGAGGCAGTTGGGGTTAAGTGACTTGCCCAGAGTCACACAGCTAGTGAGTGTTATGTGTCTGAGGCCGGATTTGAACTCAGGTCCTCCTGACTCCAAGGCCAGAGCTCTATCCACTGCTCCATCTAGCTGCCCCAGGAAGACTCATATTTGCATACACAGAATGAGTTAGTTATTTGAGTTAGTTTACAGATAATCACACAAACAACCAAGAGGAAGATAGCATAGGTAAGTGAAACAAAGATGCTTTAAAACATAAAGGATGAAGGGGCAGGTAGGCGGTGCAGTAGGCAGAGCTCTGGCCCTGGAGTCAGGAGGACCTGAGTTCAAATCCAGCCCCAGACACGTGACGCTTACTACCTAAGTGACCCTGGGAAAGTCACTTAACCCATTGCCTATCAAAAAAACAGACAAAAAATAAAGGGTGGTAAGAGTGGAATGGGCTACCTTGGGAAGTCTTGCAATGTAGAGGTTCACTGCAGTTATCACCTGGTAGGTCTCTCTTATTCAAGTTTCTCCCCTCTCCAATTCATCCTCTATAAATCAAAGTCCTCTTCAAGAATGAAGGTCAAATAACAACAAACAAACCTTTAAGTGCCTACGCTATGTCATGCACTGTGTTAAGGGCCGGAGATATAAAAAGAGGCAAAAGACAGTCCTCAAGCTTAAGGAATTTATAGTCTTACGGATCTAAAAAGCTAATAGGGCGTTAATAGGGTGATTTTCCTAAAAGACAGATCTGACCTTGTCATCTCCTGCTTCATTAACTCCAGCGGCTCCCTATTCCCAAAAGGAGCAAGTGTGAACTCTTCTGTTTGGCATTTAAAGCCTTTTGTAACCTTTCTCTAAGCAGTCTTTCCAGGATAAAGACAAGACCTGTGATTCTGTTGGTACTCCTAGGTGAGCCAGTGGAGGTCGGCACCCTTATCAGAGTGGTTGTGTAACTTTCTCCAAGCTCTGTTCAGTAGCCTACGAGTGGGAGCAGAGGGGACAAGTGGTGAGAGTAATTCAGGCCTGGGGTCTGGTGAGAAGCACCAAGAATAGGACAAGTGGGCAAGAGATTCCAGAGCATAAGACAGGATAGAGGTAAAATAACCAAGTACAGGAGGGAGTTAGGAGAGAAAAGAAATTAAAGCAGGAATAATGACCTAAGAAATAACTGAGAGGTGGAGGAATTGGAGGTGAAGAGGATGAAAAATATGTTTAGGCTGGGTGAGGCATAGCGAAGATGGAATGAAAGGAAGTTATGATCAGAAGAATGATGGTTTCTAATTAAGGGTATGGATCACTTGAGAATAATGGTGAAATCCAATGTGTGACCATCCCTGTGTATAGTGGAGATCACAGTGAGTTTAAGGAGTCTGATGAATTGGAAGTTAGTGAATTTAAGGCACATTGACGTGAATACTGAAGTTTCCTACTGTAAGGCCAGGAGTTAGGAAGAAAGAAAGATAGGAAGCTGGGTGTTCTACTCCTTGTGAAAGGAAGGTTGTTATACAATAGTCACTGTGTTGTAGACTTTTTTTTAATGGTAATATTTTTTCTTAAAGTCAACAATAACCTTTCCTCTGTATTATAGTATCTTAATAGTGCAGAGCCAGGGATCAAAATATCTGGCTGCTCATTTTTATGCTGTAATGCACCACAAAATCAGTTGGAATTCCTTCCTTCACTTCATGCCATTTCCCTTGGTCTTGTCTTTTAGCAACATAACTATGGATAATTTAGAGAATGTGTTCTGATGAATTTAGAGATAATATTCATCTACCCCTGTTTGATTTCAGTTTCTAAAACCACAGAAAAATATGTCTGTTCAGTTTGAAGTTGCATGAGAAAAGTGGCTAAACTAACTTTTGGCAACTCTTGTGTATTACTTTGTATATTCATTTTTTAATTTGTGTACACATATTACCCCGCAGTAGAATTAAGGCGATGAGGTGGCACAGTGGGTAGAGTGCCAGGCCTGAAGTTAGGAAGACTCATCTTCCTGAGTTCAAATCTAGCCTCAGATACTCACTAGTTATATGACCCTGGGCAAGTCAGTTAACCCTGTTTACCTCAGTTTCCTCATCTGTAAAATGAGCTGAAGAAGCAAAGAACAAACCATTCCCTTATCTTTGCCAAGAAACCCTAAATGCGGTCATGAAAAATTAGGCATGACTAAAAAATGACTGAAAAGTAGAATATCCGTTCCTGAAGGCAGAATTTTTTTTCTTTTTTGCTGTCATATCCCCAAGACCTCACACAGTACTTAATAATTATTTACTAAATAGAACTGACTTAGATTGAATTGAAGGGGGTGAACAAGAAATTTTGGAATATTTAGGTAAAGGGCCTCTGTGTTTGTTGAAGAAGTTCGGATCTGGTGTCTAGGGAGATTTAGTTCAGTAAGTTAGAATAAGTCATACCAGATTAAGCTTATTTTCTTTCTTTCTTTCTTTCTTTCTTTCTTTCTTTCTTTCTTTCTTTCTTTCTTTCTTTTTTTTGCAAGGTTTTTAGTCTGTTAGATCAGAGGATTTTTGTGAGTATAGTAGGTGGTTATTAGCATAACATGTGGAGAATTTTCTTATTTCCCTGTGGACAAAATGATGGAGAGATAAAAGGCCGAGATAACATTTTTCAGTGGGTTCAGATCTATTTGATGGACTAGACCTAAATAGTGTTCATTAATGAATCAGTATCAATCTGAAGCAAGGCTTCTGATATGTATAGCAAGTTTCTCTTTCTGACCCTATTTTCTTTTCTTTCTTTTTTTTTGTTTAAACAATTTATTTATTAATTTTTAGTTTTCAAAATTCACTTCCATAAGATTTTGAGTCTCAGATTTTCTCCCCCTCCCTTTCCTCCCCACTCCCCAAGATGGTGTGCAATCTGATAGAGACTCTACTAATATATTCATCTTAAGCATATTTTCACATTAGTCGTGATGTAAAGAAGAATTAGAACCAATGGGAAGAACCATGAGAAAGAAGAGTCAAAACAACAAAAGAAAAGGAGAGCAAATAGTGTGCTTCCATCTGCATTCATATTCTTTCTGAATAGTTCTTTCTCTGGATGTGGATAGCTTTTACTATCGTGAGTCTTTTGGAGTTGTCTTAGATCCTTGCATTGCGGAGAAGAGCTAAGTCTGTCAAAGTCAGTCATTGCACAGTGTGACTGTTACTGTGTACAGTGTTCTCCTGGTTCTGGATGCTTCACTCAGCATCAGACCATACAAGCCTCTCCAGGTTTTTCTGAAGTCTACCTGTTCATCATTTCTTATAGCACAATAGTATTCCATTACATTCATATACCACAACTTGTTTGGCCATTTCCCAATTGATGGGCATCCCCTCAATTTCCAATTCTTGGCCACTACAAAAAGAGCTGCTATAAATATTTTTAGTACATGTGGGTCCTTTCCCCATTTTTGTGATCTCTTTGGTATACACACCTAGAAGTTGGCCGTATTTTCTTAAACATGTATAATGCTTGACTGTAGCCTGCCTGGCATGAACCCCCTCACTCATTCTTTGGGTTGGCTTGCTCGCTCCAACGTGCTCACCCTGCCAGGTCTTGTTTCCCAGAGAAGGACCACCACCATGTGGCTACACTTAAACTCTCTCAGGGTCCTGGGAGTGCCTTGTGAGATATGCTCTCCTTATTTACCACTATAGTTCTTGATTTCCCACTAGTATACTGCCATTTAGATAATCCCAGCTACTCAAAATGATGACCCATTAAAGGTTAAGTTTAATCATTTACTTAACAATAAGCAAAAACATCACTGATACTCATAAGGCAAAGTCAGGAATAATGAATACATCATAGGCTACAAAGAAACCTGGGTCATGCTCACCAGTCAGTGTATTTAGTTTTTGGCAGGGAAACAAAAGGAAACTGAAAAAAGACTCCATCTTCCTGAGTTCAAACCTAGCCACTCAGACACTAGCTGTGTGACTCTGGGTAAATTATTTAATCCTGTTTGCCTCAGTTTCCTTGTCTGTAAAATGAGCTGGTGGGGTAAATGGAAAACAACTTCAGGATCTGGAGCCTGGGAAAACACAAAACTCTGAAACTGAAAACTTCAGGGTCCCATTCTGATTCAAGAACTTCCCTTAAGAGTTCCTTGATGAATGCAGCTTTGGTGTTGAATACAGACTTCCATGTCTAAGCTGAGTTGATCCACTGGGCATGACATAGCCTAACCAGATTATCAGCTGAGTAACTTCACTAATTCTCCGAATTAAAAGTATTCCTCTGCTTGGATGGAATTACTCTGTAATTTAATGACCATCACTTCCAGTTTCACATTTACCAGTGTTTTCAGATGAAATAGAGTTATGCCCTTTTAGGAAAAGGTGAGGACCTATACTGTATAGTTGGCAAAAGCCTCCCCAACCCTGTTACTTTGCAGGATTTTTTTTCTTTGGCTCATACAAGAGGAAAAACTGCAGAGAAATTATCTTTGTCTTCTTTTTTCTTCTTTTCAGATGAATATCAAAATACTGAACAATATATTCTCTCAACTCCTTATTCTTCTCAGCAAGAAGTCATCATAGAGAGCATAGTATATTATTTGCTTTCCTTTTTCATCTTATCAGGAAATAGCAATTAAGGTTCCCAGTAGGGCAGCTAGGTTGTATAATGTAATAGGGTGCTGGGCTTGAAATCAGGAAGACTTAGCTTCCTGGGTTTAAATCTAGCCTTAAACACTTACTAGCTGTGTAACCCTGGACAAGTCACTTAACCCTGTTTGTCTCAGTTTCCTCATCTGAAAAATGAGCTGGAGAAGGAAATGGCAAACCTCTCCAGTATCTTTGCCAAGAAAACCCCAAATGGGGTCATGAAGAGGCAGACACAACTGAACAACATTGGCTCTCAGTGGCTGTGTTTGTAATTAGAGAGTGTCATGGGGTTTCTTTAACAGTTTTGGGAAATCTGCCCTTTCACCTCTCTTATTTTTCTGGTCATACTTTGGGTCTCCTTTGTTAATAACTCTGCCTTAATTTTAGTATAGTAACCAAATTCTCATCTTGTGTCTATGACTGAGTAAATTACATTTGTTTTCTAATGATACAAAAGTCCTTATGTCCATATTTTCCTACCTATTAACCTAAAATTTCTCCATTTCTTATACCCATGTATATATATGCATATAGTTCATATATCTTTGTAGATAGATAGATTGTTGAAATATATTTTCCATTTATGCTAGTATTCTGTGGCTTATCGTATTCAAATGAGCCACTACTGTCTTAGAACTCTGAGTTAGATGTGACTTCAGTAATTGCTTCTCAGAATTCTGTGCAGACCTACGCCTCAAACAAGTGAATTGTTGATGCAGGCTTAACAGAGGAGCTGCTTTTCTCAGAAGCAAGCTTATGCCTCAGACAAATGAAATGACAAGACTTAAGAGGTTCACACAGGAGGATGAGAAATCTTGGATGACTTGTGGATCTGCATTGTTCCAGGCTATTACTCATATATATGAGATCACAGAACCACTGAAGTATCAAAGTAAGTCATGTGGAAGATCGAATAAATTTCTTCTTTTTGGCTCTGGAAGGCGGGCTGAGAACTGCTTGGTGTATAAATTATAGAAAGCTATATTTTGACCTGAACATTAAGGAAAACTTCCATGAAGGATACAGAATTCCCCATCATTACATATCTTTGTCATCTGTAGAATGGAGATAGTCATTAAGTTTAGGGTACTTGTGAACAAAATGCTTTGCAAATTGAAAAGCCTCTATAGAAATGGCTATTAATTCATTGAGTTTTAATGCTAAGGACATAGTTGCCTAAAATACTGTATGGTAACCCAGATGGCAAAAATTCCCTTAGAAGTGTCTAGCATGAGACAAAATTCGAGGGACATCATTTGCCACCCTTTCAAAATGCTTGCTTGTTTAGGAAGCTTTGACACAGTATTGGGTAGGTAACATTTTCTTTCCTTCAAGTTCTGTATGTCAGAACAGCTGTCTTATTTTCCCGATTAAACCTATTCAGGATAAAATTTAATTGGTAAAAGGAAGATTAAAAAAAGAAAACAACCATGAGATGCCATGCATATTTTCATGTGTATTGCATACGTATAGTAGGTATGTGTGACAAATGCCTTAGAATTTGGAATTTAAGTTTGTTAGGAACTTCTGTATCTTTATTTTGTCTTTATTAAGTACTTAGCTCATTATTAGTTTTCATCACTTGTAGATGATCCTGTAAAAGAATGAACTCATCTTGTTTTGTGAGCTAAGATAAATGATTTTGTCATTGTAATTAGTCTACATTTCCTAACTGTAAGATATTTAATGTATTTTTTGAATGAAGACCATGTTAGAATTATTTTTAGATTTGCTTTCGGTAGGATACTCTCTGGGGTAGCTAGGTGGTGCAATGGATAGAGTACCAGTCCTGGAGTCAGAAAGACTCTTCTCCCTGAGCTCAAATGTGACCTCATACACTTACTAGTGGTGGGACCATGGGTAACTAAGTTAACCTTGTTTGCCTCAGTTCTTCCTCTGTAAAATGTGCTGGAGAAGGAAATGGTAAGCCATTACAGCATCTTTGCCAAGAAAATTTCAAATGGAGCCGTGAAGAGTCAGACATGACTAAAATGACTACAAGAAGAAGGAAACTCTCATATTACTTGGAACTTTTACAAGTCATTCTTCCCATTTTCTCAGTGATCTAAATATGAAATAAGTACTTGAAGCTTATAGCCTATTAGGGCATTGTGAGTCTGGAAGATAGTATGAATCTATACAATCCATTCATTTATCCTGTAATTTAAAAAATGGCAGATGGATTTTATTTGATAGGTTTATTAAAGTATGTTTCACTACATGTTATTGATAATACATTAAATTTTTTGTAACCTTATTGAATCAGAATATCTTGGGAAACAGAAACAAAAGAGTCTGGGTCACAAAAGAGTAGAAGTATATGGTGATGAAAGTATCTTTTAAATGAAAGACATGTTTTATGCAGTACCTTGCTCAGTGAGGCATATCATATTCAAGGTGGCAGGCTCCATTCCCTAAAGATCTTAAACGTGTTGTGTTAACTTGGCTGATATATGCTACAAAATGTTGTAACACAGAATAAAAATATATTTGTGATGTGTATTGACAAGGAGGATTGTGTTACTGAGCCATATTCTTTTGTGTGTGACAGTCTCTAAAAGGCACAGGATAAATGCTGGAAGATCTTAAAAACTGTAGATTTCTGTCTAGTACATGCATGGGCTTTTCACACAGGCAAAAAGTTTGGGTTTTTACTTTTTTTTTGCATGTGGGGAAGATTACTGGATTGTCCCTGTGCCAATGTTCTCATTGATAAAGAAGCTAGAAGCAGATCATAGAAGTTTTTGCTGGATAGTCAGGCTTAGTAAAAATCCACTTGGACACTTGCTATCAAGGAGTTTAAAGGAGAGTTTTAAGAGTAATTAGATGTACAGTTCTGTCTGGTCAGCAAAATATTCATTGTGTAAGAGCTCACTTAATGATTCTTGTTTTATGTTACATATATATGATATATACACACACACACATACACGTGTGCGCACGCGCGCGCACACACACACATACTCCAGGTCTTAACTCCAAATCTAGTGTTTTTTGTATTATAATTATATTTCTTGCAGGCTCATTCTAGGGAGACTGCCTTTCAATACCCTGGCTGAAACTTACCCTTCCCAACCTATCAGTATGGAACAAATGTTTTAATGAAGTTTTTTAAAGTATGCATAAAATCTCCCTTAAGAATCTGGCACTTGTACCCACAGGGACTGATTTGTTCTGTCCCAAAATGTTTACTAGCATGGGTTCCATTTCTTAAGGACAAGTTGCCATGAAGATCCAGTGAAATCAGAATAGGAAAGAGAAGATAACTTATTAAACTGCTCTCAACTTCACTGCCACATTTCTATTAGGCTAATCCTGGTATCTGTAGGCTCTGATCTGAGTATGTCATTGTCGTTGTCGTCGTCGTCGTCGTCGTCGTCATCTTCTTCTTCTTCTTCTTCCTTCTTTTTCTTCTTCCTCCTCCTCCTCTTCCTTCTCTTCCTCCACCTATGTGCATTATTGCTATAGGCTATACTTAGATTATATTTTTTCAGGAAGACAGATATTTAAGCAGTTGTATTGATGAGTGTGTTGGTATCTCATGTATTTGAACAGTAGTTTATAGTCTTGGTGTTTAGAGAAACATTATGTCTCTATTCAAGATATTTTTAATACACATTAGAAAGATATGTTACCTTTGACGTTCAGTGTGTTCAAAGAACTCAGGGCCTTTTCATGTTCATAACTAATTGATTCTCTCTCTCACTCTGTCTTTTAAATTTGAAAACAAGTCAGTGCTTATATTTTCTTCCTACGTGTCTTGAGTGTGGTAAGGGCTACTTATATACTAGCTACCAAACACAGAGTGAAATATAAGAGATATATATGTGTGTATTATACTCATATATAATTTATATGTGTATTTATATATATATATATATATGTATATGTGTGCATACACATAATTTATCTTCAAATTACCACCATACGTAATAGAGAAACAACAGAAAAATCATTAGGGTATGACTCAAGCCCCAAAAGAACACTGCTGTCTTGGAGTCCTGAGAGACTGCAATCTGTGGGTATAGTGAATATGGACTATAATATAGTTTACATCTGTTTTTTATGATAATAGTTTTTTTAAATGAACAGCATGTGCAGTTAACACAAATTTCAATATATTTACAGTTTATGGGTAACTGATCATGGCATAATAGCATTGTAGTGAAAGCTGCTTTTCTTCATAAACCCTTACATTTAATCCCCCAGACCAGCCAGCAAGCAACATGCTGTCCAGGGAATTAACTTGAGATTGAAGATAAAGAGCAGGCCAAAATTAATGACAGTAAGAGAAAGTATTGGAAAGATGTCATATAATTCCTGAAAGAGCCTGACAGTTTATGAAAGCAAATGCTATAAATTGTTATATAAAGGGTTTGTGTGGGATGAAATTGTTTCTCAGTTATGCGCAATGACTTTTTTCTGGTATATGACCATGACTAATTCTATTATAAGCATATTCAAAAATCAAATTTTAATTTGTCACCTTGGGAACTGTATTGACCAGTTTACTGTGTGGAAGGAGGGGGGGGGGAAGTTGATTTAAACCGTAATAATGTATTTTGACAAAAGCAAATAATTACTTTGGGGAGATTAAAATTTTTGGCCTTGCTATGTGAGACTGTAATTTTCTATATATTCATTTTATTCTTTTGTTTTATTGTGAGAAGTAATCTAAGACTTAATTGTATTCTAGTAAGGTCATAAGAAATATGGTATCAAATATCAATAAGGAAAATATGAAAATAATGACATTTTCTGACCAATGTTATGCATGTTATGTAAAATTATATCATATCAGTGGACTTCTATTTATAGTAGAAACATTGTACATTTTTATTCAATCATATGTTGATTCCTTATAATCTATCTCATAGCTGGGGCATGTTAGATTATTTAGAATTCACTGCTAATAATTGCTTTAGATAGGCTTCCTAAAACTAATAATATTACCTATAATAATTTGATTTTTCATTTTTGAACGCATATCTCAATTCTGTACTTCAGCCCTTATGTATGTATATAGATACACCCACTCACATGCACACATACATATAGGCATTGGTAATATCTAGTGGTGATTGAGACAGGCTAAAATAAATCCTCAGCTCAACAAATAAAATTGGAAGGAGAGCAGTAGTCAGTGAGAGGCAACAAGATCCCTCCATAGCATAGCATGACACAGTAATCTCATAGGATCCAGTGTGCTAGAATAGTCAAGAAAGCTAATGTGACTTCTGTCTTCTATGTAGCTCGTGGTGCAGAGGAAAGAATTCTGCACTTGGAGTCAGGAGGACCTGAGTTCAAATTTGACCTCAGATGCTTACTAGCTGTGTGACCTCTGTGAAATCACTTAACCTTTGTTTACTTTAAGTTTCCTCAATTGTAAAATGGAGATAATAATGCTGTCTACTTCCCAAGGTTGTTGTGAGGATCAAATGAGATCATATTTGTACAGCTCTTTGCACTGTTCCTGGCACATAGTAGGTGCTATGTAAATACTAGTTATTATTAGTATTATTTAGGCTGTATGAATAAAGGCAAAGTATCTAGCATGAATGACATGGTTATTTTTTTCATACTTTGGTCAGATCATTCTGGATTACTTGTGTTCAGTTCAGTTTGAACATGGTGTTTTTGCTGTGCTTATGGGATGTTCTAGTTCAAAATGTCCCATAGACACTTGATTTGAGACTGGAACTCAGGAGAAAGACTAGGGCTGGATATATTGGTCTTGGAGTCATTTACCTAGAGATGGTATTTGAACCCATGAGACTGATGTGATCATTAAGTGAGAGCAGAGACTCTGTGCCATGCCATGTAATGCATATATATATATATATATATATATTATAATATATTAATATTATATATATATATATTATATATTGTATGTTGTGTGTGTATGTACACACATGTATGTATGTGTGTGTATATATGTGTGTGTGTGTGTGTGTGTGTGTGTGTGTGTGTGTTGTATCCCTTCCACATTGAGGGGGTTTAGGAGTGCTGTGCCCCTGCAATCTTGATAATCTACGTAAAATATTTCGGCCCTCCCTTTGCACCAGAGAAGTTTAAATTTTTTGTTTTTCTTTCATGGAGTGTTTATACCAACATCATAAAATTTGGGTTGATATTATACAGTACATATATCTTATGCATTTCTGAGTTTCTGATTTTTTTTCTGTGTCATCTGCTGGCCTTCGTGTGTCATCTGTGGTTTCATAAAACTCACCAGAAATTCCTGTTTCATTTCTTATGCTGACGCACAATATGGTGAAAATGCAATGTGGAAGGGAAAACTGCATACAAATATGTATGTGTGTATATTGTGTATATATTTTCCTATATACTAGAGAAAACAGAAGAAGGGCATGTTGGTTTAGGGTCCATCAACAGTTAAGTGAGAGTGAAGTGTTTGAAGATCTATCAGAAAGGATTGAGGAGTGTCAGGAAAACTAGAGAAAGAATATTCAGGAGTAGAAAGTGATGAAAAGGGCTACAAAGAGAGGCCACGAAGGATATGGATTTAGAAAGATCTGTCCAAAGAGGGACCAATGGTAACTTTGGAGGGAGTAGTTTCAGTTGAGTGATGAAGTAAAAAACAAAAACAAAAACAAGCCCTGGATTACAGAGGGTTTAGTAGAGAGTGAGAGGAGAAGCAGAGGCCCTTAGTTCAAATGGCTTTTTTTTTTAAAAAGGAATTTAGTTGAAGAATTAAGGTGATGAAACCTTAGATCTGAATGTTCAAGATTTAACCATAACTTTTCTCTTGTATTGACCTGGGTAATCTAATCTCTCAACATATCAATATGTTGTGCTTAGCACAATACCTGGCACACAGAGAGCACTTAATGCTAAGTGATTGACTGGTGCCATTCAAAAGCTAATTTTTGCCTGTTATCCTCACAGATACCCCATGACCTGAATATTTGTCCATTAGTTAGTGGAATATTTTTGACTTTATGGAATCCATAAGTACAGCATAATACCATATTTTAAGTCTACAACAAAATTGAATGTTTTCCCCAAAAACACAATGGCAAAAGGGTTCTTGAGTAAATGGTTTAAATCTCAAAGGAGAACAGCTCATGGGAAGATAGAATGGATATTCCAAAAGAACATCACCCAGTGTCTCCACTAACATACTTGTGTATGTATCAATTGTATGCAAAATAATAAAAACTTGACCCTTCATAAAAATACACAGTAAAAAAGTAAAGCTGTTTAGGAACTATATAGGAATATTTTGTCTTTTCCAGTTTGATGAATAACCTGAATACCACCTCCAAGTGTAGAATAAAATAAAGGAGTTAAGCCTGGGTAAAGCTAGGGAAAGAATTCCACTTTACTAGAGTTCACACTTTTGATAAGTGGTAAGAGACTTGCATTTATGCTGTCAAATTAAGTTTTACTGCTAAATAAGACGTTTGGGGTTAAACAGATATTTTTGAAGCAGAGAAATGTGATCTTTAACTTCTATCATGAGAGAGTAGAATTAAAGTAATTGTTGTACAGCAGGACAGCCTTCAAAATTCCTCTGACTCTTGGAGCATATATGATAAGTCTGTAAATATGTCTTTATTACCTGAAATATCTAAGCAGTAGCTTCACTGTCAAAAAAATTAATCTATGGTATTTTTCAGACCTAGTTAACACAACATCAGACAAATTCAGTTAAAAACTTTTAAAAAAAGTGGTAAAATTCAAATTTTGCATTGTGTTGATTCATCACAAAATTAATGAATTATAACTAGGATAGACATCTTAATCATTTTAATAAAATATTTTAATATTTAAATTTTTAAAAGAAGAAATACAAGTGAGTGAAAATACTAAAACAAACTATAATTGCAAAATATAACTATTGTGAAAAAATGATTTCCCTTGGCAATCTGTGTCCTGGAGACTCAGAGCTCCCCTTTGCCAGCCTTCTGACCAAAGTTGTTCAGAAGTACATCTCTGATAATGAGATTGCATTAAATCTTCTTATCTTGGTCAAACTCCAACCCAGGCCTGAAATGATTTTATCCTAATCAGGTTTGGGTGGAGACAGACTCCCAAGACTGGGGGTGGTATTTCCTTTCATGGTGGTGATATCCCCCTGTGAACTGTGATCTAAAGCACGTACTCCCTCATTTTAATATAACTCACCTCCTAGTATGTCAACCATTCACGGCTGATTGGCACCCCTTGGGAGCACCAACTCTTTGAAGGGCATATAACCCTGTACTCTAAACATCCAAGATCGAGGGTCCAGTTTTGAACTGACCTCCCATGCAGTGCATGTCAAGCCAGCTTGAGAGAAATTAAACTGTAGGCACAGGCACCCTGATTTCATTTGTCTCTTTCTTAGAGCAGACTGTGTTTCAAAATTGGGGCTCGTGGGGTAATTGGGGTTCACATTAAGCAAAATGCAGAGTAGAGCAAGGAACTTCTTAGTGAGACAGTTGAAAACGGAAGTCCAGCTTATTTAGAGTAAACAAGATAATGTAGGTGAAAGGGTTTCGTAATCTGTAAAGCCCTATACATATGTAAGATGAGAGTGATCTCCACTCAAGTCTTCCTCCATTTCCTGAAGGATGGCATGGAGATGAACCTACATCTTTTAGAGCTATGCCAATGGAGCACAAGCTCTGTCAGTTTGTACCAGCCAAGAAAAGCTCTGAATGTGGGTTTCATGATGGACTTTGTGATGGAATAACTACGTTTATTGAGTCTCATTACTAAGTTGGCCATGGGATGATGCATGTTTTGGCCGCAGAAACTAGAAGATAATATATAAAGGGATTAAAGTGTTGTAACCTTTTCCCCCCAAAATATCTAACAGGACTTTATAAGAAAAAGCATTGTTATCTGCAATGGGGTCAGCTAGGTGGCGCAGTGGATAGAGCACCGGCCCTGGAGCCAGGAGGACCTGAGTTCAAATGCGGCCTTAGATCAAACACTTGACACTTAACTAGCTGTGTGACACTGGGCAAGTCACTTAACACCATTGCCTAGCCCCCCCCAAAAAAAAATAAATCTGCAATGGTAGAGGGAGTTATGGATCCTTGATGTGTTGAATTTCCATAATAAATGAGATTTTCGCAGCAATTGAGTTCCTAGTTCATCAGGAGGCAGTGTGGTACAGTGGAAAGAACGAGCTCAATCCTATTTCTCTTGCTTCCTGCTTAGATGATCTTGGGCTCTTACATAATATCATACATGCAGCAAAATAAGTTAGGCTAGACCTAAACAATGGGACATAATTTTCTTTTTGCTCTCAGAATAAAAAGAAACAAAAGTAGGAGGGTCTTTTGTGGCATACTTCCTACTAGAGCCAGCACCAAATAAATAAAACTGATCGAATGATAGTGAAATAAGAACTTGATAATGAAAAAAATTAAGGAAAGAGAAATAAAGCTATAGTGATGAGAAATATCTAGAGAAGAAATCATGATTATTGGACTATTGGAATGTGGGTGACATATTCTCCCCAAAATAAATAAATAAAAATAAAGAGTGTGGATAAGAGAGAGTTGAGAGAGGTTCCATTTCTATTCGCTTTTTATTTATATTTTTGACTACTCTTAACTGAACTACTTCAAGCCCTGGTTATAGAAATTTCCATGCCATCATGTGTTTTTAATTTGAAAAAAAAGTCACATATGGGAAGAAGTATATTTTAAAAAACAACACATCAGCCCACTCTCAGGGATACCAGTTTTGAAGATTTACTGATTTTCATTCATTTTATTTTGTAACTTGTCTCTCCTATCTCAGTTGTGCCTTCCTTTTCTTTTTGTTTATTTCTTCGGATTTAATTGGTATCTGGAACTCCTGATGAAGAAACTCTCCCTACCCATGGAGACTGGTACTTGCTTTGCAATTTGTAGTCTTACGGAGCCATCACTAAGAGGTTATTGACCTGTCTGAGATTCCATATTTGCCAGAAATAGGACTTGGAACCAAGTCTTCCTGACTGACCAGTTCGATCTCTACCATGCTATATGACCTTATATGCCTTGCACATAGTAGGTCCTTAAAAATGCTTGTTGGATTGCACTTGCCTTCTGTTATACCATCATCATGGAACAACTTAAAGAATTCTCAATGTTAATTCAAAGTCAACCAATGAAAAAAGAAAGAAAAGAAAGTCAACTAACTCCGGAAAAGGGACAGGGAAGGCATGGAAGTCGATGTAGGAAAGTGACCTGTGGTAAGTATGGTTATAGGGTTAGATGATTAGGAGTTCCCTTTTCAAGTGAGACAATCCATTTTTTGCTCCCTGGGAGGCCCTTTCTTAGAAATGTGACGTATCTGGAAGCTTCTTACCCTTCTCTGTAGAGATTTAAAAGCCATGGGATTAGGTAGAGAGAGAGATAATTCACTTCTGTATGGAGAGGACAATACTGTGCCTTCCCCATAGCACTTTCCGACTCTTAACTTCTGTGATAAACTAGATCAACAATAACTTTTGTGCTGCTACCTGGTGAAGATTTCTTTAGAACTGACTAGTACACAGGGAATTTTCTTAAGAAATCTAAACATATAATCATGGAGGGTGTGACTTGCATTTTCTGTGTCTCAATTTTTGTACCAGCTGGAGGGCCAGTTGGGTGATGAGCAAAATGTAAGCTTCACTGTGAGACATGTTAGTTCCACTTGCACAGTGCAGATAGTGAAAAGATGATAAATGTTTCCAATAGCCACTTTGAAAAACTAACAAAATCCATGTAACATTGTTTTCCATTGTGATGTTGGTTGCTTTTCATTATGCAGTATTTCTTGTATAACTTTCAGGTGATATGGGAAATGTGCTATGGTCCAGTGAGCCACCTTTATTATAAATTAGTCATTTATGTGTTATGGATTTTTCACCTGATCAGGCATATTTAAATCAGACTTAAATGGACCAGTGTATTATTAAATTAGCCCCAGCGTGTGTCAACCTTTTAAAAATTTGCTGTGTAGAGTGAGTTCTGGGAGATTGTTGATAGGGAATTAATGAATCTTGGGGGGTGGGTAGGAGAAGTGTTGGATTGAGGGAAACAAGGAAATCATGTTTTTAAAGGAAAATGTTTACATTCACATTTACTGTGAACTTTAATTACCACTAATCAGTTTAGTATAGCTTTATAATTCAAGGCTGCAGTTATTCTTTCTTTCAGTCCTCACATACATTCACTTGTTAAGTCTGGCAAGTTTTAATTCTACTTTTCTTGTATGCCTTGGATCCTTATCTCACACTATTCTCTTTGGTGCACTTTAAGTTCTGCCAAATAGGAAATACCATTTGTTTCAAAGAACTCACATTCACAGATATGTATGCATACGTACATTCATACACACACCCGCACACACACAGAGGATATCAAAGATATAAAGAAAGGCCCCATAGACATAAAAAGCTATTTATATAGTAATGTTTTTTGGTACATAAGAACTGGAGACTTAATGCTCACGGATTGGACGATGGCTAAACAAATTGTGGCATGTGATAATAATGAAATATTATTGTTCATAAGAAAAGATGAATATAAGCCATTTATAAAAAATAGGAAGACTTCTATGAACTGATGCAAAGTGAAACAAGCAGAACAAATGTAATGATATATATGGTGACCATAAATATAATTAAAAACTCAAACTAAAAATTCCATAGAATTGAATGCTGAAACTTGAATGACCAAATCTGTCCCTGTAGAAGAGATAAAAATGTACCTCCCTCTGTTCTTTGCAGATGTGAGGGACTATTCTGCCAGACCTGGCTGATGTGTTGATTAATTTTTCTGAAATATCTTTTTTCCGTTTTCCTTTGGGTTCTTGATGGCAGAGGATGGCACTTTGGGCAGAGAAGGGGGAGGAATATATGTGGAAATGAAGATGATAATAAAGCAAAAGATATCAATTAATTGCAGTTAACCTGGATTCCTTGCTTTCTGACAATTGCATCATGTTCTTTCTTTACTTTCTTTCTTTGAATCATGCTAATTTCTAATTTCTGAGGTTTTATTCTTCCCCTCTCACTTGGTCTTTGCTTATGAAAACCCTTCCTGTCCTTCACAACCCAACTGTGTCACTTCTATGAAGTTTTCCTTGATTCTTGCACCTCCATAATTCTAGTCTGTCGTGATTTATGTTAGTTTGTTTCACACTGTACTCTTTTTTTGGGGGGTGAGGGGTGAGGAGGGGTTGTATGTCTCACATCCTGCATATCATTTTAAAGTTCTTGGAGGGCAAGAACCATGCCTTCTTTTTCTCTGTATCTTTCATTGCTTAGTACTGAGTTTTACACATAGTAGGCACCAAATACATGTTTATTTGGATGAATTACTGAGTTCATGATAGGAACACACATTCCCTGAGTCACTCCATTGACCTTTATAATAATTGATTAGCTAATGTGATACTCTAGATAAGATGACTATAGGGAAAAGAACATTGCATTTGAAGTCAGAGGACCTGTGTTTGAATTCTATTGAATATTTCCCATGAGACCTTAAACAAGTCACTTAAACAACCTTTGTTTATTTTTCCATGATCTTTTGCCTTTTGACTTCCTATTCTTTCCATCATCATTCTGTTGCTCATTTCCTCAGACCTTTCCTTCCAATGTTCTTTGGTCAGTTCATATGATCTACCTTATCTCTTGACCATAAACTGTTACACATACGTTATTACGGCTGCCAAATTGCAAGGAGGGGAGCTTTTTTTTTTTTTATTAATTCAGGTTTTATAATTACAGAAAAATGCTTGAAAAGTGCATTTCTGAAATGTTGAACTTAAGCTGACTTTCTTAATATTTTAAACACATTTTGAGTATTCAGGAAGGAGATTGCTATTTAAAGAAACTCTGTGATGAATTCATATTCAACACTGCCTTTTAGGGGAATTTGAGTAATTACCCCCTAATGATTCTGTTTTGTGACTTTGTTTTTTTGTATTTGGGGTTTTATTAAAACAGTTGAGTGACACACCTGTGCTTGCATGGAGATTAGTTAAATGGAGTTGTGTGTATTATAGACACTCGCACATTACAAATATTTCACTGATTTGTATGAGGATAAATGTAATTAAATAATTGTTTTTATTAAAACCATCCAGAAGATTGGTGTCACTGTGTGCAACTTTTCACATTGTTAGAAGCTTTACTTCCATTCATGTACGTAAGGGTTGATGTATCTTGTTTGGAGTTACTTGGAGTTCCACTTTGGGAGACAATTGTTTCAGTTGATGGGTCAGACTTTAAGGAGGAAGAGGAGGTAAATATCCTGAAGTTGAACAGGGTGATGCTATAGCAAGAACAAGAAGAAGCTTTTAAGTGTATTCTGTGTGTCAAACACTAGGGATACCCAAGATTAAAAAAACAAAACAACAATCCTTGTCTTTAAAGAGTTTACGTTGTACTTGAGAAAAAGCATATGTACACAGAAAATTAAATGCAAAACATATACAAAATAGGGATAGGCATCAGGACTGGATCTGTGATTTCATCATTGTAGGGAACTCCCAGATGAAGAAGATACTTTATCAATGCAGGCTGGCATCTTCTTTGCAACTTGCAGGTTTACATTGTGGCCTAAAGCATAGGAGGGCCAGCCACAGGAACCAGATTAAAACGTAATTGGAAAATATTTCACAAAATAAATAAAAATACAATAGAACATAGATAATGTTAACATGTGTTTTTTAAGTCAATAAGTAGCCCACAGAGATTCTTAGGTATGGTTTAGTGGCCTCTGTTTTCATTTGAGTTTGACACCATTGGAGTAGAGCACTGAGAGATTAAATGACTTGTCCAGTCACATATCACAGCGAGTGGGTATTGAAGGTGGGCCTTGAGACCCAGCCTTCTTGGTTCTGAGACCAACCCCCTATGCCATGTTGCCTCTCAAAGTACATAAAGGCTATTTTCTGAGGGAAAGGTACTATCACCTGGGTGAATCAGGGTAGGTCTTCTGTAGGAAGCTGTATCTTTCTTTGAGCTGAGTCTTGAAAAATGTTGATAAAGTAATGCTAAGGTTGAGCTATCAAGCCATGGAGCTCAATTATATATGGGTGTGGGAGGGGGAAAGCAAAGAGCTGAGGAACATGGCCTGAAGTAGCCTGAATGAGTTGTAGATATTTTTAAAGGATACTCTGAAAATTTTGCTTTTGGGATGAATTCAGAACTACTTAAGACCAATTTGGGTTACTATCCTAGATAGGAAAAAAAATTGATACTAGATTAAGTAATGTTAGGCTTACCCTTCTGATATCAGCTGAAAGCAACTTGTTTTAATCATCAATTCATCGCAGTTAATTAGTCTTTTAGGAAAAGAGGATATTTTTGAATATAATAAGTGCAAATTACACTATACTTAAAAAGGTCATAGCAGGGGCCACCTTTAGCAGTGTTTTCACTGATAAAAAGTTTTTAGAAAGGCAAATGGTCCTGCTTAAAATAATAAATGTTTTTCCTTTGCAATGGTATGACAAGAAGTCCCCGATTAATGAATTTTCTAATAATGTCCTCTATTTTTAGACAACTCAGTTCTAGCATATGCTGAAGGATACACTGGGTTTTTTTTTTAATGGAACTTAGGTTTTATGATTGTTTTAATAAGCACTTATTACAAAAGTTTAGCTTCTGACTCTCCATTAGTTTATTCTACTAGTGCAATTGTCATAAGTTATTAAAGTAAAGATTTTGCTAAATGCATATACTTGTTGGAGAACTTTCCCCTGATGCCATAGAATTTAATAAGCCCACCACTAGCAAATAATGAATGATGATGCATAGTTGAAATGATTAATATCATAGAAAGTAGGCCGGAAGGTCCTCCCTTGGTATTTTTAGCTGGAAAGGAGCTGTCCCAGGTATATAATGGGGTGGGGGGTGGAATAAGCCAGATGGATTCAAAATAGTTTTCTAGTTGCAGGAAATGTTCTATTTGCAAAATCATCGTGTTTCAAATGTTCCTTTTTAAAGCAGTCATTCACAACTCAGAGCACATTTTCCCATTAATGGTAATATATATGTTAGTTTGAGACACCAGCCCCCCAGAGATTTTTTAATTCCATGGCATGCTACTGACAGCACTGTAGAACTTGGCTTATTTGAGTAACAATATTTCTGTAGGAAACCACATTAATAGTAACTGCTCTTAGACACATTTGTTGAGTAGTAGGAACAGATTGCCCCAACTATAGTTCTTTGGCAGAAGTAGTATATATAAGGATTGGATGGATGAGGGATCATATAGGAAAAGAGTAAGTGAGAAAATGCAGTGGAGATAAAGAGAGGATGTGTGATAGGAAGAGGAAGAAGGGAAGAGAATGGTTCCTGGGGTTTAACAATGAGTAGTGGTTAAATTGGATTTATCCACTTCTTCCTCTTGTTCCATTTCTTCTAACCATTTCTTTTCATTGCTGCCAATCATGCTAGGAGTAAGTTGAGGAATAGTTGAACCTTACTTCTTCTTTCTCCTTCATTCTCCCACCCCCCAAAAAAAACCACCACCATGCACATTGTAGGAAAGTATGCTGTTTATATATCTTCGTTGGAGACTCCCTGTAGTAGACACAGCATTTTAAAATTGGATTTGCCAGGTAGACTTAATTAGCTCTCACTGTCTTTGGAAAAAAATGTTTAGTTCTTGTATTTCAAAGGAAATTGTGATTTCCCCCCCTTTTTTTTGTATTTTCTTACCAGGGGAAGGAGTGAATATTAAACTTTAGGAAAAAGATCTGTTTCAAGTTATCACTATTTTTTTCCTTATTAAACATTATGATTATATCCCTTTGCCTTGTGTTTTCCCAAGGTTTAATGGAATGTATGAAAGTGTTATTATAGTGTTGATCAAAAACCTAGTGCTGTCACATAGAGTACACACCTTTTCTCACTTATTGTGTGAAAATTCTCTAGATTCCACATCTAGATTGATTCAGTAATTTCAAAATGATTATAGTTCACTGAACACTGAAGTTCTACTTCTGAGGTACGTTGAAGTTCAGACTTCCAGTATCAGAACAACTCCTGTCCCAGGGGAAAATGGAAACCAAAGCCCTTTGTGCTCAGCAGTGCTACTATCTGAAATGTATGCTTTCTGAAATCTTTGAGCTTAGCGATGTGAAAAGTAGGGATCCTATGAGTGGTGCTTGAAATGAGAAGTATCAATTCAAATATGCATTTATATTGTAAGAGAGAATTATTATGAATGACTCCAGCTATGCAAATTAAGGGACATATCAAACTAGTAGGCTGGGGGGAAAAAAGCACATACTTATGCCTCCCATGCAAGTGCCTGGAAGGCTCTTTACCTACCAAAGAGCCATGTACACAGAAACATAGATTCTTAGAGCCAGGGGAAAAAGCAGCTAATTCAAGCCTTTCATTTATAGATGAGATGAAGTGACTTGTTCACAGTCATCCTGGGGTATAGACTTGCCTTGCACTTGAATTTCCTGGCTCCCAGCATGGTTCATCAAATACCTTTGACCAAGAGGTAGATTAGAAGGGGTAGGGACTATAGAAAATTAGATTTGGCTTTAAAAAATCAGAGTGTACATAATGAAAAATGCTATTCATATCCAGAGAAAGAGCTGATGGGAGTCAATGCAGATTGAAGCATACTATTTTTCACTTTTTGTGAATGGGTTTTTTTTTTTGGTCTGTTTCTTCTTTCACAGTATGACTAATATGGAAATATGTTTTACATGATTGCACATATATAATCTATATCAAATTGCTTACCTTTTAGGAAGAGTGGAGGTAAGGGAGAGAGGTAGAAAATTTGGAACTCAAAATTTAAAAAAAATCAATGTTAAAAATTTTCTTTATGTGTAATTGGGGAAAAATACTATTTGAAAAAAAAATCAGAGTGTATATAGGAATGATAGTTCACACCTAAAATGTGTCTCATCTCTGGGATACAATGCATTGCAGTTAAGATTCTGGAAAATGTATCACAATTCAATAAGTCTGTGATCTCATCTGTTCAGATATTTTTTGAAACACTGCAGTTGGTTCAACATGTCTGTCCATCTTGTGTAATTCTTATTCATTATATCCCACAAGATTACCCCAAGGGGTGCACCCAGTATATTGGGCATTTCCTTTGCTATCTCCTGACCTACCATTGTAGCATGTTGACAGGTCTACCAGTTATCCTTTGCTTGGGTTGTCTTTCAATCTTATCTTTCCTTATTAATTGTTATTATTATACATTTCTTTGACATCCCTTAACATGTTTCTCATGCCTAGTTTCTTTTTTGTTGCTGTTAGAATATGGTCCATATCCTCACGGGGCTTATGAATCATCAGGAGAGCTAAGTATCCTATGGAATATATAAGACTATGGCATAAACATACAATAAATATAATGAGTTGTCATTATTAACTCATTACAGCTATCAAATATTATGCCATCATCTTGCACCTGATTTATAAATGCCATGTGGACTGGGACAATGTCTTAATAAATTTTTATCTTCCTCAGCTCTAGAACAGAGCTTTACATGTAGAAGTGTGTGCCTGGCACATAATAGGTGCTTAATACATGCTCAAACACGTCAAGTTAACAAGCATTTATGTATATATAGATGATGAGGTTGATGTATGTGTTGTCAGAGCTAGCTGTGTTTGGGAGGCTCTGAAGGAAAGTGTGGGAGAGAAGGGTATTAGACTGCCTACCAAACTGAAGATCTGCAGAGCCTTTGTCCTGACGTCATTACCTATGAAACCCGGACAGTCTACCAGCACCATGCCAGGAAACGGAATCGCTTCCATTTGAATTGTCTTAGGAAGATTCTGAAGATGACCTGGTGAAGATACCAGACACCGAGGTTCTTTCTCGAACTAAACTGCCAAGCCTTCAAACTCTACTTCAGAGAGCACAACTCCAGTGGACTGGCCATGTTGTTCAAATGCCAAATATACGTTTGCCTAAAAATTATTTTACAGAGAACTTACACAAGGCAAGTGCTTACATGGTGGTCAGAAGAAGCAATACAAGGATACTCTCAAGGTCACTCTGAAGAACTTTGGAAACAAATGAGTGATATTGGAGGCACCAGCAAAGGATTTTTCAGCATGGTATGCCCACTTTAAAGAAGATGCTGTGCTATATAAGCAAAGCAGAACTGGAGTAGCTCAAAAGAAACGTGAGATGCACAAATTTAGAAACATGTCTACTCCAAATGTTTATGTGGATTATTTGTGGCCAAATGGGGTCACAAAGAGTCAGACACAACTGAAACAACTGAACAGCAACAAAAAACTCTAGAGGGATATGAATGGTTTTACCTAAACTTTGTATCTCCTTTAGACAGCAAGTGTTTAATAACTGTTCTGTTCAATGGAATCAGTTCAGTCAGTACACTGTGGTGGTTAATACCATGCAGTGTAGTATGGCAGTCTAGTTAGTATGGATATAAACTTTGCAGCAAACCTCCCATTAAGATGAAATCATGACTTTATATCTTCAACGAAGCAAATTAATTTTGACAGGATTATTGACGTGACTCTCACAGTAGTTTAAAGATAAATAGGCAAAATGTTACTTAAATCTATTAATGTAAAATTAGTTCCCACATAAATTCCTTTCTGCATGCCTCATGTGACATTGACAGCATTATTAATACTTTGGATATTCTAATATATGCAATCATTTTATATCAATTTAATCATTTTAATGGTTAATGTTGACATTTAGCACGATCATTTGAATACCCCAAGACACTTGGTTTTCTCATTTCTAATTCAACGGATATTTTTTTTGTTCAGGTTAAAAAATGCTATGCTTAGCTGTATTTTCAGATATATCTTTTCAGGGTTCTTTTGTAGAAAATCAAATCACAACTTGCCTTGGGACATTGAATTAGGGAACTGTTTTTTAAAAAAAACTAGCCCATTTTTGTTAATAGGATTATCAATATATGTTCTTTCAAAGTAGTACTTTTTATGAAAATAAAATTTTAAATTTTATCTCTTTTACAAAATAAATTTATCATATAAATAAATAATTTTAGATATGTTTTATATAAATAATTTATATATGTATTATATAAATAATGTATATGTGTATTATCTAAATAAATAATTTTATATATTTATTGTATAAATGAATAATTGTATATATTATTTGTTTTATAAAATAAAATTTTAATTTCTTCATTTATTGCTACTACTATTACGAGCAGCTTGGCATAGTAGATAGAGACAGATCCGCCTTTGAAGCCAAGAAAGTTTGGGTTCATCTCATTCTACACATACTGGCTGTGTGACCCTGGGGAAACCACTTAATTTCTTAGTGCTCTGGACTATTCCCTAAGATATGTTATAAATAAGGTATCAACCTTCATCAGTAGAAGTTTCCTCAACTGGGAATGTTCCTTATACCAATGAAATTACAGCTCCCATCCCTATGTCTCTATTAAGAGCAGAGGACATTAAGCTAAATTTTAATTTTTTCGAGAAAGAGGTTTCCAAGGATAGGCCTGTTTCTCTGTAGAATATCCCATTATATCTGTAACACAGATTGTGATTTGAATTGGATTTTTTTAGCTTTTATGACATATTTTGAGATACATGGGGAAAAGTGGCTAAATTATGAGCTGCATCCAGATATGTCACATGTAGACCATGTTTAAAAATTCACACGCAATGCCATATTTTTGTAGTCACCAATTTATGCTGATCATCCCATTGCCATCTTTTCATTCAGGCACATTTTTATTCCAAGTCCATTTACATGGTTGTCTTAACTCTGCAGTCTTTATGTTTGCAGATGATCCACAGAAACACAAATAAGGAATTGTAGTGGCAGTATTTCATTACTAAAGCTGAGTGATGTCAGGCATAATTATGGAGACTAACATCTGGAGTGGTTTATTAAAGGGAAACCTGCCAGGATTGTTAACTTATACCAAACAGCATTACCATATGTGCAGTTTTATACTATTGAAAGTTGGGGGGCTATGGTCTGAAGATAAATGAATAAAATCAAGCAAAGGAACTTTATTAATACATCTTCCTCCCTGAGACCATTTTTAGTAGAGCTCTACAGAGCAGTTTATCAGGGATTTTCAAAGTAATGACCATCCTCCATCTGGACAGATTTCTGATTACAAAGGTACCTGAAGGCTTGTGGGCTTGTCAAAGAGGCCTAGTTTGCCCCCTACTCTATAGGCCCTTCAGACCCAATTTGAGTCTCCACAGAAAAAATAAAGGAGTGCTACATCCATTGTAGCTAAATGAACATGCATACCCATCACTTATCATATGCTTCTTAAGTGTATATTGCTGTAGGCAATATAAAGCAATATTAAACATGTTCCTGCCCTCAAGATGCTTAGGAGTTCTCACAGTAGGAAGTAAGAGTGAAGAGTGAAGCCTACTGTATGGCTTGAAGATATGCAAGAGGAGGTGGATTTGGGTTCTGTAATCCAGTTGTGTTAAACCGAAACAGAAATGAATCCCTGGGCCCCATTGACTTAGAAAACCACAAAATAACACTATGTTGGATTGTATTTTGATGGATTTTGTTAAACTTCCCCAATTGTAGTTTAATCTGGTTCTGGTCACATTTGGGAATTTGAGTTTGACACCAATGTAGGGTTCCATACTAAGAGTTCTTTAGGAGAAAGCCCTGCTAGGTGCACACAGACCCTTAAAACCAACTCCATGAGTTGTTTTGCCCTGGTGAAACTATAACAGAATACAGTTCAGACTCAAAGAATGTATTGATTTCCTCTAGGGTTCCTTTACATGTAAGGTTTTAAATAATTCACTGGCTCTTGAGATGATAGAAAGAGGTGAATGGACTCTGGTGAACTGTCTCCCTCCTTGCCTACTTCCTCCATTCCTGCTTCAGCTTTCTCCTTCCTCTTTGTATATGGTTATGTTGTGCCTTTTTGAGACTAGGAGCAATAGAAAATTCCTGCCTAATCATTATTTTATTGATCTGAAAGAGTAATAGCTGCATTTAGAAAATAGTCCCTAGAAAATGATCACAAGCAAGAAAATGTCCCCTCCTCATCTTGGTGTCTCATCTTCTACTGAAGTCCTACTCTAAAGCTGTACGGTGTAGGAGAGGGGGCCCTCTCCAGTCGTCCTGATCTATACCTCACCACTGGACCCAGATGGCTCCGGAGGAGAAAGTGAGGCTGGTGACTTTACACAGCCCTTCCTCACTTAAGTCCAATTCACTTGCATGTCATGGCAGCATCTTCCTGATTTCGTGGTCCTCTTTGAGAACAAAGGACAAACAACTACATTGAAAGGGAAGTGGTCCTGAGTTTTTGCAGCCTAGACATTAGTTCTGGAAATCTTACCAAGGTTAAAAAGAGTTCTGGTAGATACCTAACTATCTTCTGAGACCCAACATAGCTAAGCACTGAGGGACTCAGCGCTACAGGGTTGGTCCCTGGGACATTAATGTTATGGGTCACAGCAGTTGATTAAACTGCCCACTGAGGCATGAAAGGGATCAGTCAGCCATCCAGTAAACGTGTATTAAGTGCCTGCTGCATGCCAGGCACTGTGCTAAGCACTAGAGATACAAACAGATGCAAAAGACAGTCCCTGCCCTTAAGGAGCTCACAATGTAATGAAGGAGACAGGAAGCAAACAATTATGTTTAAACAAGCTATATACAAGATAAACGGGAAGGCTCCAGAATTGGAAATGCATGCAGTAGGAGATGGGATTTCAGTTGAGACTTAAAGGAAGCAAGGAATGTGATGGGCAGGAAGGGTGGTACATGGAGTTGAGGAGGGAGAGCATTCCAGGTGTGGCGGAAGAGCCAGAGAAAATGCCTAGAAGCCAAGAGATGGAGTGTTTTGTTCATGGAACAGCCAGGAAACTAGTGTCTCTGGATTGAAGAGTACGTATGCAGGATTAAGGATAGAAGCCTTAAGGGCAGGAGGGGTCTTGGTCAGGATGGGCTTTGAATGCCTAACAGAACATTTTTTATTTGATCCTTGAGGTAATAGGGAACCAAAGGAGTTTCTTGAGTAGAGAGGTGACATGCCCTTTAGGTATCTGTCTTCATAGATGAAAGGAGTACCCATAAGGAGAAATCATAGATCCTTGAAGTACTCTTGAAGTCCCATGTGAGTGTGACCTCACAACTAATGCAACCTGGGTTCCATTGTGCTTTGGCAAAATGTGAGCAGTGTTGTATTTTTAAAGAGATTTTTTTAAAATGAGGATTCATATTACTAATGCCAATTGGACATAAAGCAAGTAATGGAAATATTTGTACTCCCTGCCCTTCCCCCCAGCTCTAAGTGTGTAGTTAGCAGAATATCATTCCAACAAATACATTAGAGAAGTGTGCTGTAAGTAAGCACTGGAGAAATCAATTGGACATACTAAATTATCACTGCTATGTTCTTAGATTTGACTTTCCATTATAATTGACTTTAGTCTGATCACAATCATAATGAGTGTTTAAGATTTTTTAAAACTCTCCTTTGGTTTTCTGCTCTGTAGAAGGTGACATCAATCAATCAATCAACCTTTATTAACCATCTACCAAGTGTCAGGCACTGTGATAAGCACTGAGGATACAAAAAGAAGCAAAAGATAGCCCCTGCCCTCAAGGAGCTTACAATCTAAAGTCCCTATGTTGTGACTTCTGATTTTTAGAATGCATCCATTGCATTCTAAACACGTGCCCTGCCCCCCAGTAATTTGTATATACATACATATATATACATACCTATATATACACACACACATACATGCATATATGTATGTGTTTTTCCTTCTCATATAAAAGCATTTTAGATATGCTTAGGAGCTTTTCGTTTAAAACAGATAAGGACATATGAGGAATAGTCACAATGGAGTAAAAATTATAAACTTGGCCCAGTGTCACTGGGTGGCAGCTGAAGTAAAATGGATGCTAGTGGCATATAGGAATCTGTTTCTTTCTCCCTTCCTACCTATTTATTCTTTTATTCTAACTTCCTTTCTTTTTTCCTCATTCTCTATCTGCCAACAGCACCCATGGGCATTCTTTATTCTCCACCGATGAGCCTCTGAGTCAAGGAGGTCGCTTACCCCTGAATTAAATCAAGCAATAAAAATACAATGCGATTTTTAAAATGTTTTACAAAAATTCATGTTATAGTCTCTCTGGAATACCTCGATTGCATTTCTGGCAAGGAAATATAGTCACTTTGCAGTTTGACCCTTTTCATCTGATTAATAAGAAATGGAGCCCAGAAATAGAGAAATAAATGAGATCAACATTCTAACTGAATTTTTGTTCCTAGGAAAAGCCTTCTAGGAGACTGTTGTGATCCATGTTAGATACACTATTGCAGTTTTCCATTGGAGAATAAACTGGGGAGGGAAGGCATGTGTGCTGTTCTCAGCATAGTTTCATTCGCAGTGGTACTATTAAGCAATTTTTCATGGTTTCAGTGGCTGTGGTCTCTGTCAATATTGAATCCCCTTGTCAGTGGTGATTGATGTCTCTCTCCTCTTATTAGCTGACTATGGCAAGGAGTGGTTCACTGTCACCTTGTTCCTCCACGGACCTTATGAGGGGTGCCTTGTCCCTATATTATCTGCATCCCTTGGTTTCATTAGCATTTCAGTGCCTTATATTTTTCAAGGTCTGTGGACTAAATGGGACCTTTGAAGTATCCCAAAATCTTAGGACTAGAAGAGATTTTAGTCAGTCATCATGCATTTATTAAGTAGTTAACTGTATCAGGTGCTGTGCTAAGCCCTGGGTATACAAAGAAAGGCAAAAATGAGGTCTTCACCCTCAAGCAGCTTACATTTTTGAGGTAGCTAAGATACAGAGAAGATAGAACGCTGGGCCTGGAGTCAGAACCTGAGTTCCAGCTCAGACTCAGATAACTTACTAGCTATGTGACACTGGACAAGTCACACTTCTGTCTGCCTCAGTTTCTTCAGTTGTAAGATGGGGATAATAATAGCACCTACTGTCATAGAGTTGTTGTGAAGATCAAATGTAAAGTGCTTAGCACGGTGCCTGGCACATAAGAGGAGCTCAACAAATGCTTACTTCCTCATTCCCTAATGGAGAAGACAACATGCAAATAGCTTTGTTCAGATATATTTGTATCTATATATGTTTTCTCTGTACAAAGTGTGAATAGACAGATGAATAGACAGACGGACAGACAGATAGACAGATTGTAGTGTGAATGGAAGGTGATCAGAGGGAATTGGTGGGAGGAGGAACAGGAAAACCAGGGAAGCTGAGAGTCAGAGGTGAGGGGGGAGATTTCAGGTTTGGGGTAAATATAAGTAGTATAAAAGCAAAGAGTCAGAAAATGAGGTGCAGTTTGTGAACAACGGCAAGTAGACTATTAAGTCTGATCTACATGTCTGTCCAAAAATCCTTCTTTCCAATTTTTTTTGTATCTGGAAAGGAACCTATTCTTATGAAGACACCCATCATATTTTTAGGAGGACCTCAAACTAAAAGGGTCTCAGCCAAAAGACAAAAAAATTGCTATCCCCTAATTTAACCATGTAGTCATCATATTTTAAGGAAAATACAAATTTTTCTTCATCCCTTCTGACATGGATCATAGCCTTCTAACACTTTGTGTAGTTTTTGTGAGTTGCTGCTGGTAAAGTTGCTGCTCTGTTACCTGACAGCCAGCCTTCTGGTGATGCCTCTGAACTTACTTAGCTTTGCTGTTTTTTTTTTTCTGTTGTTCAGTCATGTCTGACTCTTTGTGACCCCATTTGGGGTTTTCTTGGCAAATATGTGGAAGTGGTTTACCATTTCCTTCTCCAACTTATTTTATGGATGAGGAAACTGAGGCAAAAAGGGTTAAGTGACTAGTCCAGGGTCACACAGCTAGTATCTGAGGCTAGATTTGAACTCACTAACGTGAGTCTTCCTGACTCTAGGCCCAGCACTCTTTGCCCTGTACCACCTAGCTGTCCTACTCTACATGTAGTAACTGTTTTAAAAAGTTTAATGAATTTAATGAAATGCCAGTTTGCTCAGACATTTCCCTCCACCTCCTAGACGTGTTTTCTTTTACATTTTTAATATAATAAATAATCCATCTATGAATATTCTTATTTTTTTCTTTTTAAGTGCATATTTTGATTAGTAGAGTCCTTGGGTCAAGTCTTATTATTTATTGCTCATTACTAAATTGTTTCTAAAAATGATTATGCCAATTTATAGCTTGACCAGCAACCTGAGTATTCCCGTTTCCTTCCAAAGTCTGGCAACGTGGAGAGCATTTGGATAATTTTCAGGGCATTATTTATAATTTATTTCTTTCATGTATATATTATATATGTATGCTTATATAATACATATGCATATTTATTCATTAGAATGTAAGCTCCTTGAGGTCAAGGTTTTTTTTTTCTTTGTATTCTCAGTATTAAGCAAAGTACCTGGCAAGCCGCAGACATTTAAGAAATGCATGTTGATTGATTCTTTTTTTAGATACTTTGCCCATTTTACTATTGTTGCTCAGATGTTGATGTTATAATTTCCTTATAAAGTCTGTGAACCGACAGATTTAATTGTTAGAATGCTTTTTCTTTTTCTTTTTCTTTTTTTTTTTTTAAAGGATGAGCTGAAATTTGCCTTCTTGTGCCTTTTACCCATTGCTTCACTTCTATCTCCTGGAAACATATAATAAACATTTAATCCGTCTTTTCCGTGGTAGTCCATTAAATATTTGAAGACACGATTACTTTCTTCCAGTGTCTTCTCTACGCTAATTCCTTCAAGTCTGTCTTAAGTCTCATGATTTCCATTCCTATCACCATACTGACTCCACTCTATCTGGATGCTCTTCAATTTGTGAATGTCCCCCTTAAAATGTGTTGCACAACACTGAATAGTATTTCCCACAGGTGGTCCTAACAACATAGAATGCATAGGACCTCCCTCACTCTTGATAACTCTGCTTTGGCTGAAGTTACAATTGTTGCCTGAACTTCCTTACCCCTACCTTGGCACCCACATCATGATAACTGACTTACAAAGTTTTGAGTCAACTACAACTCTACTGTGTCTTTAAGATATGCTGCTTTGTACACATATCTCTCTAGACATAGGTGTATCACATACTCATATAAATCAGATTTTTTAAACTGGAGTACAGACCTTTATGTTTATCCCCATTAAAATTTGCCTTGTCAGAGTTAGCCCATTTTTTAAAACCATGGAGATCACTCTGGATCTTGATTTTGAGGTCCGACCTATTGATCTTCTCTCTTTATTAAATGTTATTTACAGCTTTGATAAGCATGTTATTTGTGTCTTCATACAAATCATTGAAAATAATGTTGGAACATGATAGGATGAAGATAGTTATATGTTATGGGACAGAGTCAATAAGAAGAATGAACATTACCAGTTCATACCTTTTACAACTAACCAGTTCCTAATTCTTTTTGAGTTATTATAGCTTTTGATCATCTTATTAATTTGGGCATTTTAGGTAAGGAAGAAGAAAGTGCTTATAATTGTCTTATTATCTGTGGTAAGCATTGTCTCCTTCATAGTGAGGGAATTGTATTATTTAACTGTGGGACTAACTGCATAAGGGCATCTAGGTGGCACAGTGGGTAGAACACTGGACCAGGACTCAGGAAGACTGGAGTTCAAATTTGGCCTCAGACACTTACTAGCTGCTTGACTGTGGGCAATTCAGTAAACCTCTACCTCAGTTTCTTTAACTGCAAAATGGAGATAATAATAGCACCTACCTCCAGGGTATCTAGGTGGCATAGTGAATAGAACACTGGACTTGGAATCAAAAGGACTCATCTTGTGAGTTTAAATCTGGCCTCAGATTTAGTAGCTGTGTGACCCTGGGCAAGTCACATAACCCTGTTTGCCTCAGTTTCCTCATGTGTAAAATGAGCTAGAGAAGGAAATGACAAACCGCTGTAGTACCTTTGCTAAGAAAACCCCAAAGAAAGAGTCAGACAGGACTGAACAACAACAATAACCCAGGATTCTGGTGAAGATGAAATGAGTTAATGTTTGTAAAGCACTTAGCTAATGGCTCTCACATAGGCACTATATAATCATTAGCTGACATTATTGTCATTTACTACCGCTGCTGCTACTCCTACCACTACATTCTATTAGCCATTAGAAGTGGGGAGGAAATAAGCATTTTTTTTCAGTGAGGCAGTTGGAATTAAGTGACTTGCCCAGAGTCACACAGCTAGGAAGTATTATGTGTCTGAGGCCGGATTTGAATTCAGGTCCTCCTGACTCCAGGGCTGGTGCTTTATCAAACTCTGTGCCACCTAGCTGCCCCAGGAATAAGCACTTATTAAATACCTACTATGTGTCAGGCACAGTGCTGAATCTCTTTTAAGCTATTTACTACCCTTTCATTTTCAGAGGTCTCTGGGCATTATGCATTTAAAACTACTATGCCATCCTTGGCATATAAGTATAACATACAGCATAGTTGTTATGAATTTGCATATGAATTTTTAAAAATGATATGTCCCTAGATCTCCTATATTATAAGTGACAAGGATCATAGTATCTTAGATTTAGCTTCAGAGGCCATTTTGTCCATCATTCTATTTTTGCAGATAAGGAAACTGAGGAAATAGGTTTGGTAAGAAGATCTGTCCAAGGTCATATATATAGTAAGTGTTAGATGAGATTTGAACCCAAACTCTCAGATTCCGCAGCTAGTATCCTTTGCAATATACCATAGTACTCTAGTATGTCATGGTTTAATTTTTTAAGTCTCTTTTTATATTTAAAAACATCTTCAAAAGCTAAAGGAGAAAATAAGTTTATTCCATCAAATTGGAATATGCACAGATTCATATACATATATGTATATATTATTAAATATAGTCTCTTTAATAATCCTGTTGTTAGCCTTTAATCCTGTAAGCCTTTATTCAGGGCTGTGTGTACATGACCAGCATAACAGCCTCGATTTAGAGCATCAGCAGAATGGCAATCTCGTGATCATCCATTGTAAACAAAAGGATCATTAAAGAGGTTTTTCTCTTTCCTTCTAGCTTTTTAAATGGGGGAGGGGAAAGGGTGATGGCATCATTTCAAAGAGAGAAAGAAAACTGAGGGAGATTAGAAAGTTCTCTGATTCTAAAAACCAGAGGAAGATTTACTGGCTTGAGGCACTCACTGGTTTATAGGAATCAGCTGGGATTAGTGAACAAACTAGCAGACATCATGCAATGGAGCTCACCTGCTTAGTTATGTCTCCTCTCTTCAGTGTGAAAGTTTCATCCTTCCCCTCCCCCCTACACCATAATAAGAGGAGAATATGCACAATGATACTGAAAATATTCATAGTTTGGCAATTAGAGATGTAAATGAGAAAATCATCACAAATTTCAGTGTGGCAAGAAAATGTGAGTTCACGTTGAACTTTGACTTCTGACTTTTAAAGTGACCAAAAGGTCAATTAAAATTGATCTTTTAATTTTTGTTATAAGGCTTGTTTGGGGGGGGGGCAGGGGTTGAAATGCTTTAAGATTTTATGAGAAATTTCAAGTTATTAAAGTACATTTTAAAGTTCTTTATTATTAAAGTACATTTTAAGAGTATTTATTGATATTTAATTAATGTCAATTAATATTTAATTAATATAAATTAATATTTACATTTTAGTGCTTTTCTCATTTGTAAGATCGATTTATTTTTATTTTTAATTTTGATTTACTCCCCAGGGAAGGAGAATTTATGTAAGGCTAATCATCATAATAAAGGAGCATGATAAATTCTACTCTTCTAATCTACACAGAGTAGAGCAACAATCCCCTAAATTGTTCAGGGGGTAGAAAACTTACATTAGCCTTGCATGTTTTGAGAGGGTCCAGGTTATGCAGCCTTCAGTTTAGAAGGAGGGCAGTGTTCACTTTTCATCAGAACTTGGCCTCTGACCTAAATCAAATAAAATATAAATTGTAATACACTTTTAAACTATCAGTAGAATGCAGTTTAATGTCTTATAAAATGTATCTCATTTACATACATTTACACGTACCTACATACATATTTACACATACCCACTTATACATTTATACACACACACACACACACACACACACACACACACACACACACACACACACACACACACATACACACACATTGTGAGAATATAATGGACTGGTATCAACTCGTTTTCCAAATAGAAAAAATGAAATAGTTAACAGTCAGTACATTATAGTAGAACAGCCCTGGCCTGGGCATGAGCTTAGAGAACTGATTTAGTTTGTATATTGCCTCCCTAAGGGCAGCTAGGTGGTACAGTGGGTAGAGTACCAGGCCTGGAGTCAAAAAGACTCATCTTCATGAGTTCAAATCTGGCCTCAGACATTTACTAGCTGTGTGACCCTGAGCAAGTCACTTAACCCTGGTTGCCACAGTTTCCTCATCTATAAAATGGACTGGAGAAGGAGATGACAAACCACTCCAGTATCTTTGCCAAAAAAACACCCAAACCCAAATAGGGTCACAAAGATTTGGACACGATTCAGAATGACTGAATAACATATTGATTCCCTGGCTAGTAGGTGAATTGTGATCCTTCTAGCCATGGTGTATGTAATGTCATTTAAAACACTGTGTGGTAGTCTTCTCTGAACTTGATAACATAATACTGAGACTATTGAATTGTAAGCAAATAGTGTAGTCTAGGCTATGTTTAACTGTACATCAGTGGACACAATTCATGAAAAACCTAATTGACAGCAAGAAAAACCTTGTGAAAATGAATCAGCTTTTAACTTCATATTAAATTATTCTGTTCTAAAAGACTGAAAACTATAATCAAGTTCTTTCTATGTAATTTACCATAGATTACTACTTTGAGAGAATAACATGCTTTGTTAAAAAGCTTTTATATTATTGGCTTAAGGTGTTCCTTCCTCCATTTGAATTAAACCTTTTAATCTGCCCTTAGATGCTCTGAGTTTTTAACCTATAAATTTTTACAATGAAATTATAATGAATGTTGAAACTGGTGTAGATTGTTCAAAATAGGATTAAATTAGCTTTTTGTCACCTCTCTTGTCCACCAGAGGAAGAAGAGAAAGCAGTTACTTCTGTTCAAAGATGGATATTTTATCCAGTGTTTTATATACGAGCCTATAGAGGTAGTTTCTCTTTGGCACACACGGTTTTACATTTCCATTTGAGGTTAATTGCTGTTTTGATGGTGAAATATGGGTGAATATGTCAGGAATAATGATAATAATGTTTCTAGTGTCATTACTTATGATAAATAGTAATAGTTAGCAATTGTATAGTGCTTTAAGGTTTGCAAAGTGTTTTATATGTGTATGATTTCATTTGAATTCACTGTGAGGTAGGATAAGGCAACAAGCACTTATGAAGTGCCTACTATGTGCCAGTCACTATGCTAAACACTGAGAACTGAAAGAAAGAAGTTTGCCATCGGATGGAAATAGGCACTATGATTGTCAGTTTTACAGATGAGGAAACCAAATCTGAGTGTCTCAGGTAGTATTTGAATGCAGGTTTTATTGTTTCCAAGTACAGTGCTTTATCTACTATACTACCTAACTAATTCCTAATAATCTTCTTACAGCCAAATTTTACTTTATTATCTGTGTTTAGGGAATGTAGCATTTTGATTTATATCCCATATTTTGGTTACCTCCACAATGAAAGCAAATTAGGCATTTTGATTTCAGAGTTAGAAAATTTTGTGACTTTAATTATATTCTTAATATTATTACTTTACAAAAGTAAAATTCTTTGATAATTGATATCATGTGGGATTATTAAAAGAGCATCAGAATTTCCTAAATTTGAGCCAGCTCTTATTCCTCCTCCTCTCTGGACCCAACTTACAGAATATTTGTCCCAGGTGTACGTATTAATGCATAAGCTCTGTAGACAGTCCACCCAAATGCATGGCATTATGGGGACAACAGATAATGCGTCTTTCACTTGGACAGTGTGATGTTCAGAATAAACTCTTTTGAGGGGTGACATCTTCCAAGAGCTCGTTAGTATTTGGGGGATTGATACAGCCAGGACAATGTCATCTCCAAACAGGAGCCTTGGGAGGATCTTGTCATCCACAGGGAATTCCTCTGAAACTTGGACTCAGTGGTCAACCTCTTCCATGACAATGGCAGCCATCTTTGACAAGCAGACACCTCCCTGCTTTATGTTGCTCTTGCTGTATAGCATAAGAGGGCCATTGAATGGGGAGTTTCTGTTGTTATAGCTTTCAAAGAATGTCCAATGATTTTGATGTGTGGATATAAGACATCAAGCAGAATGAGAAACAAAGGTCCAGTTTTCAAACACCAGCAGCATTTGAGTGGTATGACTGTATGTCAGGGAGAGATGCAATACCACAGCAGTCTCTCTGTGGAGAGTTATAAAAGAACGTAATAAGGAGGTCACTGAAGATGCGTGTGGCAAGTGGGAGCAAGCTGTAATAGGTAGCCATTGAGAAACTGTAAAGAAGAAGGGGAGTAAAATATGTCATCAGGGGAACATTTGATAGGAAGAGAAGGTTAGCTGATCATTTGGAGATGACAAGGGGTAAACAGGTAGATGGGCAGAGTTCCATTGGTATCTTAGAAGTATTAGGAGAATACAAGGTGTCTCCATCATTCTGGATGGACCCTCCTATCTTATGGAAGTGCATAGACAAGAATTGTGATAGCACAGTAAGGCATGGATGGGCAGTCATCTGCATCATGTGATGGCATGCCCACATTAAGGAGATCTTGATTCATTTTAGGATGTGCTTACCCGAGAAATATGTGTGTGTGTATGTATGTATGCATGTATGTATGTATACACACGCACACACATGTACATATATAAACACGAACACATATATGCACACATGTGTTATGGATATGTATGCTATATAATATACTAATATATTTGCATATGATATGTACACATATAAATATATAGAAAATATAATATATAATATAAATTCATATATACATATAATATATAAATATGTAGAGAGCATAATGTATGCTAACATGATATAATAGTATATTGCATATATATAGTAAATATTAATGTGAAAAGTACATATAATATAAATGCACTAATATAATATATATTAACATAGTATAGCCACATATATAAGTAAATGTATTTTGTTATTATTGAGTTGTTTTTAGTTGTGATCGACTCTCTGTGACCTCATTTGGGATTTTCTTGGCAGGGATCCTGGAGTGGTTTGCTATTTCCTTCTACAACTCATTTTACAGATGAGGAAACTGAGGCAAACACAGGGTTAAGTGACTTGCCCAGGATCAGATAGATAGTAAGTCTCTGAGGCCACATTTGAACTCAGGAAGATGAGTCTTCCTGACTCCAGGCCTGTATTCTATCCATTGTGTTACCTAGCTGCCCAAGAGTACCAGTTTTCAAAGAATGTATACACATGCATGCAATATGTGTGTATATGTAAGTGTATTTATATTTTCTTCTCATTATGTACATAAAATATTGATCCAAAATATCAGGAATCCCAAGTTAATAGTAGTAATCACAAGCATTTATTAACTGCTTGGCACTTGGCTAAATCCTGGGATAAAAAAAGGCAAAAAGTCCCTGTCCTCAAGATGCTCACAGTCTAATGAGGGGGACAGTATGTACATAAATGGGTACAGGTAAAATATGTATAGAATAGATAGAAGGTAACCTCAGAAGGCAAGTTTCTTGCAGAGGGTAAAGGATTCCCTTTATGAACTGTTTATCCAGGGTCAGACATGTTAACAATCACTGGTGGTTCTTAGACGAGGTGTCAAGTGAGATGATTGAAAATACCAGAGATCACAATAGGATGATTAATCTGAAAAGGGACGTAAGAGCAAAGGACCAGGGTCCATATCTAAGTGGTCAGGAGACCAGAAAAGATGGACAGATATGAAGCCATAGAGGTTGTTTGCAAGTGTCTAGATGGAATTTCCAAAACTGGGAGGAAACTCTCCTGAGATAGTATAACACTTTAGTTCTTTTCTTAGTTTCGTCTCACAGTATACACCTTATTTATCAGGAGTCCTATTGTAAGCTCCTTGAAGGCAGGATTGTCTTATTTTTTTCTTGTGCTGGTAGAACAGCATGTCTCATTATAGCTTTAAAAGCAGAGTGCTTCTCCCAGAGAATACAATATCTTAGCAACCTCCTGCTGTCAAGCAGTCAGTCTAAACCAAACAGTTTTTTCTGTTAGTTAGTCAAAATCTATCTTGTAACATCCATCCACTGGCCCAACTTCTGCCTCCTGGAGCAATACAGAATAAATCTGCTCCCTTTTCCAAATAACAGCCCTACAAATAAAGAGTGATATCATATGTCCCTAAAATCTAATATCTTACATTTTAACTATCCTGTTTTTAAACTGTTTTACACAAGACAAAGTTTCTAGGCCTCCGTACGTCTTGGTCACCCTTCCTTTAGAAAGTCAACAGTTTGAACCTCTTAAAAAAGGCACATGGACCGAGAATGTTGCAGTTGTGGGTTGATCATCACTAAGTGTTCAATGGGATCATTATCTAGCTTTATTTGGACACTGTAATGCTGTGAGTAAAATCTAAGGTTGCATATTTTATTAGCTAGTTCATACTATTGGCTCAGTTTGAACTATTCAACCGAATTTTGTTAGAATGATGGGCCAAGACTAACAAGATGAAATCCAGGAGCAAAATAATAAAGTCATGAATTTTGATTCTGATCCAACAGACATTTACTGTTTACTATGTGCAAACTTGCTTGGTGCTAGGGATGCAAAAAACAAAATGAAAAATAGTCCCTGCCTTCAAGGAACATATATTCTGCTATGGGATACAAATAGATAAATAGAGATGATATCAGGATCATGGCTTTCTAGTCTAACCCCCTCATTTTATAGAAAATTCTACACAATAATTTAAGGAAGGAGAGTGCTAACAACTAGGTTCTATAAATTTATTTGCTTAAGTATGGCATGGGGGAGATCTAGCTTTACAGTAGTTAGTGTGAAAAAGAAATAGGGCTTAATGGAGCACATGCTTAATGTGGACCCCAAAGGTAATTGGCTCCCAAGAAAACTATATAATTAATACATTTCTAAAAATTGTAGCTACTCAATGATGTAAAAGGCTGCCTTGCACCTTAGTGAAGGCCTTCTCATTGTAAATGTTTAAGTAGAGGCCATCTGTGACTTGGAGACCATGGAAAGAATTCCTGAATTGGGGATTTATTCATTCGTCTTCCCACCTTAAATTTGTTGGATTCTTTGTAAGTTCAGAGGAAGGCCTTGAATTTTTTTTGGAGGAGAGGGTGAAAATATATTTATGCACCATGGAGGTCCTACAGATCTGAAAGTTTGCTAGAATTTTTTTTGCTTTATTAAATTCCTTTGTTCTGTAAGAATCATAATTTGTCTTCAGCATTTTTGTTGTATGGATACAGGAATGTGTTCAGATGAGGCCACTGGGAATCTTATATGCCCACATGATGAAGATTATGTGTGTGTGTGATTTTTTTTTTAAAAAGAGATCCACAGCTGTATTTTGTATAGTCTTTTTAGGCAAGTCCAAGAAACTGATCCTTATGGCAAGCTACTGACATGCTAAGTTTAAAGTTACATTGGAAAGCTGTTTTGTACTTACTGAAGTTGTTATAAACAGTTGAATTAGCCTTCTTTTTCTCCAGCGGGAGAAAGAAAGTGAGTGTGTGTGGCCTGGCACTGTGTAACTTGGAGAAAGACTAAATAAGATTTCTTCCAACCTTGTAAAACATGGCATCTTTGGACCAAAACCAAAAGTATGGGATGGTTTATTGCCAAAGAATATTTTGAGCAATTTAAATGCATAAAGATTGCCTCTTTCAACTATATTTCAGCAGCGACTCTGCTACCTCCTGATTGAAGAGTATGGATTTTGCACAGATGTTTTCATATTTCAGAGTATGGCATGACCTGTGGTTTCCATCTATGCCTATTCATTCTTCTGTACATAACCATCCATGGCACCTTATTAGATTCATTTAAATATTAAAATACTAGGGTTTAGTGAAATGAACATTGGCTTAGGAGTTAGAAGACCTAGGTTCAAATCTTGGCCCTGTCACTTATAATTATAAGATGATTTTGAGCAAATCCCTTAATTTCTGTGGGTTTCATTTTCCTCATGTGTAAAATGGGAGGGAAAAGGACATAGACTATTTGCTTTCTAATGTCCCTTTGAGCTCTAAATATACTTTTTTTTCTAACTGATATCCTACGTATTTGATCGACCCTAAGCCAATTGAGATATAAAGTCTAATTCATTTTTTAATAAAAATCAACTATTAACTTTTTTTTTGTGGGGAAGGAAGGGAGAATATACTTAATTCTAACTTTTTGCGTGTGGTATGCCCAAAGAAATTCCTGTTGTATCTGAGAAATCTCAAAATGCTTCTCACTTTAATTGATTTGGATTGAAAGTTACAACTTTAATGAACATTTTAAACTTTGTTAGGTATGGCTAGGTGGCAGTTTGCAAGGGATCTGGGGATTTTTGTGAGCTGAAATATCAATACTTATAACAATCATCATAGTTACCAGAAGAGCTGGTGTGATAATAGGGGATAGAGAGAATATTCTGCAGAATACTGGAGGCCATGGTTTTGTTGATTTCTGCCCTAATCTGACCGCATCTTGAATATTGTGTTTAGTTCTGGATACTATGTTTTAGGAAGGCCATTGAGTTGGTGAGCATCCAGAGCAGATAAGACCAGGACGATGACAGGACTGGATCAGTTGAAAGGATGTTAAGTATTTAACATGAAAAGGAGGACATGGTAATGATCTTCAAGTATTTGAATGCCTGTCATGTAGAAGAAAGATTAGGTTTATTTTTTTGGCCACGGCAAATAGAACTATGAGCAGTGGATGAATATAGCAAAGAACAGATTTAAGGTAGATATGAGGGAAAAAATTAACAGGGTTTTCCAAGAATAGTATGGCTTTTTCCATTTCCCTGTCACTGGGCGACCACTTGTTGGGAATGCTGTAGAGGAAATTTTTTTTTGTCACAGACACAGTGGACAAGGTTCTCACTGACATCCCTTCCAAATCTAACAATGTAAATGTATTTATAAAGACACTTACAGGGATTAGTACTTGAAATGGAGGTGATTCCCTAATTCTGGGCATTTGGGAGTATTTGGTGAGTTAAAAAAGATAATCCTGTGCAGTTTATATTATAAAATAAGCTTTTAATTTGGGACTTAGAATTTATGAAGTCTACTTTTCCCATTTCTTCTTTTAATTCTTTGTATTTGGCTCTGAGGCTGCATATGAAGATGACCTGTAAATTTTATATTTCTGTGTTATTTAAGAGTGAGCTTCCTTTCACTGTGTGGCAGAAGATGAAAAAAGAAAAACCATTTTAAAGAAGCTATTCATTGTAGATTTGTACCAGTAAGAAATTTTAAGACTCATTTGAGAAGAGCAATTAAAAATGAACTTGAGTCTTCGTTCTGTTTGGCATTGTGTCAGTTCTAAATAGAATTCAAAGTTATTTTGTCTTACTGCTCCAAAGAATATGTGCGATTTGGTTATTCAGCTTGTTGTCCTCAGTAACAATTAAGATTAAAAAAAAATTCTGTAACTACAGGGACAATGCAAAACTGTACATAATCAGTCCAGATTTAAACTTTGGCCAGACTCCTTTTTAGTAAGGGAAAAAATAAGTGTAAATCAAACTTCGTTCTTAAAAAATGTTTGTGTCGCTGTCCTTTGTTTTCATCTTACCTTCATTTATGAAACTTGTTCTCTTTTGTTGGATCATGACCCATTATCTGTTCCCTTTCTGTGAGTGTATCCCAAGGCTCTGACTTGGGTCTTTTTCTCCTTTCTCTTCCATCTCTGTGCCATCTTTCCCAGCGATCCCCTCATTTCTAAAGGTTTAATTATCAGCTCTATGCAGATAACTCCCAGATTGCTATATTCAGATTTTAAATCAGAGCTTCGGTCATACACCACCATCTATTTATTGCTTGTTTTTTGCTTCCCACTGCATGTCTAATAGGTACCTCAAACTCAACATGCCAAAATATAGCTCATTATCTTCCCACCAAAGCCACACTCTTCTTCCCAACTTCTTGTTTTATTTTATTTTTTTTTTCTGAAGAGTACTATCATCTTTCCACTGAACCGGGGTCATGACCTTGGTGTTATTCTTGAACCTTCACTCACCTTCCCACTGCCCACATCTAATTCATTGCCAAGCCTTGCCAGTTATAATTCCACAATATCTATTATATCTATCTCCTTAACTCTACTACCCTCTCTCTACTTCAAACATTAATCACAGCCTTTCATTTGGGCTACGATAAGAGACTCCTAATTGGATTTCCTTCCCCAGTGTTCTCCCCTTTCCAGTCCATCTTCCATACAACTGCCAAAGTGATACTCATTCCCGAAGTGTGTGTCTAACCATGTCACTGCTCTGCCAAAAATGTTGTAGTGCTACCCTCTGGCCTCTAGGGTAACATGAAGACTCGTTTATTTGTCAGTTAAAACTCTTCCCAGTCTTATCCCAGCCTAATTTTACAGCCTTTACTCCCACAGACTTTTTCTTTCTCTATTACCATCCTTTATGTGGTCTATTCCAGCCACTCTGAGCTCTGGTTGTTCCTAGTATGTGGCATTCCATCTACCATGTCTTTAAATGATAGAATGTATTCTCATCTCACCTCCATTATTTGGAATCCCTGGCTTTGCTCAAGTGTTCCATCTTTAGTTAAGGCCTTATAGTCCTTTTCTGATTCCCTCAGCCATTGCCCTGCCCCCCTCACTCATTGCTTTGTATTTACATATGTACTCATATTGTTACCCCCAATAAAATATCAACTTCTTGAAGTTGAGGACTTCATTTTGTCTTTATTTCCCCAGTTTCATCATGAGGTGCATAATTAATACTTGTTGCTTGATAGGGACATTCATGAACACGTGATTTGTGCCTACACATTTCTACCAGCCCATTAAAACATCTGTCTTCATTGTCATTGCTGACTTCCTAATTGGCAAATCTCAGTCCTCATCCTTTTTGACTTTTTATGCATTTGACATTTTTTGACACATCTTTCTCCTTTACTCTCCCTACTCTTTGGTGCCTTGACATTGTACTGTTCTGTCTTTACTCTGACTACTTTGACCATATATTTTCTATATCCTTTTATGACTTCTCTTTCTACTCTCTACATCAGGAGTTTATATCCTAGGCTCCATAAACTTGTTTTAAAGAATTGATAGCTGTATTTCACTATAATTGATTTTCTTTGTAATCCTGTGTATTTTCAATGCATTTAAAAACATTATTGTGAGAAGGGGTCTGTAGGTTTCACCAGATTGACAAAGGTGTCCATGACAAAAAAGGGTAAGAACTTTTGCTCTAAATATAGATATTTTTCTAAGACTTTTGTTTTCAACCTTCTTTTATTTAAACTTTCATTATTCCTGAGCTTGTATTCTATCAAGGGTTCAGCTATCACTTCTAGCTAGATGATTCCCAAGTATCTTCAGCACTAGTCACTTAGCCATGAACTTCAGACCCCTACTTCTAGATGCCTTATGGATATCTGTACTTTGAATACTCTGTCACCATAAGTCCAGCATATTCTCACCTGTCGCTCTAAGAAACTGTAACATGTGCAACAGCCACACCCAGGTAAAACTGTCTTGGCAGATGGGCTAAACTAGGTTGAGGGTAACTGACAGATCTCAAACCTGTTGGTGAGTGAGGAAGAGTCTACCCCAAGCATGTGAAGGCTGCCCCAGGCAGAATGGGTAGATGAGAACATTTTGTTCCAACAGTCATGAAGGCAGCTGAAGCCTATAGGCATTTAGAGCTTGGTCAGACATCAAAGACACCAAGGTCATCCACTGCACCCTGGACCATCGCCAGTCTTCTTGACTTTTGTCTTGCCGCTGGACTTTGATGGTATATGTAAATAATTCCTTGACTAGTGGTCATTCTCCCGGACCATCTGTCTGTAGAAATCAGTTAGTACACACTAGGAGATACAAAGCCATTTTGGTAGTTTCCTAAGTTAAACATAATTGGGAGGGTAAATCTCATGAAAAATACCTCACAAAGCACCTTATTTGTCATTCTATAGTTAAACAAAAATGTCTTTTGAATTGGCAAACTGATTCAGATATCTTATATCCCCATTGACCTAAATTAGGGGAAATAATTAAGTGTTGATTATTTATAGCTAGTTTAAGATGCATAGAGCCCAGTTGCATAATAATTTAAAGAAATACCTTTACCCATGTCTCTTACCACTTTCCTTCCCATAAGGCAAATAATGATGAAACCAGAAACATTTATATTATAAAAAGGGTGCCTCCAGCTTATGTAGGAACTCTGAGTACTACAGACTTGTTTGAGAGAGTTTTAGTACGCTGACACTTTGATTACCTCGCACACAATATCGAGGGACTTATTCTGTAACGTTTTTGGCCTTCCCCTTTATCATACTTGTGGAGTGTCATGTTTTTCTGAGGGAGATGGATTTAGAACAATTGTTGATTGGAAGCTCTTGATAAAAAACAGGGAGTTCAAACAACAGACTGTGCTTGAAATTCAGCAATGTACATCACTCATCTATCATAATTTAACAAATGGAAAAGATCAAGACACGTTGCCATCCATCATATCTATTTAACTGCACTCCAGAGTGAATTAAATTGTGTTTAACAACTTTTATCTTGCCCAATTTAGAGATTTGTACAGAGAAAAGCACTTTTTCTCCGTCAAGTTATGGGTTTCTGTTTTATCAATTTATGATTTTGAAACCTGTTAAAAAACGTTGCATTCCTAGTAAATATTCTTCAAAGTCTTTATCGTCTATTAATTCCATCCCTTCAGACCTAGTCCTTAATATTTAGGAGCAGGTGGCAATATAACAATAGAAGGAATACTTTATTAATCTATTAGGATATCACAAGAGTAGTATAAAATGTTATATATTTATACTGAATATATAAATTTTCCATATTTGAAATAAGCTTATTTTATTATAGATAATATTCAGCAGATCCTGGTAAATTATATTGTCAACTTTTTCTTGCAACAGCCATACATTAAAGGGTTTGTAATGAAATAATATGTATATGTGTATGTATGCACATGCACACGCGTACTTTCACAAAATCACAGAATGTCATAATTGTAAGGGTCCTTAGAAATTAGCTAATATAATCCCACATTTACATATAAAAAAACTAGGCCTTAGAGAGATTAAATGATTTGTCCTGAGTGTCTTGGCCAGTTAGTTATAGAGCTGGGACTGGGTCCAAGTTTTCATATTTCCAGACTCTTGTTTCCTCTACTTAACCAAGGTGTCTCCTCTATCTACAATATAAACAGTGCTTTATCCTATTAATCCTAAATAGCTTTCTTAGGATTGTTGAATTTAAAGAAGAAAGGATCACTTCATCTAACTGCTTCTTTTTTTAAGAAAAAGGCAAAGAAGAAGAGAAAACTGAGGACCACAGAGGTAAAGTGACATTAGAACATAGATCTGAACACAGGACTTCTCATTCCAAATTTAGTGTAACAAATTTGCACCACATTTCTGTAACATTCAAATTATTTTCAGTTTCTCTGAACAGCTAGGGGAGAAGGTGAAGGTGAGCAAAATTAGACTGCAGACCTTTCTTTTTTCTACTTTTCTTTTTATTCCCAACACTTAGCACAGAACCTGGCATATTTGTTGTTATTACTCAGTCATTTTCAGTTTGTCTGACTCTTTGTGACTCCATTTGGGGTTTTCTTGGCAAAGATATTGGAGTGGTTTGCCATTTCCTTCTCCAGTTCATTTTACAAATGAAGAACTGAGGCAAACAGGATTAAGTGACTTGCCCAGGGTCACACAGCTAGTAAGAGTCTGAGGCCACATTTGAACTCAGTCTCTGACTCCAGATCTGGTGGAGCCAGGCATAAAGTAGGCACTTAATAAATGCTAGCTGATTGGCTGATCAAAATGAGGAATACTGTGACTGATTATTTAAATGGTCCAATTCCTCTCAGTACCAAATTTGCAAAGAGAAGACTGAAAGGATGGAGGGGGCGTGTGTGTGTGTGTGTGTGTGTGTGTGTGTGTGTGTGTGTGTGTGTGTGTGTGGGTGTGTGGGTGTGTGTGTGGGTGTGGGTATTTCATACCAGCTGTCTTGTGGTTACCAAGTTGCTGAAGGATTTATATATTTTGTCTTTTAGAGTTGATGTGCATGACTATGTTGGATAACTATGCTAAGTGCTGAAGAAAGAAATAGAAAAGCAAGATAGATGACTACAGATTACCTATAAAAGCAAAGATCACAGTCACATATACATTCATATGTGTGTATATATATATACATACACACACACACACACACACACACACACACATATATATATATATGTGTATATATATATATATATATATAATCTATAACAGTTTCCAGTGATAAAAGGCACAAAGTCAGTAAAATGAGTTTAAATTTGCCTTTAGACACTTGCTAGTTGAGTGACCCTGGTCAAGTCACTTAACCTCTGTTTGCCTCAGTTTTCTGATCTAAAAAATGGGATTAGTAATAGTACTGACCTCCCAGGGTTGTTATGAAGATCGAATAATATAATAACTTAAAGCCTTTAGCCCAATACCTGGCACAGAATAAGCACTGCATAAATGTCAATTAGCTATTATCATTGTAATGATGATGATGATGATGATGCAGATATCAAAGAATGGGATGCAAAACCTTAATTAGAGGTAACTATTTTGCATGTTAGCAAAGTAGAATGGGTAGATGAATGCCTCAAATTGAAGCTAATAGCTTGAACCAGCACTAGCACACCTCTCACCAGAGATGTTAAATGATAGGAAAAGAACTGAGTTAAGTTTCCTTCGAATTCTTTTTCCTTGCCTGCTCTAGGAAACCCCAACGTGGAAAAGCAAAGAGTGGGTAAAGGAAGTTGGATCATCATAATTAGCCCCCAAATAATGGGGGCACTGAATCAAGTAAACATGATTTTACTGTATTTTAGACCATCAAAGGAGTCAGCATTATTTTTATAAGGTATTAGGCAGTTGGGTGGTACAGTGGGTAGAGTTCTGGGCTAGAAGTCAGGAAGACTTATCGTGAATTCCAGTCTGGCCTCAGACCAGCTGTGTGACTTTTGGTGAGTTATTTAACCCTGTGCTCCTCAGTTTCCTTATCTGTAAAATGGTCTGGAGAAGGAAATGGCAAACCACTCCAGTATCTTTGCCAAGAAAACCATAAATGGGGTCCTGAAGGATGGGACTCAGCTAATTGACTGAACAACAACAGTAAGCAGCATCAGATGACGCAGGTTTGAATCCAGCATCTACTGCTTACTACTGGTGTGACCCTGGGCAAATCGTTTCATCTTTCTGAGTCTTGATGCCCTCATCTGTGTTTATGGGATGGACTCTGAAGATCTCTTCCAAATTGAAATCTTGGAATCTTCCAAGACTTTGACACCTGTGAACGTTGCAAAACTCCAGATGAGACTAGAGTGCAGCTTTTTCAGGTTCTATCTATAAATTAAATATTTGTGTTGGGAGAAAAACCCACCAAACAAACAGCAGAGAAACGGGCATTTCTTTAAGTCTTAGTGAAATCCCTTGTTTATACTATTTTGCAGGTATCACTTGAAGTGAGTAGTGTCCCTACTGATAAAGTGGCAAGGTCTAAAAAGAACTTGAATATTCATATATACACTAATTCATGAAAGTGCCACAGAAGAATTAGACCCAAATTATGCTCATAGGATCTAGGAATCTGGATCTACATAGGCTTTTTAGTCCCTGTTTGGGTTAATGACAAGATATCTATTTTTTTAGACCCTTCCTGTTTGTCTCCCTGAAGACTTGTTGATTTTCTCCGGGATAGTGTGGTCTGGCCTCTTTCTGACTGTATTTGTGTAATTCCTGCTCCTTACTGTGAAGCTACCTAGGCCCGGTCTTTACTATTCCAACTGATATCAGTATGTGAAAGAGGGAACAAGAAACCAGGTGCCAAATACTGTACTCACTTGGGATGCAGAAAAATTGGAGTATATAAAGGACAAATAAATTGTTTCATCTGTAAAATAGAATGTTTCATCTGCCTGAAGATAGGGAGCTAGGCAAGACCTTTTGGAGTCCTAATAAATTTGTTTTAAAGCCTTACTAAGACCCTATACTTCTTTATTACCTCATCGCACATAAAACATTGTGAAAAGTGTACACCTAGACTATAAAGATATATATTCCATTCCCCCAAAACAAACCTCAGGCAAAAAGGTTAAATCCTTGAGCTAATGAGTGATGGAAGGGGGATTGAATCTAGGTCTCCTGATGCCAGCCTTAGTGTTTGGCCCATCAAATAAATCTGACAAGTCTCAGCCTTAATGGCAGGGACTTAATGGCAGAATCACATTATGGCTTTTAACAAAATTTGTTAGGTATCTTATATTGCAGAGCATTCTGCTAGATAGATACTGAAGGGATACACATTTTAGATAAGACGTTATTCCTGCCCTCATGGAATTTACAGTTTAGTAGGAGAATATAACAGATAAGAATAAAACCAGTACAGAATAAATATATGAGATGTGTTAATAAAGAGATATGTTTGACTATGTGGATAAGAGTATTACTGACTCAGGAAATAAAATTTCATACAGGATGCAATATTTAATCTTAGTTTTAAAGGATTTCAGGTGAGATGGGGGCACGACTATATTCCAAATATAAAAAATAGGGAAACGGTGGGATTAAAATTAGAAAGTATGGGATATGGATAGAGAGCTTTGTGTAATACCATTTTGCTAGAGCATGCCATATTCCAAGCTTCATGGGAAAGGTGTAAGAGAAATCTGGGGGTAGCATCAGATGGTGGAGGGCATTGATTGCTAGAAAGTAAATGGGGAGTAATTGGAGAGTAATTGGAAGCTATTGAAAGAGGCCAGATCTGGGCATAAGGAAGTAGAGTTTGTCAGCAGTATGAAAAATGGGAATGCTGTTGGTGGGGGAGTAATTAGAGGGGAGGAAGTTGAGGTGGAAAGATCTGTTAGGTATTGTAATATTCAAAATATGTAAAGGTGCAAATCATGAACTTTCATTTTTTCCTAAACAGACTTTAAGAAAGGGAGTGGGGAGTTAAGTTGGGCAGCCAGTTGGTAAAGGTGTTGCATTTGTTTCCATTCTCCAAGTCTTAGGGTAAACATCTATTAAATGCTTTAATTATAAAAAGGGAAAATTATGAATATTTAATTTTATTGCTTCTTAATAAAACTTTTTTGCTTTATGTTGATATTCATATGGGAGAGGGGAGGAATAAGGGGATGGCACCATGACATTGTCAATTCCTTTTAAAACTAAAACCTAAAGTAACATACCAGAAAAAAATATCTTCTTTAAAGGTTGGCTCCTTCAAAACTAATTAGAATAAACTTCAAAGTGTAGACCACTGTGCTAATTCTCAACTTCTACTTGTATTTGGTATCCATCAGTGAATTTGGCATTCACATTTCTATAGTACTATTATTTCCCTCTACTCTATGAAGCCCCCCTGTCTCTGCTCCCTTCCTAGCTCACTAGGTTTGCATGCTAGCCTTAGTGAGGATTACTTGACGTTACTTTGCCAACATGCCTTATCCATGACCTAGAATGATCCCTTTGATGGATGATCCCTTTGATAGTTGCCCTAGTGTGCTTTACTCTCTGATGACTATTTCAATAACAACAACAACAAAGATGGGGGAGTGCCTGGCAAGCATTCTCCTTGCCTGCATAGCCACTGTTAGCCTGAAGGTTCCTAAGCACTGCTTTTATTCTGTTATGTCCCCCTCTCACCAGCCTGTTTCCTAGGACATCAAACTTAAGCATCTCTCCCTGAATGCCGGGTTTTCCACAAGTTGATCCCACCCTAAATCATTCAGCTTTCATTCCTATTATTCCTCAGCTCCCATTGCTGCATCACCAGTGTCATATGGCCAGTTTTTAGTCCTCTCCACTGAATACCCAGTTAGCTTTCCTACTGCTTTGCCTTTGCTGATGCTGGATCCCCTTGCCTGGAATGTGTTCCTTTTTGCCTATCAAAATTTTAGCTATCCTTTAAGTCTCAGGTTGAGTTGTACCTTATTCCTTTAGGATTCCTTATCCTTATATACCTTGTTCTTCCTGTCCCCTACCCTCAGGTCAGGAATAATTTGCTTCTATTGATGACCAAGCCCAGTAATGTGAGTCTAGATAATTTAAAAGCATTAACAAGAAATAATATCTCAAAATTTTGATTTATTTTAAAATTTTATTTCTTATTATACCTTTTACTTTTATATCATATTTATGTCCAAGGATATCTCTGTACCTACCCCTTTGTCTATCAGGCCATTCCCTCATAATGAGGATTTGTAAAGAAATAAGGAAAAAAGAAGCACTTCAACTAAAATAACCCATGCATCAACCCTCTTTGATAGTATATGCAGTATCCTTTACCTGTCACCTCTGCAGTCAAGTGAGGAAAATACATTCTTAGTTCTTCTTGAAGGCTGGATTTGATTATTTATAACTATAAAAATGTGCAATTTCAACTTGGGGGGGGGTTGTTAGCCTGTTTTCAGTTATGTGTGACTCTTCATGCCCCAATTTGGCATTTTCTTGGCAAAGTTACTAGAGTGGTTTGCCTTTTCCTTCTCCAACTCATTTTATAGATGAGGAAACTGAGGCAAAAAAAGAAGTGACTTGCCCGGGGTCACACAGCTAGCAAGTATCTGAGGCAGGATTTGAACTCAGAAAGATGAGTCTTCCTGATTCTAGGTCCAGCACTTTATCCACTGAACCAATTCTTAATGCATTTCTTTTTGGGGTTCTCTGTGACCTGCAATAGTGTCTTGTATTTGCAGGATGTATTTTTAGTAATTGAAACCTTGTGGAAGCAGCTCCATCAGTTCTGCAAAACACTGTATGTTACCACTTGTGACATTATAACTGATGTTAGTTATATACTTTACATAATTAATATATTTAATGTAATTTATAAATTTAATAATTATATATTAATGTTAATTATATATGCCATATTATATAATATATGCCATAATATGTATTATATAATGTTAATTATAACTCCCAAGTTGTTCCACTTTAATAATAATAATAATGATAATAACTTGCATGTGGTATCTCATTTGATCTTCACAGAAGATCTCTGCGAGGTCGATGCTGTCATTATCCCCATCTTACAAATGAGGGAACTGAATCTGAGAGAAGTGAAGTGACTCTGGCTTGCCCAGGTTCACAAAGCTAGATAGTGTCAGAGACAGCATTTGAACTCAGGTGTTCCTGACTTCAAGTCTAGAATTCTCTCCACTGTGCCTTTAAGGTTAAGATCTGAAATCTTAAGAAAAGTCTGTGCTCAATAAACTGTGTGTCTTCTGATTGAGAAGATTATGCAGTTTCATCCTACAGAGCATTTGGTTCTGAAAGGAAATATGAATTCTCCTTAGTACAAATGAGGAAGCCTCACTGGCACCACCTGTACACATTCAGAGGAAATCAGTTTCTTTGTCCCGTAATTGCTTTCATCAGTTTGGGAAGGTGGAAAACATATTACAAATCCCAGTGGAAGAAGGTCTCAGGCAGGGAAATTCCTGCCGGCAGTGAATGTTTGCCATGCTGGTTATTTATATTTGTCAAGTGCCATTGTTATGCTGATGTCCTATTGTCTGCTATACCCCAGTTTTAGAAATGACACTTACTCCATCTCTAGGAACCCTCTGATGATCATTTCATTAACATCTTTTTCTTCTCTGCCCCTCCCTCCCCCTTTTGGCAGGCTTTGTGAGATAATGAAAGAAAAATTGCTTCTGGAGCATTGGGGTTCGGGGAAGGAATAGTCTGAAAATCAGCAAATACAATAAAGTGAAATAAGCATGGGTCACAATGGAGCATAAGCCCTGGGAAGGCTAGGATATGACATAATAAGTGTATAAAGTGCAAGGAAAAAAATGCCTTACCAATTAGAGCTATCCAGAATTAGAGTGGAATACCTTGGGAATGCCATTGAGGATACCACTCCCTTACTGAAGATCTTCAAATGAAGACTAGATGACCATTTATCCTTCAAGGGATTTTTTTTTCCAAGTGTGGCTTAAAATAAATGGCCACCGAAGATCCTTCCATTGTGAAGCTGTGATTTTTGTGATCAAATACAAAACCTTCAGTGCTGTTAAGCCTTAATGGGAAATTGGAGAATTATAATTAGGACTTCATTCTATGAATCAGGCATACAGAAGCCACAGAAAGAAGCAGACATTTCTTTGATTCCCAATGTAATCATTTCACGTATTTGACTTTTAGGGTAAACTCTTGCTTTCTATTAAGTTTTATGTTTAGTAGTAATAAATGGTGATTAAAAATTAAATATATATAGACTACAACTTAAACCATTAAAAAAGAACCTATGAGTAGGGTTTGGAAAGAAACCCCATATATGGTTCTCATTAATCCTATCCTACAAGTGATTGTATAGACCAGCAGGTGGTTATTAGGACTCACAAAACCCAACTGCTAAGAGGATTTCAGTGTGCCATCAACCTGAGAACCTGCATGATTGGAACTGCAGATTATTCAAGTATTAAAGAAGGTAGACTAAAAAAAAGTAATGGGATAGAGAAAATGTGCACACTTTCTCATTATACAACAAATTGTTCCTGCCCCATTTAAGTAGTGTTCTACAGATTGCAAAATAAAGGATGTCAGTGTCCTGTTCTCTTGTAAACGTTTTGGACGTTGCACAGATAAGCCAAGGCAATATAGCCCTTTGTGTACCCATTAGGTATATATGCTTTGATTTAAAACTATGAACTGTTTGATATGGAATTGTTTACAGTTCTCTGGAATGACAGATGAATAGGGCCCTTGGAGGCCAACAAAATAACTGTTTTTGTTGTTTACTTAAAACCAAGAATGCATTCTAAATATCAGGAATTCTCATCCCAGCTTTTAACGTGTTCTTATCTGTTAGGCTGTGTGTTCAGTAACAACTGCAAAACTAATCAAACAAATGGAAAAGATTACCCATGAAATCAGGCTCCCAACTTGTATTTTCTCACAATCATAATGATATTGAGATTGACTGCTTAAATCCTTTTTAAAGCCCGGAGCCTAAAGCAGGCTCTATGTGTAAGCAGTCCTTAGTGAAGCATCTGAGAAGAGGCCAGTGATTAAATCACTGGAAGCAGCCTTGATGGAAATGGCCTGCTAGGAACACATGGGTATAAAAGGAACATTTGGAGCTCAGAAAGGCTAGTTGGAGGAGACATGTGATACAGGCTATAAGCTGATTGATATTATTTTGTGTATTTGGTCTCTTGAAAGCCAAGAAAACATGGATGTTAAAAATGAGAGACATTGAGAATGATCATCTTTATTCAGCACATAGTATTTTTTATCTTGAAGAATTTCAAAGCCGATTTTGTGTAGATTTTCAAAAATGGGAAGAGAAAAGAGCAGACAAATTATAGGTCAATGAGCTTGACTTAAATTTCCTGAGAAAATTCTGGAATGGTTAATTAAAGATAAAGTTAGTGAATACCTAGAAAAGGAAAGAGTGATTGCAAAGGACCAGTATGTCTTCCTTGAGAACAGGTCATGCCAGACTAACTTTTTTTCCTCTTTTTTTTTTTTAAGGTTATTATATTCTAAAGATGCTCTAGAGATGTCATGATCTAGTTTGCCTAGCTTTTAGCAAAATATTTTTTGGAAGCGCTTTATACTGTTCTGATAGAAAAGGTGGAAAGCAGTAGAGTAGTTAATGATAGAGTCAGATGGACATAAACTATTTGAATTTGTTGTTTAGTTGGTTAGTTATGTCTGACTCTTCATGATCCCATTTGGGGTTTTCATGGCAAAAATGCTGTAGTGGTTTGTCATTTCCTTTTCCAGATCATTTTACAGATGAGGAAATTGAGGCAAAGAGTTAAGTGATTTGCCCAGGGTCACACAGATGGTAAATGTCTGAGGCTTCATTTGAACTCGATTATCTCCAAGGTTGGCACACTATCCATTGTGCCACTTAGCTACCCAACACTGTTTGAATGGCCAGAATCAAAGTGTAGTTGTTTAGTATTTCAATCCCAGTTGGTATGTCTCCAGTGGAGTGTCCCAGAGATCTCTGCATAGTCTTCTTAGGCTTTGCATTTTAATCAGTGACTTAGATAAATGCATGTATGGAACACTCCTGAAAATTCCAAATTACATAAAGTTATGCAATGTGAAGGGATAGTAATACACTGTATGATACATAAGATTATTACAAACTAGGATATTGGGTTGAATCTAATGAGATGAAACTCAATTGCATTAAGTTCTGCATGTTACATTTTAAGTAGAATATTTATGAGCTGGGGATTGTCAGGAAGAGACAGCTTGTATAGCGAAGGGCTTTGAGTCCATTTCATAGAAAGATTGGTTGAAGATACTGGGCGTGTATAGCCTGAAGGAGAGAAGATTCAGTGAGGGCTCATTTGAAGGATTCACATACTGAAGGAGAATTTAGACTTATTCTGTTTGTCCCCAGAGGGCAGAACTAGGAACACGGGTTGGATATTGCAAAGAATCCAATTCAGGCTTGATGTTAGGGAAGATTTTTGTAAAATTTAGAGCTTACCCAAAGTAGCATAGGCTGCTTTGGGAGCTAGTGGATTTTCCCACATTGGAAGTCTTTAAGCAGAGGAGGGAAGCCACTGGCTGGGTATGTTATAGAGGATATTCCTTTTTGATTGAGATGAATTAGATGTCTGTTGAGGTCCGTTCCAACCCTAAAATTCTGTAATTCTGTTACATCTTAATTTCATTCATTTCAATCCAGCAAATATTTATTAATAATCTACCAAACATTGGATTAACCATTCAAAGCTTACACTATTTATTAAAGAACTATGCCATTATGAAGAATAGGGGAAAGTAGATAGATTTTTAACTAAGAAGACTTTGTGGTCCTCCATTTCCGCAAATGAGAAAAAATAACCCTTGATCTCCCCCTACCCCTTCCCAAAGTAAACACCATGAGGTTAAATGAAGATTACAAATATAAACATTCTGAGCCTTAGTCACTGAGGTACTATTTTGTGTGTGTGTATACACATACATACACTCATAAATATATACATATATGTGTATATATCTTCATGGTATAGTTAGTAATAAAAATCTTTTATTGTAATTTTATAGTAACTACAATCCCTTATTTCTGTTCTTTTCTTAAACTTTTTAGTGTCATGAAATTGCTTTTTCTTGGTTTTCTTCCTACATCTGTTTGGCAACACCTTCCAAGTATCTTGTGCTCTTTGAGGGCAATATCTATTTCCTTTTATCTTTGTATTTTCAGCACCTAGTGCATATTTATTTGTATATATGTAGATATAAATATATGCATATACACATAAAGATATTCATATACATGTTCACATATACATTGTAGATATATAATATATGTTGATTTAATTGAATTAAATTATTATTCAGTAAGCAAAAGACTATTTAGCATATGTGCCATTCAACTCCCTAATGCTGTCCAGAACAAACTGTGTAAGAGTCAATACTTTGGCGTTGGAGATGAGCTCTTAGGAGAAGATATCCTATGGAAACTAGTCAGAATATCATCAATCATCATCACCATCAGTGCTGACATTTATATAATGCCTACTAAGTCCCAGGCACTTTGCTAAGCACTTTACAAACATCTAATTTGATACTAACAACAGCCCTGGGAGGAAGGTGCTATTGTTATTCCCATTTTACAGAAGAGAAAATTGAGGCAAACAAAGGTTAAGTAACTTTCCCAGTTGGTGATTGTACTGAGACTGGATCTAAACACAAGTCACCATCTTATTTTTTAACTCAAGGATGGTTTAATAATTACTTTATGTTGTTATCTCATGACTAAGATGTGAGGTTCGGGTCTGATATTAGAAACTTACATTTTGGTCCTGGAAAGTAAAATTTTAGATTCTTTGACATTACAGTTAAGTCATAGGATTCAAAAGTGGAGGGACATTTAGAGAGGACCTGGTCCATCTCCCTTATTTTATAAATGAGGTGACAGAAATGCAAAAAAAGTGACTTGGCATTTACATGTTTATATTTGAAAAGTTATTGCTGTTCATTCATTTTGGTCTTGTCTTACTCTTTGGGATGCCACTTAGAGTTTTCTTGGCAGAGACACTAGAGTGTTTTGCCATTTCCCTTTCCAGCTCATTGTATAGATGAGGAAACATCTAAGTGTTAAGTGACTTGCCCACAGTTAAACATCTAGTAAGTATCTTAGGCCAGATTTGAACTCAGGAAGATGAGTTTTCCTGAATCCAGGCCCTGCACTCTATCCACTGTGTAACCGAGCTGCTCATTTATATGAGAAGAGATTTCACTTAAGAGTGACAACTGATTTGGAATGTGGTGTTTCAGCTTATAAAGTCTGAATTTAAAGAAATAAAAGGTTTTGGTAGTAGAGTCCAGAAATCCAGTGGAATGACTGCTATTAAAAAAGGATGAAAAACTATATTCTTGCCAGCTAAATTCCTGGAATGGTGTAGGAGTAAAGGGGAGGGAATGGTCCCTCTATATTCCTATCCCCATTTCAGAACCATATTGGCTGATGGCAGTATTACCACCCACATATTTTTGGCAGAGTTGCTGCATAAGTATAAGTATGTTAACATCATTCCTCCCTCCCTTTTTTGCCATGCTGTTTTGACAGGGGTTGGCTCTTTAGATAGTAATTTGTCATTAATTGCCCTCTATGATCTAGAGCCGGATCTCCTAGTATACTTTGGGATACCCAAGGATGTGAGCTAATAATGCTTTTATTTTAACTGAGATTGTACTTTTTTGTTTTCCTGTGACCATGTGGAAAATGCCTGTCTTGACTGTGGTAGGGCTTGAATGCACATTTAAGTATAATTACAGCCTGACCCCATTTGCTTGGAATAGTTGTAACCCTCGTAATGAGTGATGAACAAATTATTCTATAGCATGTCAGGATCAGGGAGGCACAGCTTTCTTGCAGATTAATTTAGTATGGTAATTGTGTTTAAAAAGAGAGATCTCTGCAAAAATCTCTATATAGCAACAGTTGTGTTTAAAAGTGAAATGGCCTATCTGCCTAAAATCTGACGTATCTCTTGCCTAGTAAAAGCATTTTAAAACGCATTTGTACCTGGTCTGATGAAGATATCTAACACGTGTGCTTTCAAATACATTATCTAATTTGAAACTCTAAAAGCTGCTGTTTAAGGTATAGCCTAAGGTGACATGTGCCATTATAAGGACAGTTAATATTAAAATATGACTTCTTTGACTTACTAAGTAAGATATTTATTTACTTCAGGTATTAAGAACCAGTACTCTTAATAGCAAAGTGTTGTCACAATGTCTCCACATACTCAGTATCTTTTTTTTTATTTTTCATTCAGCTAAGTAAATTAGAATGATGGGATGATTGTATACTTCCGTAGGGTTTAGGAGTCATACTATTATTTAAGAGCTGCCATGGTACAGGATATACTTAATTCCAATTGAAGTTAAGATTTTAGCTACTAATATGACCAGTTATTTTCAAATGATTATCTTAAATTATTTAGCCTAGCAGATTTTATTAGTGACTTAAACAATTTAATGACCTGTTTTTTCTCAGGCCTCTTAGGTTTGTCTCTTCCTTCTCATTGCTAAGTAAAACCACCTCTTTGGTTGGAGGCCTCTGTGGTTTACAGGGATGAGTCAGTGAAGGGCAATGGAGATTCAGTTCAATTAAGTTCTAAGCATTTTTAAGTACCTATAACCCATCCTCAACTTTGGTGGAGGTAACATTCCTAGAAAATGTTGTAAAAGTAATAAGCATGAATGTTGATACATTGAACCTATGGGATATAAGGGGGGTTATGTTCCCATGACCACCAAATACTAATCTTTCACTGAAAATTGCTAAAAATATACTTTTCTGCATATAATTATTTATAACAAAACATTATTTTTGGTACTATGACTTTTCCTAACACAGTAACCATTAAGTAACTCATAAAATGAAATTCACAAAATAAAGTTGGTAACATGCAAAACATTTTTTCCCGCTAGTAATTCCATAGAAATCTGTGACTTTTTGTCCTAACTTCTGAATTTAAAAATTGATTTCAGACAATATTCACTTTTCATGACACTTGAAATCTATGCTACCATAAATACTTTCTTCCTTTTTTGTGGATATGACAGATCATCAATTCATTAAGACCAAACTTGAGGACTACAAATGATTCCAGGACCAGCTAACATCTTTACTTTCTCCCTAAGCTGCATCAGTGACTTTGCACATTTGTGCTTAGAGCCCAAAGGACTTGCACTAGTCTTTGGGGACATAATTGCAACATAAAACTTGAAGTTTAAAGTCAGTGAAAGTTTATTAGGAATTCACTGGGAGTTCTTTACAACAGGAGGGTGAACAAGACCACTTTTTAAATGCCTAGTAGGATGCCTGCCACTCCACAGACTTGGCCATATCACACTTCTCATTTTTTTCCCTGCAGTGCGTAGTTGTGAATGTGTATAGCTGCCAATGCGAAAGTGAAATGAAGTTACTAATAAAATTACAGGAATACTTGAAATCCCTGTGAATGTTGAAGATTAATTGTTCTATGTGCAAGATACTGTGCTAAGTACTGGAGATACAAATAAGAAGATAGTTCTTGCCCTGTAGGAGCTTATCTAATGGGAGATGACAATACACAAAAGGATTCTTTATCCACTATGCATTAAGTAATTAGGATGTGCCCAGGACTGCATCAGCTGATGGTATCACTGAGACAAAAACCTAAAAGTTCCTGCTTTTAATTAATTAGACCTTTAATGTCACTGGTACAGGTAATTCCCTGATTAAGAAACATCCTCTATGCAGTTTGGCACCATCTCTGCAATGTATAGACTCAGAGAATTGCTGGAGACATTGAGAGGTTAAGTGACTAGCCCAGGGTCACATAGCCAGAATGTATCAGACTTGGCACTTGAATCCAATTGTTTCAGGCCAAGCCAAGGCCAGCTCGGTATTCATATTGCCATGCTGCCTCTCACTGAGCTTAACATTTTCTTTTTGGTGGGCAATAAGGACTCCATCGAGAGTGAAGGCAGTAGTCATTTTATTCAGCTGAGTAGATGGCAAGGTGGAAAACATCTACAATGAGCCTGACAGAAGAACTTCATATGCATATGCATATTTTAGGGAAGCATTAATAAGCTAAAAGAAAGATGGCTATTCATTAAACACAGGTGGTTATACAAAAAAGAATCATGTACTTGTTGGAGAAAATTGTGTATCATTTGTTATAGGAGATAGATAGGGTGTTATCATCTGAATATAGCTGGTCACACTAAATCAAAGAAATCTGCCATTGGGTCAGACATGGAGGAGAACTCGCCCAGGACCCTGGAATCCTCCACCTTTAGCAGCTAAGTTTTTTTGTACCTATAAGAGGCAAAAAAGAAACCCTGAAGGACATTAGCTGCTATAGATGGTCTTGTAGTTCACAAGGGGTCATTTACAATAAAATGATTGATAGAACAAAATGGAGTCAGCATGACTCAAAATAGCTCTCTTTCTAAAGAGGGGAGGATGTGTGTCTTGCAGAAACATGTGAGGGAAGTTCGTGTTATAATACCAGAGGGTTGGTAAGGGATATTAAGGGAGAAGAGGTGAGGAAGCTCATTGGAGGTTGCCAACCTCGGGAAACTTGTTGAAGTCAATTTCTGAGGCCATCTGGGAAAGGTAATTCTGTCCACTTCTCCCACAACATACATACATATATACATTCAATTTCCCCCCCCTTTGGGGATAATCAGCCTGTTTTGGAGAGATTAGCTTGTTTTCTTGTAATTTGCCCCTCTCTAAAAAAAGTAATGTCATGGCACTGTTAGGCAATGGACAGTTCTGACTTACATTTTGGGAAAGAATGCTCTTTCTGGATTTAGTAGATCATTTGATGAATGCTGTTGGGTTCCGAATCTGTTTCTAGATAAGTATTCTCACTTTTCTACCTCCTTCTTAAGTAAATAATACAACTTGGGAAATTAACCATTTCAGGAGGACTCTAAGTGATTAGGAGGTAATGAGGGGGTTTCTTACCCCCTTCTTGTTTGTAATACAGTGTTGAAGTAGGATGCAGTCCCTTTTATAACTCAGCAAACCTAATAACTGCTTTCTCCAAGATACATTCTTTGCAAGGAAGCCAAAGAATGCTACTTTTTCTTGTAAAAACTTTGGGGGAAAACCATTGAGAAAGCACAAGAGGCCCTTTTTCTATGGTAGCTTGTTCTTTAGTTTATATATAGATCCACCTTTTGTGGATTTTTTTTCATATCATTCAAACCATAACAATTACCTAAAAATAGACTGTCAGAGTAGAAGTTGTAATAAAACCATTTTTATATTATTTCATGTGGATAGCATCCATGTTATTTTTTATGCTAAAATTATTTGTGATATGAAATTGCAAGATGGAATTTTGAAAGATCATTTACCTGGGAATATTTGAGGATGAGTGATAAAAGCTATGCAGTGAAAGTGATTGGGGTCTTTTTGCTAAGGTTAGCTGGACCTATTTAGCCCAGGGTAGGTTGACCATCTGAAATAGTTACTGCCAATAGAAATGTATCTTAGGAACTTAATAGTAGATCTTAACAGAGGTTCAAAGTGCTACAAAAAATTGGGTGGAGTGGGAATGGAATGTAGGTCTGTGTTTGTGTGTGAGTTTGTATATGTATAGATGGGTAGGATGGTCAGTTCCGAGTAAAGCATGCTCAAAGGGATTGTACACAGTAAAACACAAGCTTGTGTTTGTATTCCCAGCACCTGTCTCAATTTCTGACACATAGTAGTTGCCAACTAAATGCCTGTTGAACTGAATTGAATTAAAGCAAAGGTCATGTGGACTGGCAAGTCTTTGTCTAGGTTACTTAAATGAATAGGTGAGAGAGGTGAGCTTTACCCAAGGCTAGACCCAACCTTAATAAATGATAAGTAAGTATGCTTCAGACATATTGACCCAGCAAGAGAGAGAAATAGAACAGGGGCAAGAACAGGCCTTTTCTGAGCAGTATTCATAAAGGCATTCAGGGGATAGTAATGAAAGCGGTCACAATGTCAGTGATAGATCTCATGGAAGCCCCCAGGGGAGAAATTTTTGTGTCCAGGTAGTGAAAGGCCCTCTTCAGTCAAGGTTCCCAACCTAGAATGGAGGCAAAGAGCGTTTCACTGAGTTTTAAGTCAAGTTAACTTGTAGCTAGACTAAAATTATTTTAGGCCAAGATTTCCACGCCATGTGAACTTGATTTGTGTGTAACCTTTTCTTCCTAGTTTACCCTGTGCTGGCTTTGGGAGAATAACACAGTGCCTTACACAGTATTAGGCTGGTGCTTAATAAATATTTATTAAGTGGAGTCAAATTGAATTAGCAGTTTAAGTCCATTAATAGTGTGTAGCAGTAAAACTGGTAGAGGTTGGAGGGAAGGCAAGAAGTAAGCCAGAGATGGGAGGAGGGGCACCAAGGAGGGGAAAAGAACATTTTTGTGGGTTTTCCCTTATTTTGAATACCCTAAGAGGCCAGGGGTAGGTTGTAGAATGACAGTATATAGAGCTAGAAAGGACTTTAAAGGCCTTCTAGTCCAACCCTTCACTTTACAGATGAGGAAACTGAGATCAGAGAGTTTAAGGAGCTTATACAACATCACACAGGTGGTAAGCAGTTGAGTCAAGATTTGAACTCAAGCGCTATGATTCTAACTCCATGATTCTCTCCATTTATACTGTTCTGTATCCCATCTGAAGGAATGAGAAGGTACCAGACTTGTATGGTCTGATGCTGAGTGAAGTGAGCAGAACCAAGAGAACTTTATACGCAATAACAGCCATGTTGTGCGATGACTAATATTGATAAACTTAACCCTTCACAGCAATACAAGGATCTAAGACATCTCCAGGGGCCTCGTAATGGAAAATGCTGTCCACATCCAAAGAAAGAACTATAGAAGTTGAATCGCTCTCATTTTTTTTCTCTTCTCTTGAGTTTTGTTTCCTCTTTCTGATGGTTCCTCCTATTGGTTTTAATTTTTACTTACAACTTCACTAATGTGAAAATATGTTTAATAGGAATGTAAATGTATAGCCTATATGAGATTGTGTGCCATCTTGGGGAGGGTGGTGGGGAGGAAGAGGGAGAAAAATTTTAAACTCAAAAGCATGTGGAAGTGATTGTTGATAAATCAAAGTAAATTAATAAAATTTTTAAAAAAACAAGTCTTAAAGGGAAAAAAAAAAAAGAGTGAGAAGGTACCAGGATTGAATAATTCTGCTATGGACCTGGGAGGAGAACAGAAAAATGTCAAAAAGCTGGAGAGAGAGTGGGAACCCTCCCCTCACCTCCAGCAGGAGGAAAGACAAACTCTTCTACCTGATTAAATCCTTATATTTCAAACTATAAATGACTTCGGATTCACATATATCTGTAGAATGAATGTTTATTCATTCATTTAAGGTTCCCTGTTTTATTTCCTTTGATTTTCAAATAAAATTATTCTGTAAAATTGTGGCTGGTAGACTTACAAGTGGAGAATTTGTCTCATTGGTATTTTGCATCCATTTTCCCATCTTTCTTGGGAGGAGGCATGTAAGCCAAAAAAAGTGAGAAAAATAGCTGAAGGAGCCCCAAGCTTTATGAGAGTCTCTTACAAAAAGGTTACAGGTAAAATTTATATTTTCTTTTATCCTTCCTTTCACTTAGTTTCCATGTAAAGTTCCTTTTGAAAAACCTAATCTTTATCATTGGTTGAACCAAGGGAAGACAAAGTACAGAAATTGGTCAGGAAAGAATAGAAAAGAAGTTCAGAATACCTTAAGAGGCCAGAGGTAGTGGTAGTGACCTCAAGGTCCTAGGCCAGATCTGAGATACTGAGTCTATGGGAAAGAAATGAAAACCACAGGTAAGGTGATCTGGGCTTGGGATCTGACTGGTCATTCTTTCCCTCTGGCCGTTCTTTCACAGACGTTTACATGTAATAGAAACTGATTGAAAAATAACACAATGAATTTGCATGCAAACATCTCACTAGTTCAGACTAGGCCTATCAGATTACCTTTGAAAGGTTTTGAACAATTAATTTTTTTTCTTTTTAAAATTCCCTTTTTTTCTTTTCAAATATCAGTCAGTATTGGCTATCCTTGCTAATATTTTTGGTGAAATACTATGGGTTTTGTTGGCTTCATTTGTAATTCTCTATTCCCTTTGGCTGCATGAGTATCATTTCATTTGTGGTCCACTTGCACTGTGGGATTTTGGCTTCGCTTGCATCTGTTTTTCTGCCTGGATTTGCCTCATTTTGTTTCATTTTGGCATTACTAATGTAACTGTTGGCTCGTGTGCTGTAAGTCTTCCCCATACATCTTTAATGGTGCAGTATTACTTTTTATTATTTTTACTTTTCAAAATGAAAAGCTTACATTTCAAGCATATGAAAATGTTTGAAAATCTCTTGTTGAGTGTGTGTTAGCTGAAGTTTTACATCTTAACCAGAACTTTAAAGTTGCATCTTTGGTATCTATTACAATCACTAGTTTCATTAGATGGTATGTATGCACTCAAGTGTGCATAGTACAAGATTGTACTCTATACTAACCAGAGTAGAAAGACGCCAGATATTCATTCATCAGAGTTATTGAGTGCCTATTGTATATAAACCATTGCTAGGCACTGTGGAGGACAGCAAAAACAAGACAGATTCATTGCCTTCATGAAACTTATAGTGTAGTAGAGAAGATGCCCTGTACACTAAGAATTAGCATTATAGGTAGAGTAGGAAAGTGCAATTTGAAAGGTATATAGTGTTCTACTGGTTCAAGAGGCCAGATTATATCAAAAGTACTCAAGTTACCAGATTGGTACACCAAGAGAATGCAAGAGATGCAGCTGAATTTCAGAAGGACATTCGATACTCTTCTGATATTCTTGTGGATGACAGTACAGTTAGGTATATTTGGGTAAGACTCAATGAGCTCAAGAGAGGTCTTTTGTGGAGCACCACAGGGTTTGCCTTTGCCTTTTTACTATAGAATATTTTTATTGGTGACTCGTTGTACAGTCATTTCGATTGTGTCTGACTCTTCATGGCCCCACTTGGGATTTGCTTGGCAAAGATACTGAAGTAGTTTTCCATTTCCTTCTCCAGCTCATTTTGCAGAAAAGAAAACTGGGGCTAACAGGGTTAAGTGACTTGACCAGGGGCACACAACTAGTAAGGCTGGATTCAGATCCACAAAGATGAATCTTCCTGATTCCAAGCCTACTGCCCTTTCCAGTATGCCACTTAGCTGCCTATCAGTAACTTGTATAAAGACATAAATTGGCCAGTCAGTCAGCAAGCATAAATCAGCTGCCAACTATGTGTCAGACATTGTGCTAGGCACTGGGGAGGTAAAAACGAAAATGAAACAAGCTTTACCCTCCAGGATCTTAGGTGCTTTATGCTTGCCAAATTCTTGTTATAACATTGTATGTTGGATAATGAGGTTAATGTATAGTATGTTGAATGACAGAGCTAGATTCCACAAAGTTCTCAACAGTTTTAAACTTTGGACTAGGTCTAATAAGAAGAAATTTAGTAATTAATAATAACAGTAACAACTAACATTTATGTAGTCTTTACTATGTACCAGGTGCTGTGCTAAACATTTTACAATTATTATTTCATTTGATCCTCATAAAAACCCTTGGTGGTAGGTGCTATTATTATCCCATTTTATAGATGAGGAAACTGAAACAGTGGATAAGTACTTGCCCAAGGGTCATATAGCTAGTAATTGTCTTAAGCTTGAGTTGAACTCAGATCTTCCTGACTCTAGGCACAACATTCTGTCCACTGTGCCTCCTTTGCCTTCCAGAATATCATATTCCAAGCTTTCCACTCCTGTAATGTGGAAGTTGCTAAATCTTGTGAGATCCTGACTGTTCCTCCACAATATTTTAATTGTTTCTTTGTGGCTGCTTGAAATTTTTCTCCTCAACCTGGGAGCTCTGGAGTTTAGCTATAATACTCCTGCAAGTTTTCATTAGAGGATCTCTTTCAGGAGGTGATTGGTAGATTCTTTCAATTCCTATTTTGCACAGGAACTGTGAAAGGCTTGGGTACTCTGATCAATAAAATGATCCAAGACAATGCCAAAGGACTTATGATGAAAACATATTATCAACCTCCAAAGAGAGAGCTGATGAATTCTGAGTGCAAATTGAGGTATAATTTTCTTGCTTTTTTTGGCTTTGTTTTTGCAATATGGCTAATATGGAAATATGTTTTGCATGATTTCACTTGAATAATTGATATATTGTTTAGCTTCTCAGTGGGTGGAGGAGGAGTGGGAAGGAGGTTGAGAATCTGGAATTCAAAATTTTATAAGAATGTTATAAATAAATATATAAGAAAAAAGGATAATGATTTCTCTAGCAAAGGCAGAGTCTTTATAGTGATTCACCTGTTGTTTCAGACATGAGCTTTTTTTGGAGGGAGGAAAATGCAAGACTTGTGGGGGAGAACATTTGAGACACAGAGGGCAAGAGAGTACAGGATCACATGTACAAAGATAGGCTCTGTAGCCAAACAGAATCCTAGCAGTTTTACATTCCCTCTGTCTTCATCAGCCTCTGCTTTTTGGGGGTGTATTTTACTGCAGAACATTATGTAATGTTTTTACCCTGCTGTGTGGAAAGGTAGACCCAGTACCTGGTCCTGTGCTTTGATATTCCTTTCCTTTGTAGTAAAGTAGTCAGTAGCAGCAGCAGGCTGGTATTGGGTGTCACTTCTGAAGGAAGGTTCTGAGCTTTGATCACAGGTTGCCTTTGGGGGATTTTTTTTTCCCAGTGGTTCATTGTGATTGCTTTAGGTGTCTAGTCCCCATGCAGACTCATGAAAACATCAGTTCATTCAGTACCATCACTTTGCTGTCTTTCTGTAAAAAGTGCCTTCTGTCACGTGTTACACACAGTGGCTACTTGAAAGTCATATTGACTGAGTAGCTATAGCTGTAGGGAGATTGAGCTCTTTGGCAGGTGGAATCATTGAAGGCTTAATCTAGGAATTTATTTTCTTCTGGTGTCTCCCATTTAGGAAATAAATCTCAAATCATTGCCTACCTCTGCTACTAACTTGGTTGTGTTAATCTTTGGTCCATTAGAAGCCTGAGAAATGGTTTTAAGAGGTGGTGTTAATGGTTTCTGTTCTTTGGAAGCATAAAATGCCAAGGAAGCTTATAACGTGTCTTTGTCAGAAACTATATGTTTCTGAATCTTTCTCTTATTCTCTGTCTCCTTATGTCTGTCTCTCTAGGTCTCTACCTCTCCCTCTGTCTCTCATCTATGTCAAAGTATTTTCAACCTTTTTTATACCATCGATGCCTTTGGCAATCTAGTAAAGAAGCCTGTGAACCCCTTCCTCATAATAATGTTTTTAAATGCATAAAAAATAAATATACTTATGAAGGAAAATATTTTTAAAAATAGAGCGAGCTATCTATCTATCTATCTATCTATCTATCTATCTATCTATCTATCTAGCAAACAAGTTCAAGGACCCTAGGTTACGAATCCCTGTTGTAATAAGAAACTATATATGTAATGCATTTTACTTTACTATATAAGTATGCATATATACGTTTAAAAGCATCCAGACAGGCATGGTGTATTGCAAAGAGTCAGGAGATCCAGATTTTACTTTGCCATTTAATTTGCTGTGTGAATTTGGGCAACTTAATTATTAACCTCTGTGAATTTTAGTTTCTTCATTTGTGAAATAAGGCTGGGTAAATCTTTTCTATATAGTATGTATGTGTGGGGCCCTGGTTTTCCTCATGATGTAAATAGGGTTTTGATGAGAAAAGTTTATTAGTTATCTCCCTCTCAGAGTCAGTGTGATGTTGTCACTACATTGTAGTGTGTAGAAATCTGGAGGGAGTAAAGAAGTCCTGAATCCAGATGCCTTGGGTAGCTCTGTGACTGAGAGCATAGTTCAAAGTACTTGAAGTAATTCCTGAAGATCATAAACTACAGACCAATTGCTAATCTTCATTTAATATGAGATTATTTATACCAAATACTTATTAAGTTTGGGATATGTAAATATAAATTATTAATTTTGTTTTAAAAAATTCTTCCCCCTCTACATATCCATTTTATATCAGTAGAATTCCTAATCTTTAGACTTCTGGAGACTATCATTTAAGGGTTCCACTAATACCCAAACCCAAAATTGTTTGGACACATTAGTTATGAAAATAATAGGCCATATGATACCTAAAGTCCTATCTGGTGCTAAAATTCTATGCTTCTAGAAAGGGTTTAAATTTAATGTGCTTGTTAGAGTCATGTTTAAACTATTTTAAGGGAAATGCTCTGGAATCCTTTATAAAGTATGGAAAGATAACTACCTAATTTGTTTTGTGAATCAAAACTTTTTTAATATTGTGTTTTCTTAAAATGGGCTATTTATATCCTGATGTTTTTATATATGTGTGGGAGAATGGAAGGAACGTCTTAGAGAATTTATTTCTTTGGAGAATTATGATTTTTCTGCATTTTTGGTTAATAAGAAACTTTTCAAGGCAACTTTTTCTTCTGGCCTAATTAAATGCTCAGTTCTCCCTGGGGTTCTGGGTCCCAATGACAGTAATACATAAAAATATAATGAGTGTCTTTTTTGAGAGTTATTAATAACAGTCCCACATCTTGCCCTTCTACAGCTAAGGTCATGTCATCAATTCCATGATAAACACCTTTCTGAGATTTATAGCACATCTAGGAAAAAGATGATATTGACTGAAACTTGGGTTACTCCCAAAGCAAGAATTTTCACATCAATTTTGGAGAGTTTAAACGTAGCGATTGAAAAATTGCTTGTGCTTCTTTCTAAACTACAGTTTAATGACTATTATACCTCATTTACTCATATGTTGGTTGGAGTTTTTAATGCTTATTTTGTCAGACCCTAAATAGTGGTCTAACCATAGTGGGTGGGGAAGCTGTCTCAGGTGAAGCAAAGTGACTTATTGATAACCACAGTGGCATCAGGTCCTGTGCCACATGATGCAAGAAGGTTGGCCATTGTTAGAATGAAAAGGTGTTTTCACCTTACTCTTTGAAATTTTTTTTCTGTTTTCTCTGAAATAAGGGTGTTACCATTACTTGAGAGCAAGTATTTCAATCAATCAACAATTTGTTTCATGTAGATTCTGTACTCATTTCTGTATCGCGTACTATAAAAGGATGTCAATAATAATGATAACAAATAATGTTTATATAAAATTTTAAAGTCAGTAGGGAATTTTCCTCATAAGGACTCTGTGAGGTAGAGAAGGTAGTATTATCACAGTTTTATAGAAGAGGAATCTGTGTCTCAGAGACATTAGTGATTTGCCCATAATTGCTCACTAATAAACACCCAAGCAGAAACTTGAACTCAGGCCTTCTGACATTGAGTCGCCAGTTCTTTTTCTTCTTGTCTTTATTTAGTCAAGACAAGCACATGTATGAGCATGCTCACATGCATGTGCGTGAGTGTGTACACACACACATTAGACATTGTGTAATAAAATTCAAAACTGCAAATATAGACTAGTACAAACTGACATTCTTGATTAAAGAATCCCCTGGGACTCATTTCTTTCAAGTTGGCTGCATTAAAACACACACACACACACACACACACACACACACCCTCCACAAAATTTCCTTATAAATCATTCAGAGCTGAGTTTCCTGGTACTGACAGCTGCGTGACAAAAATATCTTTGTTTATAGCTTCTATTTGTCCATGTCCAGTTGAAGGTAAACGAGGCACAACTAGGTAAAATTGTAAAGTCTTCCATCTCTAGCATTCTCTTTCTGTATCCCACCCTTCTCAACTCCCCCCAGCCCCATCATAGGACCTGATGCTATTCCTGCTATTTTCATTTGACTCTCTTCCCAAACAGAAAACTAGTAATCCACAGTAATTGATTAAATCATCTTTGAAACTCATGCAGAGAAGTTAACCTCAACCAGAAGTATGCGTTTTTAAGTTTCTTTTCTTTTATTGCAGTAGAAATTTTTTTTTCTTTTTAAAGGAATTTCAGACTTTAGCAACAATGTGTGAAGTTGATAGTGAGTGGTGGTGGTGATAGTTTCTGGGGGAAGGATGGGAGAGGTGCTTTCCCTAGGGATACTACTAAGCCAACTAATCTTCCCTTGATCATGACAATAAATTCAATTAGTTCTTTTAAAGCTTGCCAAATAAAAGAGAAGCTTGGTGGATAGACTATGGTCTTTTTACCAAGATGGCCCCTTGTTCTACTTGGGAAGGACAGACTATTTTGGTTGAGGCTGCTGAAGCCCTAAACCTTAGAAGGTCTTGTGGGAGGCTTCAGCTTTCTTGCTCCAGCATCTCCCACTTGTCCGACCACTTGTCGTCTTCCCCCCTTACCTTCCTTAATCTTCAAAGAGCTCCTGCCCTGCTTTCTCTTCCTCCTTCCCTTAGTCCCTGCCTGATGCTCCAAGACTCCTAGGTAATGCTTAATTTTCCCCCACTCACACAACCCTAGTTCAGGACTTTGATTTCTCATATGGACTTTGGCAATAGCTTCCTAATGGGTCTCCCAGTTTTAAGTATCCTCTTTCTCCAAACCATCCTTCACACCACTGCATAACTGATGTTCATAAGGCAAAGGAATGAAGTTTGAACGTGTTTCTCCCCTGATTAAAAAGTTCCGGTGGCTCCCTATTGCCTCTAGGATAAAATATACAGTCCGTCGTTTAAAGTCTTCTATAATCTAGCTCTAACATACTTTTCTAGGATTGTTCGATGTTACTCTCCAGCTTATTGCATGTTATTATCATCTCCCCCAACCTTCCTTTGCCTAGGCTAACTCTAATTGCCAGAATGTACTTCCTCTTAAAGTCTCCGTGAAAGAGGACTTCCTTCAAGGTCTTATCTCCTGTTTTTCCTCCTATTTAAGGAATTGTGAATGGAGCCATAAGGAGCATGAGGTTGATTATCAACCCTTTCCAATAACAATAGTAGTGTTGATTTGATTAGTTTCCAGAAGAAGAGGTGACAGGGCAGATAGGGAGATGTTATATCCTTCTTCCTCCTGGGATTCCTTTTTTAGTAACTTATTCTTGGTTGACTACCTACCATATGGTTGCATTGAAAGTTGTTGGGTATCCTAGAGAACCAAGAGGTGTGTGTCATTAATGAAGGATGAATAGATTGACCTTTATGATTAGTGGAAGATGATAAAATTAATTCACTTAAGTATTTAATTCCTCCTTTGAAGGTTAAGAATAGATCATATATAAAGTTGATGGTGTTTTTCAAAGAGGCTAAGACATTTATGGTACTGTGAGTTGATTCATTTTGGCTTTAGCTAGCCTAATCTTTGCAGATTCTGTGATCTCATGCAATCACTATGACAAGGTCTTATAGCTTAGTATGTTAGAGCATAGTGCTAATGCAGTTGATATGTTCTATGAAGACCAATGACTCTTTTAGGGAGAAAAATATCTTTTGTGGTCAAAGAATGTAGCCATAATCCCAGACATGCTACCTGCAAATAAATGCTGTTAATAATAAAAGTCTTGCTTCCCTCGAAGAGTGTAGAGAGAGGCAGAAGGTAGAAGTAAGTTTTCTATCCACATCTATGGATAACAGTTTTCCTTATCAGTTGGATAAGATGACATAGCTCTAAGTCTATGATCCTATAATCTTTAGCCATCCTTTCTAGTCCTGGGATTCTATGATTATGAATTATCACTGCCACTTGGTCAGCAACAGCATCTTTGCTTTTTTTTTTTTTTGGCAGTTGGGGTTAAGTGACTTGCCCACGGTCACACAGCTAGTAAGTGTCAAGTGTTTGGTCTCAGGTCAGATTTGAACTCAGGTCCTCCTGACTTCAGGGCCAGTACTCTATCCATTTGCACCACCAAGCTTCCCCAACAGCATCTTTGCATAAGAAGATGAGTACATTTCTAATTCAGTGTATGGAACCCTTTAATCCACGAGTTATTTGTTTGTTTGTTTGTTCATTCATTTATTTGTTTTTGAAGATTGGGTCTCCCTATCTCACTCAGGATGGAAGTTCAGCAGATGGAGACTCATGGACTCAATTCCACTGCTGATTGGCACAAAAGCTTTCGTCTGCTTTGCTTCCAAAATGAGCTGGTTCATGACCTGCTTTAGCAGCTTTGTTCATTTCTTCTCTCTCCCCTCACTTTCCCACTGCCCCAATCCTGGAGCTTGCCATATTGGTGACCAACTTAGTGCAAATACCTGATTGACTTTGAATGTACTGTAGCTCAGAACTCCCAAACTCCAGCAGTCCGCCATCCTCAACTTTTCCAGTAGCAGGGATTACAGGCATGTCCCCAACTGTACCTGGCTCCCAAGATTTTTTTTTTAATTCTGGTGTAATACTGTCATGGTAGACCTATAATATTTGGGGAAGTAGGAGGATGACCAATTATTTTCCCTGAAAAATAAATAAAGGGTATAAGATCAAGAAGAAAATAAGACATTATTTTGATGCTACTCATTCCTTTTTTTTTTCCTTCTTTTAAATTTGGAGTCAATGAATTGATACGAAATTAAGTATGCAGTATGTGCAGCAAGGCACAGAAACTGTGAGAAAAAAGCAACCTATTTTCTTTAAATTATATGAAAATATATCCTTCTGCAAATACCACTTTTTAAATAGGGCACAGTTTCAGACATTTTAATGTCTGTGTAATGTGTGAAAACTGCTTTGCTAGATTAAATTACGTATAAGAGGATTTCAGTAATGCTCAGTGTCTGATTCACTAACCATCACTGAAGTACTCAGAGTTTAACAGGCATTATATATTTTTATTGTTGTGGTAAGCAATTAAATGTATATGTCACTTTGATTTAGAAAACAAAGGCAGTGGCTACTGTCAAGGAGGATTTTTTTAGGCAGTTCAAACAATTTCCTCTTTCTTTTAGGTTTCTTTTGAAGCTTTCTTTGAATTACTTGGTTGATAGCCATGCATACACAATTTAAAGTTTGTCACAAATGAATAGCCTCCTAACTTCTGAACTTCATGTATTTTAGGAAAATGGAACATGTGCCACTAATTCTTGGATGGGGTGGGGAGAGAATTTCAATACTATTTCTTGATCTTACTCTATATGCAGAATAACCCATTTAATTCCCCATTGTATTCGGTGAAGATTGTCTTAAATGAGGTCGCTTAGTATATAGAACAGATGAAAAAAAAATTCCAGAAAAGCCTCATAGGGAGTAATGTGTTTTATTTTTACAAAATTACTTTAAAAAGCCTATGTCTATAACTAGGAGGTAGGACTAATAGTGCACACAGGCCAGTTTAAACTGCAAAAGGCAGATGGAAGTCACTACATCTCCCTGGGCTTCAGTTTCCTTGTCTGTAAAATGAGGGGGTGGACTAGTATGCTTTTGAGGTCCTTCCAGTTGTAGACTTCTGATCCTGCAATCCTGTGATATGAAGTATTTTTATCTTATCACTGTTACAATCTTTAAATTTAATGAGCTCACGGTGTTCTTGAGATGAGGAAGATAGTAAGATGTATCAGTATGTGAATTGTTGAATAATTATTTTTCAGTCAATAAATAAACATTTATTAAGTACCTACTATTTGCCAGATGGCTCACTGGGTACAGCATTGAGCTTGGAATAAGGAAGACTCATCTTCAGGAGTTCAAACCTGGACATGACTGAACAAAAATGTGTCAGCTACTGTGTTAAGTATTGAAGATGCAAAATGGGCCAAAAGATAGTGTTACTCTCAAGGAGCTCACAACCTAATGAGGAGATACAACAAGCTAACAAATATGTACAAACAAGCTGTATATAGAATAAACAGGACATCACTAACAGAGGGAAGGTACTAGAATTAAGTGGAGTTGGAGAAGGTTTCCTGTAGAAGATGGAATTTTAGTTGGGACTTGAAACCAGGGGATACAATAGGCAAAGATGAGGAGTAAGAACATTCCCATTATGGGGGATAGAGAGAGTAAATGCCTAGAGCTAAGAGGTGAAGTATCTTCTTTGTGGAACAGCCAAGGACTGGAAATTATATGGTGGGGGATAATGTGAAGGAAGACTTAAAAGGTATGTGGAGGGAGGAGCTTTGAGTAACAAATATGAAAGTTTTTATTGAATCCTAGAGGCAATTGGGAACCACAGAAGGTTATTGATTTGCTTATATATATTGGAGATATATATATATATATTGGAGATATAGATATATATATATATATGTGTGTGTATATATGTATCTAATATAACATATATATAATATATCATATATATCAATTATATATACAGTTGCCTATATGATTGGACCAATGCTTTAGGAATATCACTTTGGTGGCTGAATGGAGGATAGATTGGACTGGAAAGAGACTTGAGACAGGTAGACCCACCAGGAGACTAAGCAAATGGTCCAGGCATGAGGTGATGAGGGTCTGCATTACAGTGGTGACAGCGTCAGAGGAGAGAAGGGGATGTATTTGAGGGATGTTGCAAAAGTGAAATCAGTAAGTCTTGACAGAGATTGTTAGGAGTCTAGGATGACTCCTAGGTTGAAAGCCTGAAGGACTGAGAGGATATTGTTGCTCTTGAGAAAAATAGGGAAGTTGGGAGGTAGGGGGAGGGGGCAAGGATTTAGGGGGAAAGATAGTGAATTTGATTTTGGACATGTTGAGTTTAAGATGTCTATGGTATCCAGTTCAAGATGTCTAAAAGGCATTTGGAGGTGAGAGACTGGAGTTCACCAGAGAGGTTGGTCCAGGATAGGCAGATTTGATCATCATTAGCATAGACATGGAAATTAAATCTATGGGAGCATTGAATGGTAGTCAGCAGGAATTTATTAAGCAACTTCCATGTTCCAGGCACTGGTTATACAAGTGCCCAAAGAATGAAACATTCCATACATACAAAAGGCCTATTTCCTAATAAGAGAGACAACAAGTACACATGCAATATATGTAGCATAAATATTAAGTTCCTAAATATATGTGTACACATAAAGTAATTAACTACAAAGCAACTTGGTATGGGAGGTCGTTAGCAGTTGAGAGGGAGGGCAGAAAGAATTCGTGTGGAAAATGTTCATCTTAAAGGAAGAGCAACTTTATGAGAGGTGTGTTGTCAGTTCATTCCAGGGATGGGGGACATCTATTGCAAAGGCCCAGAGACAGGAAATGCGAAGTCATGAATGCAGAAAAAGGACAATTTGGCTAGATCACAGAGAGTGGGAGGGGAAGCAACGTCCAGTGAGGCCAATAAAATAGGTTGGAGGAGGTTGTGTAGGGCATTAAAAGCTAAACAAAGGAGTTTATATTTAATCTTAGAGGTTATAGGAAGTCACTGGAGTTGGTTGAATAGGAGTCATGTGGTCAGAACTACATTTAAGGAAAGAGTTGGATTTGAGATATTAGAGAGATGAAAATGGCAAGATTCTGACAACCATTTGAATTAAAGGAGAGAGAGAAATGGAAGATAATGGTGAGATCACAAACCAAAGACCCTAAAAGGATAATGATGCTTTCAACAGAAATATGGAAGAGTTTAGGGGGAAAGTAATGAATTTAGCTTTACTAATGTTGTATTTTAAATATCTCTGGGACATACACTCTGGAATGTCCTCTAAGCAATTTTTGATCCAAGACTAAAGCTTGGGGAAGAGACTAGGATTTAATATGTAGAGCTGAGAGTCATCTGGATAGGGCTAACAGTTAAATTCATAAGAGCTGATGAGCTTTCTGAAATAATATAGAGGGAGAAGAGAAAAGCTCAGGACAGAAACTTGGGGAATGGCTAAAATTAGGGGGTATGATGTATGGATGATGAACCAGCAAAGGAGACAAAGAAGGAGTGGTCTGATAGGTATGGGTGAACCAGGAGAGAGTAGTGTCATGGAAGCCCAGAGAAGAGAGAATATCCAGTAGGAGAGGGTGGTTAACAGTGTCAGGAGCAACCGATAGGTCTTCCTACAGAATAGATGAAAGCTAACCTTAGAGAGGAAAGTACTGGCAACTGGGATTGCTAGGAAAGGCTTCCTGAAGGAAGAGGCCATTGAGCTGAGGCCTAAAGGAAACCTAAAAGTCCAAGATGTAGAGATAAGGAGAAAAAGAATTCCATGTATTCCAGTGCAGTAGCATAGAGATGGGAAATTCTGTTACGTGTGTAACTAATGTCAAGAAGACTGGTTTGGCTGGACCATAGATTACATGGAAGGGAGTAGTGTATATAAGAAGACATGGATAATCCTGAAACCTTGTTTTGTCCAAGAACTGTTATTTTTCCCTCTTACTACGTGTTCCCTCCCAAGCTATGAGAAGGAAGAGGTAGTATAATTCTAGGTAATTATAATAGTGGTTTTCTCCCTAATTTTTGGCAGCATTTTGAGTAACATCCCACTGTATCTTGGTCAACTATATCTTGGTGAAATAACACCATGCCCTCATAGAAGCAAAGCTCTGTCATCTATTAATTTAATTTCTGGTTTTATAGAGGAATTTTACTGTAGTATAGTAGGAGAACAGGTAGATGAGAGAAAGATTTAAGGGGGAAGCTTGTTCAGTTCTTTGCCTGTTCCTATCCATGCATATTATCTCATTAAGCTAAAGCAATAAATAAAAAATAATGAAAGAAATAAAGTAAAAGAATCTATGCCTTGTGAATGGTCTTTTGTTTCCTGCCTAGTTTCTCCTTTGTTCATACGTCTACTGGACGAACCTACTTATTCATCATATTTTCTCTTCGGATGTACCCCCTCAAACATTTGAATAAAATTCCTTCTGAACTACATTCAGACAGATCCTCTAGTCTAGGGGTTCTTTACTGGGGTCCATAAACTTAAAATATAAAAATTTTAAAAATCTTCATTAAAAATGAAAAACAAAATATTTTGAAAATTGTATTTCAATATATTTGGTTTTCTTTCTAATCCTTTGTATTATATGCATTAAAAAGCATTATTATTTTTAAAAAAGCATTATTATTAAAAGAGGTCCATCCATAAGCATCACTAGACTTCCAAAGGAACACATGACAAAAAAAATGGTAAAGAATTTTTGTCCTAATTCATAAAATGAACTTCAAAAAAGTAATGGAAGATTCTTATTCAAAAAAAGGCTTAAAAAGTGAAAAAAACCCAGCCCCTTTCTTATTTGACTATCCTAGTGCTATAAAGGCTTTTTTCCTCAAGTACTAAATCATCTTTTGCTATCTCTTCCATTCCTGATCTGTTAGATGAAGGCAACTTGGAAAATTGATCTGTGTAGGGAGGAAAATATCCCAGAGCAATATGAAATTCATAGATTCTTCCTTTTTCTAGTAGCCCTGTGCCCAGAGTGGAGTCCAGAAAGAACCATCTCATGCTTTTTATGTTACTTTTCAAGTGATAAAAACACCTTTGTGTAATGGGAGAATTGTATGGTTGCTCCTGAACTTTATTAGTCTTCCTGAGTTCCCTGTTAGCCCATGCACACCTATCTCTGTCAGCAGCAGTGATTTTGTAAACCAAATTTTTAGCAGTCCTCAAGTTGACCTTTGGTTTCCTATGGCTTACTCTTGCACCAAGAATTTCTATCAAAGTGCTTTTTCCGTCACAGGGACCCTTCCTGTCCTATGTCCATGGAAATAATTTCCTTGTTGAACATTCAGAGTCTAGACCACTTCTGTTTTGGGCTCTACCTGAAACAGTAAGGATGCTTTCTTCAAAGAAATCATGTCATGCAAACGTTAGGACAAGTTTCTAATCAATGTTTTGATACTTTTTCTAACATTTTCACCAGTAATAAATGGAGAGAGGTTGAATTTTATCTGCTGTAAACAAACTTAGCACTTTACTTGTTAGACTTTGAGTGAGAGAGAGAAATAAATTGCCTCAGGTTGTCAGGGTGAAATATTGAATTTAGTGGTATATCTTCTTTAATGAGTTTTCAGTTCCCAGTGGGATGTTTAATTGAGACTAGTACTATTGAAAGTGTAACAGACTACTAGTGTCCAGTGGTGCTAATTTCACTGACATGCCTTGAGCTAATGAAAAAGATAAAGCTGCCAAGCTATGGAACACAGTTTAAAACAGTATGAAATTGCTTGCATTTGTCCTTGGCCCTGCCTCGGTTAACATTTTTGTCAATGATTCAGATGAAGACTAAGGCAAGCTTATCAGATCTGAGGATGGCACAAAGTTGGGAGGTATACAGAGCCACAATTAGGATCCAAAGAAATTTTTATAAACCAGAAAGATGAAAAATTTCAGAGTTTTTAGCTGACCATATGTTCATTATGGACATGTTGCGTCATAGAACTGCTAAAAAAAGCTAAAGTGATTTCTGGTTGCCGTAACAGAGTTATAGTATATAGATCAAGGGAGATTAAGAGGCTCATAGGTTAAATCTAAAGTGGATCCTGGGTTGATCCTTTTCGTTTTGTAGATGAGGCAAATGAGACCCAGGGAATTTAAGTGACTTGCTCAAGGTAGTAACCATCAGAAATGAGATTTGAACTCATCCTCTTATTTGAAAGCCTGTCGTGTCTCATTCTGCCAAACTTTGTTGCTTCCTTTTGTCTGGCTATCCTGTGTGCTGAACATGTGCTTTCTTAAATAGTTTGTTTTGCTTTGGGTGCCCTGTTTTAAGAATGCCATTGAAAAATTAGAGAGCACCTACATACAGGAATGAAATCATCCTGGGGAGACATCATTAGAGGAAGAATGAAGAAATCAGGGATGTGTAGCTTGAGACAGATAATTCATAGAGGGTTATTTTAGCTGTTTTTAAATACCTAGAAGATGGTTGTGTGAAAGAAGTCAACTTATACCACACATCTCCAGAGGGTAGAACTGGATCTAAAGAGCAGAATTTTAGATGGCAGGTTTTGGTCTACTCCAGGGAGCGAATTTCTAACAATTATAGATATAGGTCATTGAAACAGGTTGCTTCATAAAATAGTGACCTTCCCATCCTTAAGAGTATTCAAGTAGAGTCTAAATAACATTCCGGTTGGGATATTATAGAAGTGGCGGGGAAGTCCTGCGTTGACAAGGAAACAAATAACTGTAAAAGTCTCTTCCACCTCTAAGATTCCATGATTCTGTTTATCTCTTTTTAAAAAGAATGGTAATTTATTTCATTTTTAATTTATGGAATAAAGCATGCATTTCCATGACATAACATGATAAAAAGATGATTGTGCATGAAACTGTAAATCTATTATGTACAACTTGCTGTTCCTTTTAAATATATAATAATGTTATTGTATAAATTTCTTTTTATTCTTTTCTTTCTTTCCTTTTTTTCCCTTCTGTTTATCAGTTCTTTCTCTGGATGCAGATAGTGTCTTCCTTCATATGTCCTTTGTAGTTAATTTGGGTATTTATAATAGTCAAAATGACTTTTTCGCTCAAAGTTGTTTAAAAAAAATATTGCTGTTACTATAAAGGTATCCATGTGATATTTGAAACATGAAAAGAAAATTTAAAGCTAGTGTTTCATTTCATGACCCGAGCTTTAAAGCAGTCAAACAAACACAATAGTTAATACAAGGAATACAGAGACATACATATTATGTGGGTATTGTTTTCTTTGTGGTTATTCAAGCTTAGTTCACTGAATTGCTAATAATCCTTAATAGATAGAACACATGAAAGGCAACATAGCATAGTGGATAGACTGTTGTTCTTGGAGTATTACTAAATTACTTAATAGTACTAAGTAGGACTATTTATACTAAGAACGTTTTCCAAATGAAGAAACTGAGTTGCAAGAGAATTTGTGACCTTATTGTCAGGATTATAAGATCATAATTCTAGACCTTGAAGGCATCTTAGAAGCCATGTAGCACAACCCTCTTTCTTTGCAGATGAGGAAATAGGTACCTACACAATAAGTGACCTGCCTAAGGTCAGGCAGGTCGTAAAGGTCAGAGGCCAGATTAGAACCGTGGTCTTTGGATTCCATATTCCAGTTCTCTTTCCATTGAGTCATACTATAGTCTCAAGTTAGGAAGACCTGGGTTCAAATAATACCCATTCCTCAGTTGTGAGATCATGGTCAATTGCTTAATTTCCCTGAACCAACTATATAACACTGTCAGTTATAGACCAAAGCTTTTTAATCTGAATTCCATAAAGATACTTTTGAAATATTTTATAACTATTTCAGTACAATTGGTTTCCTTTGCAATTTGGTGTTTTTTTATTTCCTACAATTAAAACATTATTCTGAGAAGGCATCTGTAGACTTTAACCACATTGCCAAAGAGATCCATGACACAAAAAGAGTAAAGAACCCCTGTTAAAGGTGGATGATAATCTTCCTTGGAAGAATGAGTTCCCCCTCCCCCCAAAATTATAGGTCCCATGCATATTAAAGTAGGTAAGAATGTAGTTGAGAAGATGTGAGAATCAGGGAGTTGACCTCATAAATGTGAACAGTTTCAGGGAAGCTGAAATATTTGAGTTGTCCTATATGTACTAGTATTTTAAAAAAATTCTCTTTGCCTTTTAGGTACTACCATAGTTACATATTTAGAGCTAGGCTTAAGCACATTTTTACCTTATTTCTTTTTTTCTTTTTTCTTTTTTTTACCTTATTTCTACCCTTACTCATAAGACGGTTTCTAGCCATAAATTATTAATTGGTTATGTTTATAAGTATACATTTATAATAATTTATTTTGATTTTGAAATATCAGGTCCCTGAATATTTGATGTGAAAGCTTTTTCAGTAACAGATTGAGGATCATTTTCCCGAAAATGTTTCTCTGAATACAAATATGGGCCAGTTAGTTATAAAGAACCAACATATTACCCTACATTATTGCCCTACACTGACCATGACATACCTGCTGAGAGCATTTCCCTGAATTATTTAATTTGGTTTGGACAGGCTGCAGTCGTTTTCTTGCATTGAAACATCTTAGAAAATTTATGGGGACGATGTCAGTTTATAAATTCAACATCATGGTCGCTTCTCAATTCTGTAAACCTGGGGAAATGCCAGTTTTACATCTGCTTTTTTAAAAAAGGTCTTAATTGCAATTGGCACATTCCCATCCCAGTTTCTCTTCATGAGAAAACATTTTAAAGGGGATAGGAACAAGTTTACAGCTGCTTTTTTAAAAAAAATCACAGGTGTAGAAGGGTTGAAGCCCATAATTTGTGACCAGAGACCAAAGCAAATTCAGTTTAGCATCAAGTTGGTGGTTTAAGAATCTATAATTCCCTCTCTTTATATTGGGGAAGTTCTATCTTCTATCTTCTAATGCTTTTTATTTTTTAAATTTTCAGGTGGTTGCTCATTTGATGAACCATTTGCCACGTGTGGATACAGCCAGGGTAAGGACGATGACTTTGATTGGGAATGGGTGAACACCTTGACAAAGCCTTCTGATCCATGGATGCCATCAGGTTTGTTATAAACTTTGATTTTTTCTTTAATGAGAGGATAGATGTTGATATCTCTCTACTCTCTAGATCTATTTAGTATAGATATTTGTTGAATGAATGACAGCTTTGGAAAATAGATGTGAGATATGGATGGTACTGGTCAACTGATAAAAATGGAACAGACCATAGTTCCTTTTTATGACATTAGATTTATTAACTCCTTATTCTTCCTGTTTGAAGATTATCCCTATTATCTTTGAAATAGAGCTGCATTCACTTATAGGAAAGATACTAGTTAGGAAAGGCACAGCGTTATAGAAGCAATGTTGGTATCAGTTTTGATAAGGGTAGTTAGATAGCACATGAGGAGAAAGAAATATGCTTTGTGGATATGACTTAAATTTTCTTTGTGTTTGTGAAATGGGGATGATAATCATGGGGATATTATGAAGATAAGATGACATCTTTGCAAAGCACTGTGAAAGTAAACTAACTGTTGATGTCATTCTTTTGGTAGTGACTTTATTTTTCAGTTTTGGTTTTTACCCCTTTTTGAAGCATTCATTGATTATTTTTCTCTTTCTTTTGAGCAAAGGTGTGACATGATCTAAACTGTGCATGAGACATATTAATCTGGTAGCAATGTGAAAAGTAAGAGAATAGGAGTGGGACTGGCTACTTGTTAGGAAGCTATTGCAGTAATCCAAAGACAGGTGGTAATGTAGGCCTAGATAAGACAGTGACAGTAGGGAAAACATTTTGAGGATTGGCGTGAGAGAAATTGCAGAGGTAAAAAAAACAACGAACAAAAAACTTAGATTTGGTAATAAGTTTCATACGAAAGGTGAGGGAAAGAGGGAAAACCAAATAAATCAACAAACCAAAGATACTGCTTAGTATCAAAGCATGAGTGACTGGATTGGTACCTCTGTTAGAAATAATGAAGCCAGAACAAAGAACAGGTTTGGGGTAGATGATAAACATTTTGTTTTGCACATGTTGACTTCTGCAGTATTAATGGAAAATCTGAGGAGAAATGTTCTGTAGATACTTAGAAATACAGATGTGCAGTTTATGAGAAAAGGTGGAAAAGGAAATATGTATTTGGGGACCATTTACATAGAGATGATCATTGAAATGTTGGAGAATTAATGTTATTGTACTAAGAAAGAGAAGAGATAAAAAGCTAATGACAAAGTCTTTGGAATTACCTACTTTAACAGATCAGTTCGACAAACATTTATCAAATGTTTACTATGCTCTCTATGCAAAAGATGCAAAGATATAATATAAACTCTGCTCCCAAAGGACTTATAATAGAATATTAAGGAAAGGCATTTTTAGACTTATAGTTCTGATAAAATGGTAAATGAAATCAAGAAGAATGAGAGGTTCTTGCAAAGCTCTATGGGTTATTTGGCATGGAAAACATAACTCTGGCTTTGGGAATCAGGATAGGAGGTGCCATTTGAGTTGGACAGTGGAAAAGGAATGGGAAAAGACCAAAATGAAGGGAAAGAACCATTCCAGACAGGGATGGAATGAGAAAATAATGAGATGAAATAGAGCAGAATGAGACTAGGAGACATAGACTAGTACAGTCTGACTAGAACATGGAGTATCTGAAAGAGTGTATTGTGAAAGGAGATCAGAAGGTATGTTGGAATCAAGTTATAGAATGCCAGGATCAGGGGTTCATATTTTTTTGGATAGACAGTTGATAACTACTAGTGGCTTTGAATAGAGTGGTAGCATCAAAGCAATGCATAGGACAATTACTTCTGCATTGTGTTGTTCATCCCTCATCTTTAAAAAGGACCAGTGACAACATGGGGTGACTTGAACATGAATTGGATTCAAGTGAGACATAGTTGAGCAAAGTCAAAAGCCTCACTCTCTCTTCGAGTCAACAAAGTCCAGTGGCAAGATTAAAGTCAGGACAACTGTTGATGGCCTGGGATGCAGTGGATGGCCTTGGATCTAGTTTTATTGTGAAAGACAGACTAGAGAGGGAAGAGAGGTAATGGAGAAACATCTGCTGGTTAAGAGACTGTTTGACAGTCTAGGCTTGAAGAGATGAGGACTTGGACTAATGTTGTCACAGTATGAGCATAAAGAATTGGGAGGGTTGAGGGGATTGTAGAGATATTATTAATAGGGCATGGCAATTGATTAAGAACATATGATGAAAGAAATGCTAAGTCAGAAAGGGATTACTGAGGTCCTGACTGAGAGATACATATGGAGATATCTAGGCAGAGTTGGAAATTCACGATTGGAACACTTAATGAGTAGTTTGAAGTGGAGATATTAATTTGACTCATCTACATAGAGATAATAAGTAAAGTCATGGAGGCAAATGAGGTCACCAAGTGAGGGAATATTGGAAGAGATAAAGGCCAAAGACAGAACCTTGAGGTGAGATAAGGGTATTAAGCTAGCACAATATACAGAAAAAATAATGGCTAAAGAAATAGGTTAACCATAAGAGTTAAGAGAAGAGAGCATATCAAAAAGGAGGGGGTAGGCTGAAGACTACCATTATAACATGCTGCAAAAGTGTCAAGGCCAATACATGCTAAACCAAAATACTATTGGAAATACCAATAAGAATATGGAAAAGGCTTTTTCAATAATGTGGTAGGGACTGAAGCCAGATTGTAATGAGTCAAAGAGTGAGTGTATAGTAAGATGTGTAATTAGTGTTCATATACTGATCTTCTTAAGTTTGATGGTGAAGGCATTAAGGTAAGGATTTTTGGTTTTTATTATGGTGTTGAAAATAGGGGATATCTGAGCATGTCTGTAGATGGAGGGGAAGGCATGTGGAGAGAGGGCGATTGGAGATGCATGTACAAGGGAAGGGGTAATTTCTCAGAGGAGATTTGAAGATATGGGATCTTGGATACCAGGTGAAATGGTTTTTGATTCTGCAAGGGAGAATATTTCTTTTGAAATCTCAAAAGGGAAGAAGGAGATGACTGAGAGGAGTAAAAGTTTAGAGTCGAGGGGATTCACATTAGATGGACTTCCTCTTCTTGGTAAAATGTTGGCTGGAATCATCTGGGGAAAGTAAATGGGCACTTTGGGGGACTTGATGGGAAAGAAGAGTAATTCCTTCTATGGAAAGGTGATAGTCACTCAGACATGGATGAGATCATTACTGTGCTGCAGTGAGGGCCGCTTGAGGTCCCATGGTATACACACTTGTTAACCCATCCTATTTACACTAGTGACCTCATAGAATACGTATGAGGGGAGAGTCTTGTACTTTTCAAAGCATTATATAAATGTGAGGAGTTGTCATTATTGTTATAAATGTGTAATGGAATTAGTCAACGCTATTTTATGTTTGCATTCTGAAGTGTTTGGCTCTTGTGCATTAGGAGTTGAGGTTTCCCCGAGCACAAAAACTTGAAATCTTGAGATTTAAGTAAAGATGTGACTTGGAGTCTTTGTGTTGAAATTTAAATGTAATCTATAAACTATTCCTTAAGTAATTTTTATTTTTACTGTTTGCTTTGAGAAGTGACACTGGTTCCTTAGATAATCTCAAAAAGGGTCCCTAAGAAGATTTTAGTTGGGGGGAAAAAATCACGCCACAGGGTTCTTGCTCTGGGAGTTGAAAAACTGTCATCTATCCTAAAAATATTGCCTTTATTATTGTTTGAAACCAAAAATTTTAGGCACTATTGAGTAATTATCTATTATTTTTATTTATGTGTGACAAGATACGTTTAAACATCAAAGTGGTAAGTAGAATTTTAGCTTCTCAACTTATTTTAAATTTCTTGTAATAACAGCATTTTAATGTGTAGGAAATTTTTTTCTCCATCTGCATTAGCAAAGCTATTTTTAACTACATTTTTAAAAAGTTAAATACAGTCTGGAGCTGTGTGCAAGCTGACTTGATAACTACTGTGAAGCTGTTACGTTATGTTCTGGAAATACATATTTAGGGTTGCATAAATACTACATGCCATTTAAAAAGTCCTATTTTAAACTGCTATTTATACTATTGGTAGATTTTTTTTTCTCAGCTAGTCCTGTGAACAGTAACTTTTCAGTTAGTGGAAATGTGCCAAAGCTGATTATTCATTGCCTTTATAAGTGGATAGCCTGTTTCAGTGGATTGCTAGTAGCTTTTTCTCTTGCCTAAGGGAAAATTTCCTTACCTTATACTCTAAGAATGAAAATGCTCACTTGGAGCACAGTTCCTTGATGATGAATTCTGGGGAGAATATTACATTCATGGCTGTTGCCATAGTCTAATGCTTCCTGTGTATTAACAGCACACTATCTCTTGCTTAATCTTCATCACTATGGATTAAGAAATTTACTCTCATGTAAGTAGATCCATGGTATCTGGCACAGATGAAATATATTATTATTTCACTAACTTCCCATTTATTAGTCTCATTTTAGCCTAACTATTCCAGTTTGGTAAATATCATATATTTACTTAAGATATTGTTCGATAAAAGTCCTATCTAAAGTATAAGAAATAAATGGTTTTGTTTTGTACTGAAGGAGAAATTATGCAAGGAAAATCCATAACATGTCAAGCTTAGCTCTAGTGTGAACAATATACTTAGTAGTTGATGGGTATGGCCATTTACCTCTCATAAAATTGACATTTTATCTTTCTCTTTCAAGTACTGCTATTTCTAATTGATTGTAATGTAGGAATGGGTGGAGGTATTGTAGGGAAATAAGAAATGTTGGTGATTGCGTTGTGAAAATTTAATTCTGTTAGTGGATCTGAAAGATAGATGTTCCTTTTTTTAAAAAGCATTTTATAATTCATGTCACTTTCTATTTTTATTTCCTCTATGTATCCTAGGAATAACAACAGTAGTAGAGAATGATGAGTGGGCTTAGAAAGTGTGTTGTGCCCCTTTCATAAGAGGCCGTCTTTGGGTAGTGGCAGCAACTTATTTAGTGCCAAGAAAATGGGTCACCTGTGATGGAATGGGCATTTGCATGTTTGTTTTGATGGTCCATAAATATAGAAAAATGACAAAATACATTTGTTTGTAGCAAATTTCATTTTTAGAAAAAATGATGGATTGACAGCTAAGGTAATTGAAGTTCTTTTATCAGGTACGTGCATCAATATGTTAATGCTTTTCCCATATTAAGAGGTCTCTACTATTCACATGCCACTTTATGATGATTTTTAGGAGGCAGTGGGATGTGAGGTCATTTCTCAGCCTAACCCCTGGCTGAGTATAGTTAGTATTTCAAGACAAGAATGTTTGCACAGTTGACCCTGAATGATATCTAAGAGGTTGTTTACAGAAATGAATTGCTGGGATATAAAACTCGGGGATCATTTTAGTTGATTCTTGACTTCTCCAGACATTAGAGTTTGAAAAATAGAGCTTCTATTTTCCTTAGTTGCCTCATCTGTCTTGTCCCTAAGGAAATTGCTACCTGACATCCAGATGTAACATAAACACTTAACATACTTTTTACCCATTTCATTCATTCTCAGACTACCTTTGTGAGGATGTTAATTAGCTTGTAGGCTTGTAGTTAGCTTTAAACAGTGAGTTATGAGGTACATTTTTAAAAAATTGGTCTTAAGTTATAGACCGTCAGCAGTTACCAAGCTGCAAATTTTAGAAAAACAACTTGAGATAATAATGAAGAAAACATTTCATATCAGTGGTTTGTGGAGGGAATTCTTGGCTTTAGCCGTAAAGTGCTAAATGTAGCAACATTTTAATGTGAGACAAAAACAAGTATGTTGAATCCAGTGATCCCATGTCAACAGCAGAATTTTAATGTATGTGGCATTGCTAATATCAGGCAGTGTGCATCAGTGAATGAATTGATGGAAATATCTAATATTTCAAATAAATTCAATGGCAAAAACACAGTATGTGTTTTAATCCACAATAGTTATCAAAGGTCAAGGCCGTCATATTTGTATGTGTTGGTCCTTAGTAGTTAGCCACAAACAAGAAGACTGTAAGCTACTATGATGTATATCTTCTAGTTTGAATAGCTTATGCTTAATAATAAACAGATGTTTTACACTGAATTTGTTTGACGGTCCAGTTCAAGTTGATTGGAAACTGAAAGAATTACAGCAGTTATATAATTCAGCTGCTCAGTGTATTTGAATAGTGAACATTATTTCTTTACTGTATATGCTAAAGAATATACAAAATGGGTTGAAGAGAGAATGATTTCATAGATTGCATCACATAAAAACGCATTTCTCTGCATGGTTTCCCACTTTAAACATAGAGAAGAAGTGAAACCATGTATCTTGAGATGATGCCAGACAGAGGAGTAAGTCATTAAATGGGGCAAATCATGGAGAGTTTTGTGAAGCAAAAGAATTCTGATGTCTTGGGGCAGTTAGGTAGTACAGTGGATAGAGTACTGGGCCTGGAATCAGGAAGAGCTGAGTTAAAATTTGACCTCAGACACTCACTAGCTCTGTGAACCCAGGCTAGTCACTTAATCTCTGCCTCATTTCCTCCACAGTAAAATGAGATTTATAATAGCCCCTACTTCCTAAGGTTATGGTGAGGATCAAATGAAGTCAAACAAGTATTTACAGAGAGACTGCCATAAAAATAATCACAACTTTTCATCTAAAACATGTTGCTGAGGTAAAAGAGGTTAAAAAAAAATCTCTGATGTACTTTGCAAGATCCTCTTTCATTTGATGACTTCATTTCTGGATGAGATGAATTTGTTTCCTTTTTCTTGATATTCAGTGCATTCTGTCAATTTTCAGTCTATCCACTGTTTCCAATAGTTCTGGTAAATTTGCCAGTTTTTTTTGCAAAATTTTTGCTAAAACGTGATACTTAGCTATTTTTTTGTTTCTTCACATTTTCTTGAAAGTCTGGCAATATATCTGATACTTTGATAGCTTTTTCAAACCATCTTCCCTCTGTGTTGTTCTTTGATTTTCCTCAGTTGCTTTTTCTGCTCCTTTTCTTTCATTATAATTATTCTATTTTTCGCAGATTCTACCATTTTGTTGTGAATGACTGACCTTTTGCATATTATTTATTGATTTTAATTTTATCTACATATATGTCAGTATTCCTTTATTTTTGCTATTGCGCTTATTCCTCACTCTGAAAGGTCTTGAGATACATCTATTTTTGTTTTGGGGACATTTTTCCCCTGGTGTCCAATATTTGACCTCTTTTATTACATTGTATATTTTTTTCCATTTTCCTGAACGTTTTTTCCATGTCACTTTTTTAAAAAGTTTACATTTTGCTTCCTGTAACAAAATTTTCTTGTGGCTATTTTTGTTTTGACTTCAGTGTTTTTTTTCAAAAAAGAATTGGTTGTTCTTTTACTTTGTATATTGCCATTATTCCTATTTTTGAGGTGATATTAAGGGAATGGGCCAAAAATGACCATCCTGCCTTCTGTTTATTGACTTTGCTTCAAAGGAGCAGGGAAAGGGAGAGGAATTTGAATAGTTTATTAAGCACCTATTTTGTCACAGCCTCTATGCTTAATGGTATTCATTATATTGGGAAGTTATTTGGGTTAGTGCATTGACTGCTGGACTTAAGTTTTGGATTTAAGCCCTGTTTCAGACACTTGATAGCTTTGTGACTATACACATCATTTAACTTCTCTCAACCTCAGTTTTCTCAGCTGTAAAATGGGAATTTTAATAGTACCTTCTTTATAGGGTTGTTGTAAGGATCCAGTGAGGTAATAATATGTTTAAAGCAATTTATAAACCTTAAAGTATTCTATAATTTCTAACTATTTTTATTGTATTGTTATCATTATAACAAACCTTTTGTGCTCTCATGTTTATATTATGCAAATAATCAGAAGTCAAAACCTATCTGGTCTTTTATTTATGACAAATTAATTTCTTTGCTCTTTGCATAAGTAGGCTTATTAAGGGTGGAGATGAAGATGAAAGATTTGGATAGGTTGGATAAATTGAAAACAGTAAGGTATAACTGACTTGGTCATATGTTAAACCAAATTTTTTGAGAATTAAAAAATTATACTAATTAATACTAATATAATTTTAGACAAAATGTCTTATTTCTAGATTTTCCTATATATTATTAAACATGTTTTCATCAAAAAATAGGACTGAGATATAAGTATTGATCCTTTTCATCCCTTTCAAAACATATTTTAGCTCTTAGCTACAAAGGTCGTGTGGCTGATGAAAAAAAAAAGAGCTATCTTTGAATGTGTACTAAATGAATGATTAATGATATGAAATTTTAGGATTGACTCAGAATTGGTCATAAATCACATTTTCTCAAGTTTTTATTTTGTATATTTAGTGGTGGTTCCAAGTATATACAGCCATGAACTTTTGGGCAGATTCATAGTGGTCAAATGTAGAAATGTGTTATACTTAGAAAGAAAAAAAAATGCAAATGGAATTATTAAATTAGGTTTTAGGATGCTCATTTATATCCTGCCTATGGTATGGTGTTGAATACATAAAATGTGCATAAAATTTCTGGGCAAACTCATAGAGTGTTTGTGAAAGTGATAATTTTAAGTAAGTGGCCTTTAATATACAGCTAACTGATATTCTATTCAAAGAGATTGTGATAAATTATATCATAAAGTGACACTTAAGAGCTTAAGTGGTTGCACGAGAAGTAAATATGGTTATTTTAATTAATTTTCTGCTGGACAATCATTTTACCTCCATCTTGAGGGTGGACACATCAAATCCAATTGAAATCGACTGATTAGTTTAATAGTAAGCATTTGAAAATCCCAGTAATGCTCAGTGGCTAGCTAATTGGGTGGTGCTTTTGTCATTCCAGTGAGAATCATGATTTATCACTAGGTATCACTGGAATTTTTGTTCAAATGATAAGTCAGTATTTGTAAGCTTTTCGTTTCTAAATTCCTGTGTTTTCCTTTACTTTTCTGCATAGGAAATTTGAAATATCACCCATTTAAATTGTATTTTCTTTTCCTTAGAAAATATAAAGATGGGGGCAGCTAGGTGGCGCAGTGGACAGAGCACTGGCCCTGTAGTCAGAAGGACCTGAGTTCAAATCTGGCATCAGACCCAACACTTGCCGCTTACTAGCTGTGTAACCCTGGGCAAGTCACTTAACCCCAGTTGCCTTAGAGAGAGAGAGAGAGAGAGAGAGAGAGAGAGAGAGAGAGAGAGAGAGAGAAACAGGAAAAAAAAAGAGAATATAAAGATGGCAGAAGCTTTTTATAATGTTGGTGTTTGATGTAGTTCATTCTATAACATAAGCAAGTCCTGTCCCCAATCAGTCAAGGATTTATTGAGTGCCTATTATATGTGCTCAGTTTTGTCAGGCTTTTATTGCATTATAGATTATGATTGGGGGAAGTGGTCTTACCTGTGGTATATCTAAATCTGTATGATAGCAGTAGCAAGTTGAGTAATAATGGAATTCTACTGTTTTAACATCAGTGCTTGAAATTTTTGTCATCTTTAAATAGAATTGTTCCCTCTTGCTTTTCCCTGAAGGGGAAAAACATTAAGAGGAAGATACAGAGATGACCCATACTTGGAGACTAGAATTTGTTTAAGGGATAAAGATAAAATAATAATAAGGGAGCGTCTTGACAGTAGAAAAGAGTACTGAATTTGGAGTTAGAAGAAATGGCTTCAAATTATACCTCTGATACTCGTTATCTTTGTCGCCTTGGGCAAGTCACTTAAGTTTCATCATCTGTAAAATAAAGAGGTTACTAGCACTAGATGATTTCTGAGGTTCCTTTCAGCTTTACGTCTGTAATCCCTGATCCTATCACCTCTAAAAACCTGTTCTAAATCTGTTATCCTATGATCCTAGAGAATAATTAAATTTAAATAAAGTTTAGGTAAGTCAAAATGTATAGTGGATGTAGTGTCTGACTTGGAGTTAGAAAACCTGAGTCTGAATCCTCCCTCTTTGTGTGTGTGTGTGTGTGTGTGTGTGTGTGTGTGTGTGTGTGTGTGTGATGGTGAAGTCCCTTAACTGCCTAGTGTTTGTGTTTCCTTTTTTTAAAAGTGATGATGATAATAATTGTACAACCTATCTCAAGCTATGGTTGTAAATAAAGTGCTCAGTAAATCTTAAAATTCTGTATTAAAGCGAAGAATGATCTTAAACCTTCTCTTTGGCCAATTAGCAATAGGTAAGATAGTGGGAAGAGCAGCTAGATGGTGCAGTGGATAGAGTATCAAGCTTGAAATCAGGAAGACTCATCTTTGTGAATTCAAATATGGCCTCAGACTAGCCATGTGACCCTGGCCAAGTCACTTCATCCTGTTGGCCTCAGTTCCTCATCTTTAAAATGAGTTGGAGAAGGAAATGACAAACCACTTCAGGTACCTTTGCCAAGAAAGTCCCAAATGGGGCCACAAAGAGTTGGATGTGATTGAACAACAACAAGATGGTATGAAGAGGATTTACCAAATCTCCTAACCTGGAAGGCTCTGAAAATGGAATGACTATTTCAACATCTATAATGGTTTGGATGAAGTTTTGCTAAAGGCACAGAGCTGAACAAATAATTTCATGGCTTTATTATGAATGAACCTATAAGATCCATGATTGGTTATGGCAGTGAGTGATGTCCCTACTGTGGTCCTTAATGAAAGGAGTGACAAGTATCATGTAGAGCTAAGACAGTTAATATCCTACTTAATAGAAAGTAGACAGAGATAAAATAGAAGAAAAATAAATACATTTCTTTTGGGATATCTTTGGGGCTGGTCCTAACATTAGTAAAGGGTTGATGAGTACAAATTCCTGAAGGAAACTTGCTTCATCAAAAGTTAAATGTAATGGGGTAAGAGGTAGTTAAGACAGAATTGGACTCGCCTTCCTCCTATTCATTCCAAGTTCAATCAGGCATGAAAATGTCTGTAATAATGTAAGGAATATTTAAGTTCATACATAATACATATGGAAAGAGCTCTGAGCTGTAGCAATTATTTAACGATGAAAGAATCTACATGCTTCTGTGTGAACCTTTACAATGGTTAGACTACTAATTTTACAAATGAATTAGATTGGAGATATGGATGCCTTCTGCTTGGCTTGTCTATAACAGAGAAAACTGGATCTCGTGACCCCTTGATACCTTGGTAGCTCTTTGATTCTTGGATTGCATTTAAGAAAAAGAAAATCAAAAGCAAATTTTGTTGGGAAGATAAAAACGACTCATTGGATTTTTATAGAACAGAATTGCATTTAGTGATAATAACAGTACACATTTACGAAGTGTTATAAGCACTTTACACTTTACAGATGTTAACTCATTTGATCCTCAAACTAAACCTATCAGGTAGGTGCTTTATTTTCTCTACTTTGCAGTAAGTAGACTGAGGCACAGAGATGCTAAGTGACTTCCCAGGGTCACTAAGCTAGTAAGTGTCCGAGGCAGGCTTAAAACTCAAGATATTCCTGACTTCAAATATTGTACTCTGTCCCCTGTGCCATCTGTCTCCCTGACTATTTGGTAAACTGTGTTGTAATAGAATAATGATGTGTTTAAATGGATTTCCTCCCTCATCAATTTGGATGCTCCTTCCAGTGAACCAGTGTACAACTTGTCCATGCCTATACTCTGTGAAATTCATGCATGTGTCTTCCCATAAGTATGCCCCAGGGTGGCTGACCTGTATGTTAGGGACCCTCTTTCCTCTTGACATTGCATAGATATTTGTGGAGCACACTTTCCTTGACCAGAATATATCTTGATAAAATAGTTTTAGGTGTTTTTTCAACTCTTCATCCTAAGGATCAGGTTACAAATGGCACATACTTTCCATTTCCATCTTTTAAAAGAGCTTTCAAAATTATTTTCCTTTCCCTGAATTGAGCTTAAATTTTCTTCTACCCATTTCCATAGTTTCTCAGACACATTAATTATTAAGGAAACACCAAACCAAGAAATGCATTTCCTCCTGAGTAATTCCTTGTATTTCCCAGCAGATGGAGACAATATGTACATTTTATTCTACTCTTGGTTGCATGCCCACACAGGTGATCCAGCTCTTCTTCCACGTGTTTTTTGGTGACTCTTCTTAGGCCCCAGATTCCTATCCTTTTCACCAGTCACTCTTGTACTTCTCAACTTTTTCAAATCCATCTCTCTCTTGGCCGGGTCAGAGGCCTTCTAATTTATTCCCATTTCTCATAAGGTCTTTGTCAGTTGTGACCCACACCAGCAGATCAGAACCATAAATATGTGTGTATGTGTATGTATGTATATGCATGCATACATATGTATATGTATGCTTGTGTGTATGTGTGTGTATGTATGTATACATATGAATGACATTGTGATGGCAAAGCAAAGAACAAGGGAACCCTCTGAAGACCATAGGAGGAGATTCAAATACTGTGTAATCCCTTCATAGGCAGGAATCACTAATTTATTCTTCCTGTATTTTGATTCAGAAAAAATCCCCAAGGTAGGATCATCTTTCTGCTATACAGGGTAGTTTAGTTACAAGCCTTTTGAGGTCAATTCAGAGAGTGAAGTGAGGCTACATTTGACTCACTTCATTATATCCCTAACAATAACAAAAAAGAAACTTTAAAAATAATCTTTCTTACACAATAGCAAATCTGCAAATTCAAGCCATGTGCATGTCTGCTTTAAAAAAATTATCACCTTCTTTTCTTTATAACATTCAGCCCTATAAACTCAAGGAAGTTTCTCTAAGACTTCAACTTGGATACATTTTAGAAAGACTTTTAGAAATTAATTATTAAGAAGTTTTTTGAAGTAGTGCCATTGATTGGGTTGGTCATTTCTTTTAGACTGTGAGTCATGAGTTAATGGGGACTATTTTACCATTTAAATCTTTTCTCACTAAATTATAACTTTGCTTTTCACAAGCTAAAAAGACAGAAACAGTTTTCTTCCTCTGTTCCCTTGGGATAAGCACACAAACCCAATTACAAAGCAAAACTTTCAAATTAATTGATGAGTTGAATGCCCCCCTCCCCTTCCCCTACTGCACACATTGTAAAGGTATGAAACTAAACCTCGATCTGCCCCCTTTATAGCAATCAAGGTCAATGAGAGATAGGGAGCCAATCTATTAGCATTGCAAGGTTTACTGAAAGAATGAAGGGCTGCTTCTTGGTCCAGGAAGATTTATTCCATTAGATGCAGTCATTCACTTCACCCCCTTCCACACTGTTTCATTGGCTATCCAATACTGCTCTAAATAAGATTTTTTTTAAGCTGCAAAAAAGCATTTAGGATAATAGTGTATGATTCTGGTCACAGGTCTTATATCAAAAGAACACTTGAATTGAGAGCCAAGTGTTCATTATCCATTTAACTTAAAATTACATAGATATTGAGATTACTCTTTCCCCTTTAACCCTACAGTTTCACACCCTAAGATTATAGATCATAATAAATTTCCTATTATGTTTTGGGACTTTTAAAGACCATAGAGGGCAGAGTGTGAATTACATTTTAAACTGCCTATGGTACCCTGAGGTATTCAGAAAGAAAAATACTTTTAGGAAATCCATTGAATAATAGAAACTGATTTAGATAGGACTTCAGTTACACTCTAAACCAGGGGTCCTTAACCTGCTCCCCATGAACTGGTTTTGAAAATATTTTGATAGCTATACATCCATATAATTGTTTCCTTTTGTCATCAGTATTTTATTTTATGAATTTAAAAGCTTTGTTCTGAGAAAAAATCCATAGGCTTCACCAGCCTTTTGAAAAAGTCTGTGATCAGAAATAAAAACAAACAAAAATTAAGAATGCCTGTGCTAGTGCCATCCATATCTGAATAGTAATCCTGTCGATTACCATCCCTGACAAGTCATCTAGCTTTTACTTTAAACCTAGAGTGATGGGGAACTCACTCTTATCCCAGTTCTGCCTTTGGACAGTTCTGATGGTAAGAAAAATGGCCTTTATATGGAACCAAAATGTGCTTCTGTAACTTTCTTTTTTTCAACTTTAGGATTGAAATCCCTCTATAAAATCTAGAGACTGCTTATTCTCCAAGGTACATAATGAAGTGAAACTGAAAATGGGTCGCCACTTACTTACTTAAAATCTCTGTAAGGTTGAGGACAGTTTATTTAGTAGGTGTGCTTGTCCCTCAACGCCCTGCATTCTAGAATCTCAAATTCTTTCCTAAGCATTGTATTAACCCCCAGTATCCTTTAAAGAGGTGTTTACTTACCTTAGCTATGAGTTTGATGTAGCAAAGAACTATGAAAATGAAAATATAGGATTAATCTCTGTAGCATAGTAAGATAAATATTATGAAATAAAATGTCAGTTTTTAAAATGAAAACCTTTATATAATATCTCTCTAAATAATTCATTTTTTAAAAATAAAATCCACAGTAAGATTTAAACCAAGTTTTGCACATTGTTTTCAAAGCATCCTGATAGTAAACCAGAGTATTATATTATGGATTTTAGCTATACATATATGTGCATGTATGTGTACAAATGTATATATGTATGTATAATGTGTATGTGTTTATATATGTATTTCAGTGAACATTGATAGCTTGATAATTTTTATAGGTTTATCTTGATGACAACCTTGTGAAATATTTTGTTTCAATTCTTTCTTTAAAACTAAATAGTGTGCTACAAAAGCATGCCAGTTCCACATACTTTTCTCCATAGAGCTGTCCCTCAAAAGTGGTATACAGTAGAATTAGGGAAAAATGTTAATTCTTTCAGTCAGTCATTTTTCAATCATATTTTTACCCTTTGTGATTCCATTTGGTATTTTCTTGGCAAAGATGCTACAGTGGTTTGCTATTTCCTTCCTGAGTTCATTTTACAGATGAGGAAACTGAGACCAACAGGGTTAAGTGACTTGCCCAGGGTCACATAGCTAATAAGTATGTGAGGCCAGGTTTCAACTCAGGAAAATGAATCTACCTGACTCCAGGCCTGGCTCTCTGTGCACTGTGCCACACCAGCTTTTTAAAGGAATATTAGCTATACTTACCATAAATAAATATACCTCTTAATTTGTTGTGGCAGTCAATGCTTTCGTAATTCAGATGGCTAGATGTGCTGTAGTAAATATGTTTTATCCCTTCATAATGGTGGAATGAGTTGGGTAGAACACAAGCAGTGCCCACTTTCTAGTTCACCACAATTTCTCGTTGTTATTTCTTGGGACACGATTTTTGCTGGTTAATATTGCTCAAATATAACATGTGCAAAAATAGACTTGTGTTCCTGTTAGTTTGTTTTTTCTCCAAGCAAGACTGTGCTTAACTAGAGGGAAAAATCCCTGAAAGATGGGAAGAAAACACCATATGTCACTAGGAAGACATTAAAAAAAATCTGGTTTCAAAACAGGGGAAAATTCCTTTGTGGTATGGTAGAAAAAGTATCAAGATGAGATTCGGGCAGTCTGGTTCCATGTGCACATCTCTGTCACCAACTCATGGTGTAAACCACTAGGTAAAACTCTCTGACTAATAGCTTTTAGTTAGGAGGAGATAGATAGAGAGATAGAGAGATAGATAGACAGACGGACAGACACACACACACACACACACACACCACACACACACACACACACACAGTTATACCATCAGTGAAACCCCATGGCCTCAGCTCTTCCTTTTAAGTTCTGTAAACTGCTCCTCAAGAAGGTAGGAGAATTCAATATTTCAATGATTAAATACAATTTATTAAGCACAATTTATTAAGTCTATCTGTAAAAAAAAAAAGTCAGTTGTACCAGATGATCTCTAAGATCTCTTCTAGACCTAAAAATCTTAAGTTGATAACTTTCTATACTTCCTGTACAGGGAAAACAGAAGCATAGAAAAGTCAAGTGATTTCTCCCAAATCTCAAAAAAAAAATTAGGCCTTTTCATTTTAGGCTCATTGAACCAAACTTCCAAATGTCTGGTTTATGTTTGCCCAAAGGGACTTATTTTAGCTTAGAATGGAAGTCATTTCACATTTAATATTACTGAATTAACTAGTGTAAAGAATGAATTATTTTCTTGAGCCATGCTTAGGGTGTTTCTAGCCTGAAAAAAAGCAATTAAGAGACTTTAAAGAATCCTATCGATTGTATCAGATAGAGCTGCCATTCTGGTGCCGTGCATTAAAGTTGCTAAGCTCTTCCTTCCATTTCTCGGCCTTTGCTAGCAATAGCAAAAATGGTACATGCTTCATCTAGAAGCCATTTAATCTCTAATCATTTGCATTGCAGTACCATAAAGGAAAGAGGAATAATCTAGACCTCAATAAAAATGTGATAGCAGAATATTGTGTTTAGTAATATTTCAAATTATAAAAATTGTGTTAACTAATTTTACAAAACACTTCACAGTGTATAAAAAAGTAAATCCTTCTTTGGCTTGTTGTAACATTGGGAGACATCTTTTTCACATCCATCATTATTTCCACTCATGTCACCTTCAGTTGCTTAATGAGCCAGATTTTCATTGGAAAAGTCATTCTTTGGCAGTAAGTAGAATATTTAAGGTTGCATATAAAATTTTAGTCTTCTCAGACATTGTGTATAAGTATATAACCAAAGAATGGCTTTAGCCCTCCAGAAAATGGAGTACAGTGAATTCTTTATTATAGTTTTGCCATTTTTCCTCCAGTTTAGATTTTTATAAGTCAAACCCAGTATTTCTGAACCAAAACTAGTGATGACACTTGACCTTCAAGTCGTTAAATAATAGCTAAAATGAATGTATTTCTAGAGATTCTGGTTAAGAACATAATTTCCTAATGGACTAGTGAGTAGAATGCTGACCTTATGAATTTAAAGCTAGAAGGAAACACATCCCACCTTCTTATAGCAGAGACACCTGAGGACCTTACAGATGAAGTGTCAGATATGATGTGAATGAACCCAGACCTTTTGACTCTAAATTCAGTGTTTTTTACACAGTGCCATGCTGCTGTTGAGCAATATAAAATTAAAAGTAAAATATCCAAACAAGTTAGGAATGAACAAGATTTAGATTGTAAATTAGCTTGGTGTTTCTCTTGTACCAGTGGTAGATATATTAATTGGTACAATCAACTAGTTCTAATACTTATTGTAGCAAACTAGAACTGATATGCTTTTCCTAACACAAAACTTGTGTCTGCCAGCAGACTTTGTATAACTTGCCAATATTAATTTTGACAGTTGATCAATTACTGGTAAGTATCTGCCGAACAAATTATATGTTGCAAAGAGTGTCATAAACAATCTGATCATTTCTCCTGTTAATGTGGGAAGATAAGTAAATATTTTCAACTCAATGAGGTTCAGTTACTTACACAAAAAGAAATAATAAAAACTCACTCCACTGGAGTTTGATTGTTGAGCTGCATGAATTCATGTAAGAATGAAATTCACTTTCCTCAGACTGTTAGGGAAGAGATACTATTGAAGTTGGTTTTTCAACATGTCTAGAGGCAGCTAGGTGGTACAGTGCCCAGCCTGCATTCTAATTCTAATCTATTTAGAAAGACTCAACTTCCTGAATTCAAATCTGGCCTCTCTGTGTCCCTGGGCAAGTCACCTAACCCTCATTGCCTCAGTTTCCTCATCTGTAAAATGATCTGGAGAAGGAAATGGCAAACAATTCCGCTATCTTTGCCAAGAAAACCCCAAATGGGGTTATAAAGAGTCAGACATGACTGAAAGAACTGAAAAGCTGAACATCAACATGTTTCCTATGAGTCTTCATTTAAAAAAAAACAACTAATTTTTGAGGACCACTCCACTAATACTTAATAGGTCAAGGAAAAAGGGTTTTCTCTTCATTCTGTTTATTCTTTTCTGTCACATGCTTGTGTGAACAGGGTGTCACTAGTCACCTCCTGAATATGGTTATATTTATTAGGTAATTATCAGATGAATTTTACTAATGTACTATTACAAGGTACCTCTATTCTGAGAATTTTGTTCCTTTTAAACAAACAAAACTATGACAATGGGAAGCAGTTCTAATTCACATTAGTGTCTATTTAATGAGATTGACAATTGCACTATGGAATTTCTTATATTGTTTAACTCTTCACCTGTTCCCTTCCTGGCTCCTCAACTAGACTGTTAGGTCTTTGAGGCAAGGACTGTATTTTGCTATTTTATTTCCTCAAGCATCTGCATGTTAGGCACATAAAAGTATGTGAATGATTGTAGTGGGAATCATGAAAAGTCAAATGACTCATCCACAGCCACTTAATGATAATTGTCTGGAGTCACTCAATGAACACAAGAGGAGCTTGGGACAAGATCCTTCCTCAAAAATACTCTGGCCTAATTGTAGAACTATATTTTCGAGGTATGTTAGGTGAAAGTAGAATAGACAGTATTTATAAGATTCATAGCCAAGGTATAATAAAAGAGTTGTCTGTTGACTAAAAAATTTGCTTTTATTTTGTTCCAAGTCTGGTATCATTAAGGCTCTGAACTAAGAAAACCTTGGGAATGGGTGTTGTGTATATGGCTAATAATCACTTTGCCGTGTATTTATACCTCTGTCCAGATTGTTTTGTGAAAAACCCCATCTCTCTTCATTCCATCACTGCTTCCTGGAAATTAGTATAAGACTCAATGATGTTTTTAATGCTTAAGCCAAAGATGTCAATATCCTGCCAACAAATTTTTTTTCTAGATAAAACTTGATTGCTCAGATAACCTTGTAAAGTAGAAATATTACAAGTATTAAATACTTGTAATACATTGGTATTGAACTACCATATAAATCTCACATAATGCAGCCATGGCAAAATTGAGCTTTACATTTTTAAGTGTTTGAGGAACAAACAAATAGATCACCTTAACTAATGCAGTTTTCTTAATTTGCGTCATGTACACCTGCTATAATTTATCACATGTATAGACCGCAGAAGATTTAAAAATGGATTATATGTTTCTAAATGAAACTCTGTGATAGGCACTAATGTACTGGGCTTAGGTTGATGTAGTAAAGTCTATTGATTCTTTTGGAATCACTGTTCATGGAATGTGGATATTATCTTTAATATCTTTGGGAAAGTATTGGGTTGGAGGATTGAACTACATAATGTTTAAGTTGCAGTTGACTCTAATAGAGTAGATGGAAGATGGTACTTGGTTCTAAGGAATGGGAAGGTTGCTGTATTTAATAAAGAGTACATATGGTATGGAGCCATTGACAGGTTTTCAGGGCTTTTTACTATTTTCATTTGGAGAAGGGTGGGGAACAAGAGGTCTTTGAGATAATTTAGATACTAGTGTTCCTTGGGACTAAACTATAGGATTTCTTTGTATTTCTGAAAGATAATTCACCCAGCCATACTTACTGTTGGAAATGAATTATATAGCCTGTAATACAGTGGCTGTGCTTTGTTATTTTTTTCTTTTCACACTCAGAAAGATGCAAAAAGAAAAGTGTCAGATTAAGTGTAATAGCCCATTTTAAGTCATCCACTCAGAACCTCACAGAGGAGGGGAGAAAGAGTAGAGATGAAAGGACATAATGTAGAGTAGATAACCCTCTTTAAATATAAAGCTCACATTTATATGGCTATTTACTGTTTACAAAATCCTTTCTTCACATTAAATCTCTGAAGTAGATAGTACAAGTAATATTAATCCCCATTGTACAGTTTAGGAAACTCTGAGGTTCAGGGAGGCTGTGGATTGCCTAGGGTCAAATGACAAGTGAAGTGCAGAGAGCTAGGCTTGAAACCCAGGTCTTCTGACTCCAAAGTTGTGTTCTTTCTGCTAAAAGACATTTATTAATTTGTTGTTACTTTACTGTAGGCATGGAAGGTGAGGAAGAATTTAGATTCAGTTAGAAATGAGTCCCAAAGCTGCAGTTGATGACTAGAGAAAAATAAAACATTCATTGGTCCCAGATATCATCATCTCAAATGCTCAAGAATCTGGGCAATAATACTGTCTGCAACAGCATTTTCACAGAAAGTATATAGTAAAAATTCCAGTAAGCAAGTGTAGCAACAATGCATTTTTTTTTAAAAAAATCATTTAATTTGATAAATGATTCATCACTTTTTTACCCCAAATCCACCTTGATAACCCATCTTGTTAATCACATTTATTTACAAATGATACTTTGCTATCCTCCAACATCAAATTAGCTCATGGAGGATGTAAATTTGTTCTCTTTGACAAAAATATTATTGTTGTTGTTATTGTTGTTATTGTTACTGTTTCCATATAGTTTCTAAAGGTCAGAAAGACCTTCAAGAATGTTCTGAGTAGTGGTAAAATTGTACCTGAGATGAAATTAGGGCATAGCTACCCAAGGGGGGTATTTTGAAGACTTGATTGTGTGGCATGGAAATCACTGGCACAGGACCATTCAGCATATGTACATTTGTTGAACCTATGTTTTAAAACTTAAAATCTTAAGGAAGTGAATATTGAAAACTAAAAATAAAATTAAAAAATTAATTAATTAATTACTAAAAAAATTTTAAAAGACTTTGACTAGATGATTTTGAAGCTTCCCTCAACCCAAAACATTTTGATTCTATATGATAACAATTGATATTTTGTTAAAAAACCAATATTTAATTGGCTTAAAATTCTGCACAGGTAAAGTGATATCTAAACATAAAAAGTATGACATTAATTAGATTTAGTAACAACAACAACATATAGCAATGCGCTCCTTGGGCTAGATGATCTTTACAACCTAATTTAATGCTAAAAATTTTATGGTTTATGTTCTATCCTTTTTACATTATTCTTTTTGTGTTATAGATTCTGCTTAGTGAACATGATTTTTCAGAGGTATCTGTGGATATTCTTAAATCAAATAATAGTCTAGAACACACATCTTTAATTGCCTTTAAGCTTTCTGTAGGCTTTCTCTGATTGAATGGAATATATTGGTGATGTTGAACAAACATCAGTTATGCCCATGAGAGCTATTATGAATTAATAGAGTTTCATATTTCTTAATATCAGTCACAGGCTTCTTAATTATCCTAATTTTACATTAGAATACATTTTCATTATGTGCCACTTAGTATACTGTTAATAGCGGTTTTATATTTGCTGCTTTTCAGTTCTTACCTTTTTTCTTCTAGTCTTTCTTATCTGGATTATATCTCCTTTAATCTTGTCTTTATTATATACTACATATTATAGTTTATGTACATATACACACACACATTAATATATGTATGTATTATAGTGTGTGTATATACTATAAACAAGAAGTGCTTTTTTCTCTGTAGAATAAAATAGTCCAAAGTGTTTTGTTCTGTCCCTAAGATGACTTGAAGATTTTTTGATGAGCAATAGAATCCTTGATTTAGAAAGGTTGAGTGGAATGATACTGAGAGAATTGTAATTGGCTAATTCATTTTAATACCTAAAAACAATGAAAGCCGAGAATAATTTGACTGTATATTCACAGTCTTTTGAATTTATTGTGATATAGATAAATTTTCATCTGTTTAAAACTCTTGGCTATCCTTCCCCTACCCTGAGATGGGGAAACAAACCTCGTTAGCCATATTGGTCCCCATGTGGCCTTTCTTCTCTCTGTGAGCTAAGTCCACTGTAGCTTCACCATTTAATGTTGTCTTTGTATGTTTTGTCATATGCTCCATAATCGATAATATAAGAAATGCTAATGTTGTCCATAGGGTTTAGCTCCCCAGTCACCAAACTGGGATTTTTCAAACTCCTTTGAAGTCCCATCTTTTCTTCTCTTAGAAACAGCCAGTGAGGATAAAGATCGTCAGAGATGAGAAAGAGAAGAGTGTGCAAATCGTTCCAGCGCCCATCCCCCACCCCTTTTGGACAAGTAACTCAGTAGAAATATTTGCAAGTTTGAATTTATGAGCTATGTGGTGTTTTGCTGATCATCCTTATCTAGGAGTATACATTGAACATCTGTGTGCATGGACCGTTCCTTTTATTAGCTTTGGAGACTGGCAATGCCCTCTTTTGGATAGACAGCGCAACTGAGCCTCATGACCCTGGGGACTCTGAAGATACTGATCAATTGATCAATTAACAAGCATTTTTCAAAGTACTTACTCTGTACTAGACCTTATATTAGGCGTTAAGAGCATAAGCACAAAAATGAAAGCATGCCTGCCCTTAAGAAACATTCATTTTGAGGAATACGTTATACACATATACACATACATATGTGTACGCTACATATTTATATGCATGGACATGTGTACGTGCATATACAACTATAACAATAATACTAATGATAACAATAATAGCTAGCAATCATGTAGTACCCATGATGTGCCAAGGCATTGTGCTAAGCCTTTACAAGTATTATCTTATTTTATCCTCACATACAACAATCCTGGGAGGTGGGTGCTATTAATATCATACATACACATACATATACATGCATATATGATGTACAAATGCACACATATATGCCCATACATGTATGTGCACATATGAATGTAGCACATATATACATGTGTATGTTGCATATACATGTATCCATGCATGCATATATTCAGCACAACCAACAAAAATATAAAAATGCACACATATACATTCGCGCACGCATACACACACTATCTGTATATAGACTACACATTTGAAAGCCCTAGCTTTCAAAGAGGGATCAGGAAAGACCCCACGTAAAAGATGGTCCTTGAGCTGAGTCTTAGTTTACAGTGAATTACGTGATCTGTAACTGGGAGAAGAAGATTCCTGCTGTCTGTATCACAGTGATATGGTGAGGATTAATTAGATAACCTAATAAAATATTTGGGATTTTTGGAGTAAGGCTTTGTATTAATTAATATAAACACAGGCTGCTTCTGCTGTATAAACACCTAATGTACCCTGTGGTCCAAGTTCCAGCTATACTTTTAGCCTGTTGACTGTATAAATTCAATTTAAAATCACTTAATTTTAATTTTCATAGCATTGTGGGGGATATGTCTGAGTTCAGCAGTTACTCTTCCTAATTGATTTAGTTGCTTACTGTTGTTGCTATGCTGTGGTTACTGGCAGTTTCCACTGCTCATGTCGGGAGGAAAACAGACCCTACATCACTCTACTCTTTGGTCCTTAGGAGTCAGCGTGATTTAGCTCCATCTGAAGGGGATCTTCAGCTGTTTTGCTAGGCTCTGCTCTAGCTTGCCTCCTGGCCAGCATCTTGGCAAACCTATTCAGTAGCCCACCTTTCTTTTTCCTATTTCCCACTTTTTCTTTGCGAATATCCTTCCTCTCCAAGTCTCTGTTGACTCAGAGCAGACACTGGGTCCAGAGTGAGGAAACCTGGCCAGTAATGTATATCTCTAGGCTAACATGCTCGTTTCTTTCCATCTTCTCTTTTATTTCTCTTCTTTCCTCCATCATCCTAAGCCTCCTCCTGCCTGACCACAAAGACCTCAAAGAGAGTGAAATGAGAGGTTTGTTTTTCTTTTTTTGTTTAATTTTGTTTTCCCTCTCAGGCAGGCAGCTCCATTGAAGTAAAGCATAGCCAACGCCTGCCTGACTGAACTTAGGGGTCAAAGGTTCTTTGTAGACCTTACCTGCTTGACAGGGAGGGAGAATGCCCTACTGAAGACCTCTGTCAGTGTTAGGCTAATAGAAAGGAAATGAACTTTACAGGAAAAAAAGGCATCTTTTTAAGTGCCAGAGGGAAAGTGATTTTTAAATTTTATGTAAATGTGTCTTTAAACATTATTTTAAACCTCATCATTTTAAAACATTTTCTGCTTTCTGTTTGAACTAGGAACTATGGAGAATAGAAAGGAGAGTAACATTCACTTCTTGCCCTCACCGAATTTAAAATCCAGTAGAGTTTGAGAGGTAGCTTATATCTTAGTACATTATCTAATTATAGGGATAGGATTGGATCTGTGATTTCACTGTTTGAAGGAACTCCCAGGTGAGGAGGCAGCTTCTTTTCTCCTTTGCAACTTATACAATATACTTGCACTTATGTATGTTGCCTAAAGCACTGGAAAGTTCACACAGCCAATATATGTCAGAGGCTAGACTTTGAGGCCAGCTGTCTGTCTTCTATGCCAGATGTCTTTATGAGAGAGGATAACAGGCTGGATACAGCCCCCCTTAATTTTGGGGAGAAAACAAGGTCTTGAGAGGTTATAATTTGCCTAATTAATTAGTAATTAGCAGGAACTCAAACTCAGGTCCTCTATCTCCAAATCCAGTGTTCTATCCTCTGTTTTGCAGCTACTAGTATGGAATTACCTTGTTGATTTTGAGCTTGGGAGTATATTCCCTATAGGTGCTTCCACCAGGTTGTGCATTCTTGGGATCCCTCTTTCTACTGCCCTGGGCTGTGATTATCTCTGGCACCTAGGTGGGGCCATAGTGCATAGAGAGCCAAGCTGTGAGTCAGGAAGGCTCATCTTCCTGAGTTCAAATTGGCCTCAGACACTTACTAGCTGTGTGACCCTGGGCAAGTCATTCAATCTGTTTGCCTCAGTTTCTTCATCTGTAAAATGAGCTAGAGAAGGAAATGGCAAGTTACTCCAGAATCTTTACCAAAAAAAAAAAATCCCATATAGGGTCACAAAGAGTTGGACATAACTAAAATGACTGAACAACAACAAAAATGATTGTGCCACATCCCTTTGTGCAGTCTGGACTGTACCCCTTCGCCTTACACTGCCTAGTATAGGATAGGCACTTAAAGAATATTTATTAAATGACTATCTGGTCTACAGATAGACCACCTCTATCTGTAAAATGTGGAATATAGTAATACCAGTTTATATTTACTTAAAAATTGTTTTATTCATTTTGAATTTAAATACAAAAGACAAAAAAGAAGAGAACATTACCATGTATACAGCATAGCATAAAAAAAGAATTTAGTATAAAAGCATGAATTTCCATTTCATACTTTACTTTTTTCTGAAAAACTATATAATAAATATTACGTTTCATTTTCAAAGCTACCTTGCTTTTCTGTGTTTCCTTTTAAGTTTTCTTCTGTTCTCTGTGGTATACATTTTTTTCCTCCCTCCCTCCCCACTCCACCCTAGAGAAGGCTACATATTAAACACAATATGTATGTATATGTGTATGTGTGTCTACACACATACACATTTACATACACACTATATCTGAATGTATGTGTGTGTGTGTGTGTGTGTGTGTGTATATATATATATGTAAAATCTGTAAAACCATACTGTTATACGTATTTCTATTTATCAGATTTTTTTTCTATAAGTATGGTTAGTGTCTTCCTTCATAGGTCTTTTGTAGTTGATTTGAGTGTTTACAATACTCAAAATGACTTAGTTGTTCAAAGTTGTTCTTAGAACAGTATTGCTGTAACTGTGTACAATGTTCTATTGGTTTGGCTCATTTTACTCTTCGTTATTTCATGCAAGTCTTTCCATGCTTTTCTAAAATCAACCAGTTCATAATTTCTTTTAGTACAGTTGTATTCCATCACAATCATATACCTCAACTTGCTTAGCCATTCCCCAATTGACAGGCACCCCTTAATTTCTAGTTCTTTGCTTCCACAAAGCAAGCTTATATAAATGTTTTAGAACGTATAAGTTCTTTACTTTTTCCCTAATCACCTTGGGAAACAGACTTAATAGTGGTATTGCTGGATCAAAGGGTATACACAGTTTTATAACTCTTTGGGCATAATTCCAGATTGCTCTCCAGAATGGTTTGATTAGTTCATAGTTCCACCAACAGTAAATTAGTGTCCTAATTTTTCCACATCCTATCCAACATTTGTTTGCTTTCCCCTTCATTTTATCCAGCCTGATAGGTTTAAGATGATATCTCAGAATTGTTATAATTTGCATTTTTCTAATCAATAGTAATTTAAAGCATTTTCATATAACTACTTAATTTTGATTTCTTAATCAAAAAACTGCCTATTCATATCCTTCGACCATTTATCAATTGGGGGATGACTTGTATTGTTATAAATTTGACAAAGTTGTTTATATATTTGAAATATGAAACCTTTATCTAATAAACTGTTTATAAAAATTTTCTCCCAATTTTCTGTCTGTCTTCTAATCATGGCTACATTAGTTTTATTTGTACAAAACCTTTAAAGTTCAATGTAATCAAAATTATTCATTTTATACCTCATGATGTTCTCCGTTGTTTATTCATGAATTGTTCTCCTACTCATAAGTCTGATACGTAATATGTTCTATGTTCTGCTAATTTTCTTATGATATCCCTTTATATCTAGGTCATATATCTATTTTGACCTTATGATTGCTTTGATTTCATATTCATTAGTGGTATATTCACCCTTTTATTTTTAATACTAGTGAATTGGTTTTCTTCTCTCATTTTAAAATCATTTAACCAATGCTTTATCTATTTTATTGTTTTTTTCTAATAAAACCAACTTCCAGTTTTATTTATTAATTCAATGATTTTCTTACACTTAGTTTTACTAATCTCACCTTTAATTTTTAAGATTTCCAATTGGGGATTTTTAATTTGTTCTTTACTTAGTTTTTTTTTAGTTGCATGCCCAATTCATTGATCAGCTCTTTCTCTTATTTTATTGATGTAAGTGCTTAGAGGTAAAATTCCCCATAACTACTGCTTTGGCTGCATCCCATAAATTTTGGTATGTTGTCTCATTGTTGACATTGTCTTTAATGAAATTATATATTGTTTCTATGATTTGTTCTTTGACCCACCCATTCTTTAGGAGTAGATTATTTAGTTTCCAATAATTTTAATCTATCTTTCCATAGCCCTTTATTAAATTAATTTTTATTTCATCATGACCTGAAAAGGATGCATTTAATATTTCAGCTTTTCTGCATTTGATTGTGAAGTTTTTAATGTCCTAATACATGTCAGTTTTTGTGTAGGTGTCATATATCGCTGAGAAAAGGTATACTCCTTTCTGTCCCCATTTGGTTTTCTCCAGAGGTCCATCATATTTAACTTTCCTAAAATTCTATTCATCTCCTTAATTTCTTTCTTATTTACTTTGTGGTTAGATTGATATTGTTAGATTGAGGGGAAAGTTGAGGTCCCCCACTAGTAGAGTTTTACTGTCTATTTCCTCCTATAACTCATTTAATTTCATGGGGAAAAATGGCATTTTACCTGGGACATAAAAATGGATAATAATAGTAGGTGCTAACATAACACTTTTCTGTTTTGAAGAGTGCTTTGAACACATTATCTCATTCGATCCTCACAATAGCCTCATGCATTAGGTAAATATTTTTATTCCCATTTTACCAAAGAGGAACCCAAGTCTTCTTGACTTAAAGTCCAATGAATGAATTGGTGGTGCTGATGGGTGGGTGGGGTAATAAGAGAAGAAGGAATAATTCCAGGTAGAGAGACAACAGTAGTTAGCCAAGATATAGACATGAGAAAGTTTGGAGTAGATTAATGGAAAGTCACACATTCCAATTTCATAGAGTGAAGAATGTGTGAAGGGGAGTGGAGTAGTTAAAGACAAGAATGGAAAACTAGATTGGAGCCAAGCATGAAAGGCAATGTAAATATTAATATTATAATAGTGTATATAATAGTATAATAATATTATAAAAACATAATAGTACTGTTTTTATATTATTTTCATTGCAAATGTTCAGCCACATTAGGAGCTAAGTAATTTCTTATGGGTTCCCTTGAAAATCTAATCACCATTTATATGAGGATATATTGTGTGTATACATATAGGTACACACATAAAATATACATAGGTGTATTTATTTATTTGGGGAAAATGTATTCTAAATTACTAACAAACTTTTGGAAATCCATTTGCCGGTTGATGATTGCTTGGAGGAAGAATGTTTCTCCATATGACTGTTATAAAAGATGCAGCATTCATTTGTATTTGAAAATTCTGCTTTGGCCTCCACAAACAAAATTCACAACTACCATGCTATGTATGTTGAAATAAATGACCTGTTGAATTACCATATCTTAACTTGAAATAGAAGGATGAGATTACAGAGAAAGAATTAAATACCACTCTATTCTGTTGCATCACCTGACGTTTCATCATCACAAGGGTTGATGTTTGAGAATAAGAAGAAATCACAAAACCATGATTTCTCAAAAACAAACAAACCACTTTCAGTTTTGTATTGAGTTCCATGTTCACACATTAAATTGGTTTAGATGTATTATGCTACCTTTAAGGCTCTTGTCACATAGCACAATTTCTTATTTCCAACTTTTGTTGTTTAATATAAGTTTAAACCCCAAATCTATAATACGTTTACCATGATAAGATTGCTGACCATGGCTTGGAATCCCTAATTTGTCTAGTTTTGAGATTTTAAAATATCTATATCTAACCAACAAAACAGTAATTGAAATCTAACATAACTCTTTCTCATAATTGACATAATTTGCCTGACTTTGAAAATGGAAATATTTAATTACATGGCATATAAAAATTAAATGAAATAAAACTTTGCTTTTATTTCAGATCATTTTTCTCCCTTAAGCAAAAGTCTTTCATTCTTTGTCAGCAGATTTAAATCTTACTTCCAATAAATTCTTTTCAATCACATTATCTTCATTTAAATACAGATGTGCTTTAGGATAATTCTGTGTTCTTTGTATATTGAAAATTTAATGACATCCTTGTCGCAGCATATTGTCATTTGTGCTTTAACATTTGTAAATAGGGCTGATCTTTCTTAAGAGCACTGTTTCACACTGAGTGAATAGAATCCAAATTAATCAGGTCGTTTCTCTAATCGGCCTTATTTGTTTTAAAAGTGACAGAAATGCTTGAAATCACTGTCTATCTTTATTACGATATACTCTAAAGCATTTTGTTCCCTGCCCTGATTCTCGTATCATATCTCTTTGGATAACTCCTGAGGATACAGTTTTGTAGCTCCAGTCCTCACTGCTATACTGAGCTGTAGTCTTCCATTTCCAGTTAACTCCTAGAAATCCCCCTTTGTATGTTCTACCATTGCCCTTGAATTAATCTGGTTTGGGATCTCAAGGAATAGAAACACAGCTATGTATTCCTTCTATGAGGTTTACTGATCATATCTGTGAGCATTTAGGAACCATTCCACCTTTGTTTTGCTCAGCCTCCTCATCTCCCTTCCATCAAATCCTAGAATCTGCTCCTGCGACCCTGGATTCTGATGTGTGAGCATTACTCTTACATAGTTACACTTATTCCCAAACCATGACATCTGAACCCCAACCATCTTCCTCATGGGAGGATAGGATCCTGGGCTCTGCCTTTGGACATCCTCTCTCACTTACCAGTTCTAGTTCCCCTTTATATTGCTTTCTCACCGTCTCTCCCTCTGCTGGCAGTGTACACATACAAAAATGATGAAAAAAAAATACATCTGCTAATCAGCTTCTCCAGGTGATCCATCAGGTTCTGTTCTCTGAGAAGTGAAGCAACACATATTCCAGGAAACCCAGCCCTTCTCAGAAGTGAAGGCTGGGTAGATGGGCCAAGAAGTTAGCATCAGCATGGTTTTTACATTCAGAAACACCAAGGAATCTAGAGCTTTTTTGAAATGTACCTATCTCAAAGTCATCATATTCCAGGCATCTTTTGTTGTTTGTCTTTTGTTCTTTTTTTTTTTTTGGTTTATTTTTTTGTTTGTTTTTTGGGGTTTTTTTGTGAGGCAGTTGGGGTTAATTGACTTGCCCAGAGTCAAACAGCTAGTAAGTGTTATGTGTCTGAGATCGGATTTGAACTTGAGTCCTCCCAACTCCAAGACCAGAGCTCTATCCACTGTGCCACCTAGATGCCCCTTCTTGTTCGTTCTTGAAGAGGACCATGACATCAGGAAGGTGATGTCATGACTTACAAGTGAATTGGATTTAAGTGAGGCAGGGCTGTGCAAAGTCACCAGCCTCACTCTCTCCTCTGGAGCCATCTAGGTTCAGTGGTAAGATATATAGCTCAGAACAATGGGTGATGGCCCTGGATGAAATGGGAGGCAGACCTTGGTCTTTTTAGGTTAAGATTTTCCCAGGTCATGAGTCATCGTACTCCAAGCATTTTTTAAATAGATTAATGAAGAGCAAGTTGGTTGAAGATTTAAAAAAATAAAAGAAATGGGATTCCTTTGTTATCTCTTCATGTTTTGTTCTTGCAAAATACCCAGTTTCCTTTACTGGTGCCAAGGCTCTCCCAGTCACCTAGGTTTTAAATCCTAGAATTATTTTTTTCTTCTTCCTTGACCTCCCATAGCCAATCAGTTACCATATTCTGCCTTTTATTTACTTCATGAAGTCTTTCAAGGCTCATTCTTTCTCTCTGTCACCAATCTAATTTAAGACCTAATCACCTTGTAATGAAATCTTCCAGGCTCTTCCAATCCATCTGACATACTATGATAAAATTATGTTTTCTGAAACACTAGTTCATCATACTCCAGGCATCTTTGGCATGGCACCCATGCTCACAAACCTTCAGTGATATAGTCTGGTTATTTATTTAGTATGTGCCATAAATGTTAAGTTTCTAAAACAAAGAACTACTCTTAGTGGCTACTCAAAGTTCAGCCTCCCTCATTCAAAACTCAAGATTCTGGCCAGGATCATGTTTTTTTAACCCTGTTTCTTACTATTCTTTCATATGTATATTTGACCACGGGTAAACGGGTCTCTTCGCTACCACTGAATTATTCCTTGGGCTTTCCTGCCTCAGTGCTTATGGGCTTTTTATTCTCACACCTAAAATCCTCTCTTTTCCCCCCTTCTTCTCCTGTATCTACAAAAGCCCCACCCATAGTCTGGCCTCAGATCTTACCTCAGTCTTTAAGGTTTACACGGCCAGCTCAGACAGAGTTGATTTCTCCTCCCTCTTAAACTGCTTCTATACTACATTTATTGTATATAACATTCATTTGGCACTTATAACATACTTCCTTTTATTATAATTGTATTTTCTATCTCACAGGGCTAATGTAAAGACAAAATAAGAGAACAAACATAGAGCCCTGTAACATACTTTAAAGATGCTAGCTGTTAGAATGTAAACCCAGAAAAGGGAGGGCAGGAGGGAAATCTCTTAAACTTGTTTGTATCTCTACAGAGCAAAGCACCATTAGTTGTATAGAGCAAACTTTACATGGGTTTTTGTGGTTGTGTGTGCATGTGTAGGTTTTGCTGCAGAACAGTAACAAACAGGAGGAATTAGACTATGCTGGAACTAGTTGAAACATAAAGCATGTTATAAGCTCCTTGAAGGCTGGCCTGGGTCTTCTTTTTCTTTGGTGTTCATTCCTTTTCTTTCCTATACATGGGAGCTCAAAAGCTGACCACTGCTCTTGCCCAGTGCAGACTTGCTAATGCAGCATGTGCTCACTGAGAACCTTCTTGGTGAAGGCGATGCACCAGGCACTGGTGGGGAGCAGCATCCCTGTTACTTTTGCAGCCTTGAAATTCATCCCCTAAAATACAGTAAACCTGCTACCAATCAGTTGAGGATTTTCTTTTTATTACTTTCCTCCCCAGAGTAAGGGTAGGGATGACAGTATTCTATCATGAGAGAAGAAAAGGATGTGCAGATGATAGTTTTAGTACATCAATAATATGATACTGAGTTATAATGTCGATAAAAAGTCTAAAAATACTCCCATGATAGAGGGGAAAATGTGTATGTGGAATGAGTTTTTTTCTCTGGAGGGCAGAACAACTTTAAGGACTGTTTTTCTTTCTCACTGCCTGTGAAATCTGGTCTCTGGCAGAGATTTATTTACATTAAAGGCACTTGAAGAAAAAGATAGACAAAACCTTAGAAACTATTCACATCTCTTTGCCTCTCCACTTGAAAAGCCTCTTGATAGGGGCTTATAGAGTAAAGGTATCTCAGCAGCCCTTCTTTCCAGTCTTCTGAGAACCTTTGGATTAGCTATTGTGTCCACTATAAAAAACAAAACAAAACAAAGCAAAACACCTCATTTTCTTTCTCTGTTCCCTCTCCCCACTCTTTGTCCTTAATATTCCCTGTATTCACCATGGTGGTATGCAAATTGCTTAGAACAAAGTAAAAAAAATGTATTGACTTAACCAATAGACCTTACACATTTTTAAATGTTCAAAAATGTTAAATATGCGCTATATCCTCCTTTTGCTGTCATTTCTTATTTTTCGTGATTTCACATTTTACATTGATTTCACAAGATTTCTGACACATGTCTTTACTTCTTCATTATGAAATCACACCATCACATTGGGTATGTATTTATGAGGCGGTCTGGGGTGAGGTACCAAGAAAGAACCCAAGTGCTTTGAGCATCGGAAGTCAGACAGTTTATTTCTCACAGGCATGCAAATGTGGTGCTCCCCAGTCCCTATACTTCCACAGAGCACAAGCAGTGGCTCAGGTGTACTGTGGAACATGAGCTAATTCTTGATGCTTATCCTGATTGAGAGCCCAAATCTCTGGGCTTCTGCCCTTACATGTGATTGTTGTTGTTGGGCAGATTCACAGCAATGAAGTGAGAGGGGAATTTCTGGGGCAGTCAAATAGCCAGTGGTCTGGACTGAGACTTCCCTTATTGACCACAAGAGCAATGTGATTAAGGAGAATTTGCTCACCTTGCATCCATATAGATGAAATTTACTAAGCTGATTATAATCAAGAGACCTTTAATTTCCTTACCTGGATGAAGTTAACTAAATTAATAATGGGTATATAGGAATTTCCCAGTATACAGGCAGGTCAATTAGTAGTTAGACATGGAGTTACTTCTGTCACATAGGACCCAGTTAGGTCGGTTCTCCCCATACTAAATCTACCTTTGATGAACAGCTCATTTCCCCCAGGTTTTGCCTTGGTTATAGCCCATAGATTTTCAATGGAATTTAGATCATGTGAGTTCTCAGGCCACTTGAATATGTTTATCTGTGTCATTTCTTCATCTTTTATTATAATGCGGCAGGTTACAAGGTAATGTTGTATTATTCCATCTCCATTTGGAAATTTCCATACTTCCCGGATAAATTTGCTTCTTGGTATATCAATATCTTTATCAGACTTTGTCATTCCATTAATGGGACAAGACTTCTAGGACCACTGAGAATTAATAAAAAAAAAAAAAAGGACTCCCCTCAACATTTTTGGGTGGTGTAGATATTTTGTAGTCTGGTGAAAATTTTACAGGCTCACCTGGACTTCCTATGATAACAGTTGTGGGTTAGCCTTGAATGAAGTAAATTCTAAAATTCACCCCTAACCCCCATTCTTCAGTACTCTAGTCCTTGTATTGTCTTGCTCATGAGAAGAGTTTTTCCTTCATAAATAGTTAGCAGCTCTCCCTACCTCTATTCATTTGTTAATTCCTGCCTTCCTTGCTTCCACCTGTGCTATAGAGGAATAAATAACAAACCCTCCAATTACCAGGTTTCTGTGAAGATCTTTGCTTCTTTTGTGATGATTACTAAGGCTGTTTTGAAGCAGTTTGTCAATTTGTGAGATTTGTCTTGTTTTGTTTATTTGTTTTTGGTGAGGCAATTGGAGTTAGGTGACTTGCCCATGGTTACACAGCTAGTAAGTGTTGAGTATCTGGTCTGAAGCCAGTTTTGAACTCAGGTCCTCTTGACGTCAGGGTCAGTGCTCTATTCACCACATTAACTAGCTGCCCCCGTTTTGTTTGTTTTAGATCAAATTTTTTACTTTATGCCTACTCTATTTCATTGTAAGCTTGAATGCTCTTTGAAAGGCTTGACCTACCCCATGATAATACAATACTTATAATAGGGCTTAAACTAAGGTGGTAATGGAATGAGTAGAGAGAAGAGATTCAATGGAGGAAATGTTGGAAATAGTAAGATTTGACTATTTATTGGATTTTTATGGTGAGAATAAGGAATTAAGGAGAGTGTAGGGTTGAGGATAATGCTCAGTTTATAAACCTGAGAGACTGTGGTGCCTTTAAAAGAAATACGAAAGTTTGGAAGAGAGGAGAGAGGGAAGAAAAATAATGAATTCAGTTTTGGATATGTTGAAGTTGAGCTATATCTGTGCCATATAGTTGGAATGGTCTTGTAGGTAATTGGTGATGCAAGACTGAACCTCAAGCGAGAGATAGGGGCTGAATGTACACACACACACACACACACTCCACGAGTTAAACTATGGAAGTGGATGACATTACCAAGAAACAGACATTACTGAGAAGGCCTCTGATAGAACCTTTGGTTGCACCCACAAGTTAGAACAATGTTGCTGTTACTGTATATAATGTTCTCTTGGTTCTGCTCACCTCACTCTTCATCATTTCGTGCAAGTCTTTCCAAACCTGTCCAAGATCAATGACCTCATCATTTCAGTCATTTTGACTATCATAAATATACAAATTAAAACTAAAGGACACATAAAGGAAGATGTCTGCATACACAGAAAGAACTGACAAATAGATGTATAAGTATACATACACGTATATCTATTTGTGTCTAATGATAGCCATCTCTGGGGTTGGAGGAAAGGGAGAGAAGAAAAAAAAAGGAAAAAAGGAAATTTATATAATAACTTTGTTGCATATTTGGAGTGAATAGCAAGTTGTACATGGTAGAGTTGCAGCTTCATGTGCAATCATTTTTTTATTGTACTGTGTTAGAGAAATACTTGTTTTGTTTCCTGAATTGAAAATAAAATAAAATGCTTATTATTTAAAAAATAGAGGGTGTGACCTGTAAATGAGCCAAGTAAAGGAGTGGTCAGGCAAAGAGGAGGACAACCAGAGAAGTTGAAAACTCAAAAAAAAAAAAGAGGGTACTAGGAGAAGAAGGTGGTCTGGGGTATCAAATGATCCGGAGAAGAGAGGAAGCACTGGCACTCTGAAGACGCCATCAGATTTGGCCATTAAGAGATGGTTAGTAACGTTGGAAAGAGCAGTTTCAGTTGTATGAGGTCAGACTGCAAAATGCTTAGGAATGAGGGAGAAGAGAGAAAGTGAGTGAGGACAATGAGGATGGACGGACAAATTTTCAAGGAGTTTGGCTGTGAAAGGAAGGAGAGATAAAAGGTGGTAGGTGGAGAGAATGCTACAGTCTAGTGAAGGTTTGTAAGAGACCTGGGCAGATTTGAAGGTAGCAGGGAGGCTAGACACTGCTATTTACTAGACTTGGGTTAAATTTACTAGTCCTTGTTAGGTTCTGCACCTTAGTTTCTTTCACTGGAAAATAAATGATCTAGATCTCTGGTCTCTTACAACTTTATACCCTATGATCCAGTGACCTTTAGGACTGAATTATAAGCACATACTTACTAATTATTGATATTTAGTAAGTTAGCTAAGGTATGCTTGTAGTTGTTCATGCATTCATTCGTTAATTCTTGAGACATATGAGACATGTTATACATGCAGGACATTGTGCTAAGCACCATGAGAGATGCAAAGTTTAGTAAGGAAATGTTCTTTCCCTCATGCAGCTTAGTTGGGTCCCAGACACAAACACACATCATGTGATAAATTGTCCCAGAGCTACACAACATCGTTTAGAGGGAGAAGTTCATTACTAACAGGGAATGGAGGAAGTAGCATTTGAGAGTTGAGCTTTAAAAATAGATAGGAATTCAATTAGTGAAGGGTGGAAAAAATGGAGAGGTCATTCCAGCCTCAGAGAGAAGCGCAGACAGAGTGGTACAGTCAATGTTGGGAGTGAGGAGCAGTTAGATTATCTTGGAGACAGATTTAGAAGCAGAATGAGTGGGGGCGGAAAGACCAGTTGGGGAGTTATTGCAGTAGGGCAGGTTGATGGTAATGAAAGCCTGTGCCAGGATGGTAATAATGAAGAATGGAAGAGAGATGATAATATGGAGTTGGAACTGGACTCAACTGCTAATTGGATATGAAAAGTGAAAGAGAAGAATAAAGAATAGCTTCTGGATTTCTGGGTTAATGGTGGTGTCCCAGGCAGAGATAATGAAATTAGAAGGAAGAAGCAGGTATACAGAGAAAGAGAATTGTGAATAATAATAGTAATAATAATAAAAATAATAGCTAGTATTTTTATATTGTGCCTTAAGGTTTACCAAGAGCTTTACATGTTATCACGGTTGATCCTTGCCTTGCACAACAGCCATGTGAGGTAGGTCTTTCTGACTGTATTCAGCATGTCATTTAGCTGCCTAATTGTAAAAGATACTGTCATTTATGGGATATGACAGAACATATGTGTGTGTGTATATATATATATACACATACATATACATATACACATACATATACATATACACATACATATACATATACACATACATAATATACATATACATATACATATACATATACATATACATATACATATACATATACATGTGTGTGTGTGTGTGTGTGTGTGTACACACACACATGCGCGCGCCCACACTAAAACTTACTGCTACATTATTATTACCTTTTCCCCTAACTATAGTTTGGCTGTAATATTTATACCAATGATGGATACTTTTCCATTTGTTTTCTTTTTTTCCTCATCCTCATCCTCAAATCAAGCCAAGTTAACAAGCATTTCTTCCTAATTAGTGAAGATACAAAGAAAGGCAATAAACAAACTGCCCTCAAAAAGCTCACAATTTAAAGGGGGAGAGAATATGCAAATAAAACAATTATTTACAAAGGAGCTGTAAATAGGATATTAGAGATAATCTCAGAGGGAAGGCACTAGCATTCAGAGGAATGGGGAAAAGTTTCTTGTAGAAAGTAAGATTTTAGCTGAGACTTGGTGGAAGCCAGGAGGCAGAGATGAGGAGGAAAAGGATTCAAGCATGCTGGGACAACCTCTGAAAATGCCCAAAGTCTGGGGATGGAGTACAGTGAGTAAGGCAGTGAATGTCCATTGGATCATAGAGTATGTGGAGGAGAATAAAGGACAGGAAAGCTGGTAGGAAAGGATTAGGTTGTGAAGGCCTTTAAAAGCCAAACAGATGATGTTACGCTTGATGCTGAAAGTAGTAACGACCTACTGGAGTTTATTGAATAGGTGGGTGACCTTTGCTTTTGGAAGTTCTTCTTCATTCTTCTTCCTCCTTCTGTTCTTGTTGTTGTCATTATTATTAGCATTGAATACTTTCTGTTACACCTAAAATGTATTTCCTCCAATATCTTTTTCCCTTGCAAATTCAGGGTAGCCAACTCCATTATTTGTAGTAATACAGATTATGAAAAATTTGAATAAATATCAGAATATAAGTAATTATGAAATTTTATTTTTGCTAATATTTATTTCAGCTTCTATCCCTGAACAACTTTAAAAAATAAGATCTACTAACCTAAAATAGAATTTATAGGGTTGAATTTTATCTCCTTTCCTTACTTCTACCACTAAGTGCATTCTTTTGCAGATTTTGATGTCTAGTAAAATGGTCAGCCGGTGATAAAAAAAAAAAAAGAAGCAAGAGGCCAGTATGGCCACATATTGGGCCATCATCCACAGGCTCCTTAAGAGTAGGTACAACAGGAATATTGGAAAGAATGGCAATTGTTGAGATTTTGATACTTTTTAATATAAAATTTAGTTTATCTTGCTTTCATTTTTCAACTTAATAAGGAAATTAGAAAGCTTTAGATAAGGGAGTCTTGCATGTAAGTTACCTAATAAACAAAAAAGTATTTATCATGTGCTTACTTACTACGTGCAAAACACTGTGCTAAGCACTAGGAAAAGAAATAGAGAAGCAAGACAATTCATGTTCTCAAAGAGTTCAAATTATATAATAGGGAAGGTAGCACATAGAGGAGATTTTAGGCACGTGCTATATTGGAAGTCTCCATGGGTAGAATGTCAGACCAAATGGTATTGCAGCTTCTTTGACAACATCTCAAAGGAGAAAACCACATCACTTTCTGGTATTGAACCATTTGACAGTGAAAAGGACTTTGGTGGTGATAAATGTCTTTTCTTAGACTTTACTAGTTGTGGCTACTGAGGAGTCAGGGGCTGCATCCCCTGCAGAGGAAGTTGCTAAATTGCATCTCTCCAGGGATTGCTTCCTTGTGCGATGACTGCCAGAACTAGTCTGGAATCAGGGTCAGAGGTTGTGAGGTGCTGCTGTTTCCAAGGTTTGACGGCTTACCTGCCCATTGGTAGCAGCTGGCTAGCAGCTGCTGTTGGCAGGGATGGCAGGCCATTTCTTTGCAGTGTTCGCTCCTCTTAATAGTAGTTGCAAGAGCTGAGCTGAAAACTGGACTGGTAGTGTGGGCAACACAGATATCCCTGTGCCATGTGGGCTTGGAGTCCTCAGCTTTCCCTCCCGTCCTTTCAAGAGAAATTCTGGTTGAAAGTGTTTAGACTGCCTGGCACATGATCCCTTCTGTCTCTTATTTAGGGTGCATTCCTTCTTCAGGTGGGCTGGCTTGGTTGGTAATTGGTGTCAGTGAGGATGGTGGCCCTTCTCTACAAGCTGGACTGGAAGCAGGACTAGTGGTTGGGGTGAGGGGCACCGGTGTTTTTAGGGTTGTTCCTCGGTGCTACCTGCTCACACGTGGCAATTGCTAATTGTAGTGATTGTGGTGGCAATCCTGGGCCACTCTCCATAAGGGTTGCTTCCTCTGATTTTAAAAGAAAAGATTTTGCTCATATGTACTAATTAGAATGAAGATTACTTTGAATTAGAAGCAATAGTTGGAAGTTGTAACAAGGCAGATTTCGGCCTGTTTCAGGTAAAACTTTTAACTTGAATTATTCTTAAATGAAATGGACTGCCATGAGAGGTATTGGCTCCCCCCTCAGCAGAGATCTTCAAGCAAAGACTGGATGATTACTTAGGAGGTAGTTTGTGGAGTAGATTATTTCTTTGTGTATGAGTATGGCTTTGGAGGTACTTACCAGCTCTGAGATCCTGTGAAAAAGTGGTTCCATTTTGTGCGTTTCTAGATTGATCCAGGCAGTAAGGAGTGATCTTGAATTTTGTCAGTCATCTAATTTAGATTTATTTTTATAATGTTCAGTCTTTCTGCCTGGCAAAAGAATAGTAGTTTCAGTTGAGGATTTAAAAGTCTAAAAATTTTCCAGCAATTCTTGAATAAAATTTAGTGAGTCAGATCTGAAATAAACTCTAAATGTGGGGAGTGTGGAGTTCCTCTGAATACTGAACATTGTTTTTGATTAGTGCTATTTCAGTTGTGAATTAAATTGGGGTTATCAAGTTTCCTTCAAATTGCATTCCATTGAACCCCTAGTTGGCTGGATTGACTGTAAATATTCTGAACTGGGCTGGAAGTAAGATGATGTATGTAGGTTTTATAATATTCTCAACCTAGGCTATTATAACATAGCACAGTGTAGTAGAAAGATCTTGGTCAGAAACTGGGAGTTTGGTTTTGCAAAGAGACTTGGTTTTGCCATTAATTTAGGTGCCTTTGGGCAGCTCACCTCTGCGGGTCTGTTTTCTCATCCATAAAATGGAGATTCCATGTCTACATTCCAAAGTTATTCTGAAGATCAACTGTGTGAAAATGTTTTGCATTATAAAATGCAATCTGTGCATCATAGTTATGTATGCATATGTATTATATTTAAGGTCCTTCTAAATTCTATGGATTTGGATAAGCTAATGTCCTATTTCTTCATCTGTAGAATATAAGAAATATTTGCTTTCATCCATTAAGCCTCAGTAGTGTTATATGGTCAATAGCAAAAGATCATGGGGTCATAACTTGAAAGCTAGAAGTGACCTTAGAGGTCATCTAGTTCAACCTCCTCATTTTACCTAACCTGGTAGGTTAGGTGACTTGCTCAAGGTAAGTGGTAGCATTAGTATTTGATTCCAGATCCTTTTGATCCAAATCCAGTATTTTTTTTTCCTGCTTGCCACATTGCCTTCAGTTGGCCAAAATTTTTTGGCTAAGTTATTTTCCTATTGCTGTTTAGTGAATGTTTTTGATATTTGCTGAAACTATTCTGTGGGGAGGTTTTTTTTTTTGGGGGGGAGCCTTATTTTAAATGTTGCTAATTTTACTCTGAAGTATATAACTTTGTAAAATGGTTAACTATAGAGTTTTTTCTTCAGTATTTTTATTTTATTTTATTTTATTTTAATTTTTTTTCCCATATGCTTTTGAGTTGAAAATTTTTTCTCCCTTTTTCTCCCCTCCCCCCCACCTTCCCCAAGACGGCACACAATCTGACATAGGCTTTATATTTACATACCCATTAAACATATTTTCACATTAGTGAAGTTGTAAGTAAAAATTAAAACCAATAGGAGGAACCATCAGAAAGATGAAACAAAACTCAACTTAAGGTAAAAATAAGTGAGAGAGATTCGACTTCCGTAGTTCTTTCTTTGGATGTGGACAGCATTTTCCATCCCGAGGCCTCTGGAGATGTCTTAGATCCTCGTAATGCTGAGAAGGGTTCAGTTTAACATTCTTGGTCATTGCATAACGTGGCTGCTATTGTATACAAAGTCCTCTGGGTTCTGCTCTTCAGTATTTTTAATAGAAAAATCTGAATTTCTTTTTTTATATGCAATAATTCATTACCTTTCATTCTTTCTATTAATCTGGAGGCAAGCGATTCTAATGAAGTCCAGTCCTTTTCAGGCTCATTTTAAATCGATTTAACAAAATTAACATTGTTAAGGAAGTTGATGAAGTGCTTCAGGTGCAGAGGAGGGTGAACAGGGTGGTTAAAGGGTGCCAAACCATGCGCTATCAAGATCTTTGATGCTTAAAAAGGTTTGCTGAACTGAATTGAATAAGTTAAAGATGGTGGAGGGGGGATACTTAGCCTAAAAAGAGAAGACTAAAAGGGAATATAGTAGCGGTCAAGTGTTTTGAAAGGCTGTTGTGTGGAAGAAGTCTCATTTCTCTGCTTAGATACAGAGTAGAGAACCAGGATTAATGATTAGAGTTTTACAGATATAGATATCAAGTCAATAGAACGAGTAACTACTGATAATTGAGTTAACTCCATGATTAGGAAATGCCTTTGTTTTCACCATCTCTGAAGTCATTGAGGGCAGAGATAGGATGACCATTTGTCTGTGAAGTTTTATTGTCTGCTTAATAGATTGAGAGTAAGCATGACTATAGTAGAGCATGGCCTTGGATTTTTGAGACTTGTCCTCAACTCAAGTCTACCACCCTGCCACTAAGAATAATGATTCTATGTGGGGGAAGGAGAAGGGAAAGGTAAGGGAAGAAGCATTTATTAAGCACCTACTATGAGCCAGGTACTGTGTTAAGTGCTTTACAAATATCATGTTATTTGATGCTCACAACAATTCTATTATTACCCCCATTTTATAGTTAAGGAAATGGGTCATATAGCTAGTAAATGTCTGAGGATGGATTTGAACTCAGTTCTTCCTGAGTTGAGGCCCATCATTCAATCCATTGTGCCACCTAACTGCCTCTGATCACAAGATCATGAATAGTAGAGCTTGAAAGGACCTCAGAGGCCATTTAATGTAATGCAGATGAAGGAGTTGAGGCTTAGAGAGATTAATTTATTATTACAGGCATACCTCAGAGATACTTTGGATTCAGTTCCAGACAACCACAATAAAGTGAATATCTCAATAAAGAAAATTACATGAAATTTTTTTTGTTTCCCAGTGCATATAAAAGTTATATTTATACTATACTATAGTCTATTAAGTGTGCAGTAGTATTATACCTTAAAAAACAATGTACATACTTTATTTTAAAATTACTTTGTTGTTAAAAAATGCTAACCATGATCTGAGCCTTCAGCGAGTGTAATCCTTTTGATGGTGGAAGCTCTTGCCTCATTGTTAATGGCTGCCAACTGATCAGAGTTGTGGTGGCTGAAGAGGAAAGATGGGTGGCTGTGGCAATTTCTTTTTTTTTAAATAGTTATCAAAATATATTTTTCAATTTTTTAACATTTTTATTTAAAGTTTTGAATTCTCAATTCTGTCCCTCTCTTCCCTCCTGTCTTTCTGAGATGGTAAGCAATCAGATATAGGTTATACATGTGTAATTATATAAAACATTTCCGTATTAATCATTTTGTACAAAGACTTGAATAAAAGAAAACCATGAAAGAAAAAGTGAAAAATAGCATGATTCAGTCTATATTCAATCAGTATCAGTTCTTTCTCTGGAGGTGAATAGTAAGTATGCTTAGTCCTTTGGGATTGTCTTGGGTCATTATATTGCTGAGAATAGCTAAGTCATTCACAGATCTTCATTGAACAATATTGCTGTTACTGTGTACAGCATTCTCCTGGTTCTGTTCACTTCACTATGCATCAGTTCATGTGAGTCTTTCTAGGTTTTTCTGAAATCGTCTTGCTTGTCTTACAGCACAATAATATTCCATTACAATCATATGCCACACCCTGTTTAGCCATTCCCCAATTGATGGATATCCCTTTGCAATTCTTAGCCACCACGAAAAGAGCTGCTATAAATACTTTTGTACAAATAGGTTCTCTTCCCTTGTTTGGGACATCTTTGGGATATAGATGTGGCAGTTTCTTGAAATAAGACAACAATGAAGTTGGTCACATGGATTGACTCTTCTTTCCACTTGAACACCTAGAGACCGTTGTAGGTTTATTAATTGGCCTAATTTCAACATTTTTGTGTCTCAGAGAGATACAAAAGGGAGGCCGAGTAGAGGAAGAGAGAGGGGAAATAGCTGGTAGGTGGAATAGTCAGAGCAAACACAATATTATCCACTAAGTTTGCTATTTTATATAAGTGTGGTTCCTGGTGCCCCAAAACAATTACAATAGTAACATCAAAGATCACTAATCACAGATCACCATAACAGAAAAATAATAATGAAAAAGTTTGAGGTATTGCAAGAATTACCAAAATGTGACAGGGACATGTTATGAGCACATGCTGTTGGAAAAATGGTGCCAATAGACTTGTTGGATACAGGGTTGCCACAAACCTTTGATATTTGAAGGTATAAAAAAACTCGGTATTAGAAAGGTGCAATAAAATGAGGTATGTCTATATTTATTAATTTGTTACAATTTGGCCATAAATTATCTTAGGTTATATTATATTCCTGTAATGCACCCTTTTTCTCTTGCTCCCCCATTTTATGCAGAAGAATATATATCATAACCTTCCTCTTCCTCATTCCTAGGGTACAGTGAATAGAGTGCTGAGCTTAGGTCAAAAAGACTCATCTTTCTGAGTTCAGATCTGGCCTCAGACACTTACTAGCTGTGTGACCACGGGCAAGTCACTTAAACCTGTTTGCCTTAGTTCCTCGTTTGTCAAATGAGCAGGAGAAGGAAATGACAAACCACTCTAGCATCTTTGCCAAGAAAACCCCAAATGTGGTCACGAAGAGTTGGACGTGACTAAAATGACTGAACTACAACCCCCCTTTCCTCTTCAGATATCCAAGGTCATGGAAGTAGTAAGCATCAGAATCAGAATTTAAACCCAGATGCTTCTGATGCCAGAGTCAGTGCTCTATCTATTGTACTATACTGCCTCCCTTATGTTAGGAAATTTGTCTCCAAATGCAGCACTCTATTATACTACACTGTCTCTCAGGATGCTGTGCTGAGTAACTGTGAAGATAAGAAGATAAAAAAGACATACTCTTTGATCTCTAGGACCTTAGATAATTATTTATGTTATATAATGTAGAGGTCATATATAACCAGAAGATTCATTTAATTGCACCATGCCATTGCCTAATCATTCTGGATAAGTTAGAGTTTACTCTGCCACTTTACCGTCTTCCAGATCACATTGTCTTCTTCCCAGTTCTATCTAACCTGTGTTATTGGTTTGTTTCAGGGATTGATCCCCCTCAATTTTGGAAGTTTAAATTGTTAATTTATTATGACTTGGCCATAAATTCTCTTAGTTTATATTATCTTCCTGTGATGCCCCTTTTTTCTTCTGCTTCCCCTTTTTATGCAAGAGAATATTTATTGTCTGCTTCCTCCTCCCCTTTACTATTCCAGAACCCTACAGGGATGCCCATTAAATCTTGCCTGAACCCAAGATGACTAATACTACTTAGTGAGGAGTGAGCCTCTTAGATCTTAAGCTCCATGGATTTAATGCATCAGGGACACGACCTGCTCTAGGAATCTTTTGCTGCTACTTTTAAGAAGGTGGACTCTTCCTCTTCCCTGTGGCTACAGAGAACAAAGGGGAGGGTGATTGATTTATGGTAGTTCGAAGTGAAAATAAAACTCTACAAAGCAGAAGCCCTGCAAAGCTGTGGAATCGATCTGGAATTAAAAATCCACAGGAGCCAGCCTTACTTCTCGATGTTGAAAATAGGTACCTGGAAAGCTTTACAGCTGTGCTTATCCAAACAGTGCTTGCTTAGGGAATGAGAAGCAAGAAGGGAAGGGAAAAGGCACATTCATTAATCTCCTATTGTGTGTAGGGTGGAGGCAGCTAGGTAGCATAGTGAACAGAGCATCCGGGTCCAGCCTTGAATCAGGGTGACTCATCTTCCTGAGTTCAAATGTGGCCTCAGACACTTCTTAGCTGTGTGACCCTGAGCAAGTCACCGTCTCAATTCCTCATCTGAAAAATGAGCTAAAGAAGGAAATAGCAAACCACTCCAGTATCTTTGTCAAGAAGACCCCAAATGGGGTCACCAAGAGTTGGACACAACTGAAAAAAAACTGGCCAATAACAGCTGTCAGGCACTGTGCTGAGTACTTTGCAAATGTTATTTCATTTGATCCTCACAACAACCCTGTCAAGTAGGTGATGTTATGCACCCCATTTTACAGTTGAGGAAGCGGAGGCAGACAGATTATGACTTTCCCAGGGTCACATAGCTAGGAAGTATCTGAGGTTAGATTTGAACTCAGGTCTTACTGTTTTAGCACTTTATCCAGTGCACCACTTACCTGCCAGTGCTAAATGCAAAATACAAAACTGGGTCTAGATGGTCCGATTATTTGTGGAGAGAGTATCACTACACACCACACTGACTGGGTGTTAAAGCTAATCCAGAGCAGCTAAGAGTCCAGAGGGGCTAGATAAATTAGGAAGGAGAGGAAATTTGCCAATTTTTGGTTGGACAAAGGCAGAGATAAGGATCTAAAATCTTTCAACACATGGAGTTGTTTACCTCTGTGTTTCTTTTGGGCAATGTATCTTACAAAGCTACAGTTGTCCTGATTTATAGCACAAATGATGACATCACCTTTGTATTCCTGGTGGACAAATTTGGGCTTAGACAGTTGTTTCATTCAATTAGGTCTTATCTCCCAACTCAAGATGAATATTTCCACTAGGTCATATTTCCCTGTTTTTCCATAAGGTTTATCTTTCTTTCTAGATCCCCCAAAAACAAACTCTCCCATTGAAACAAAACAAACAAAAGTCCAACAAACTGCCCCAAGATCAGAAGACTCTGCAGGAGTGTGTTAAAGGGTTAGCTGTTGGTTCAGAAGCTTTGCTGTGCAGATTAGGTTTTCATGCTAACAATGGTTTTAAGACACAGTCCAGGGGCAGGGAACCTGTCGTCTTCTCCATCATCAAATGCGGCCCTTTGACTGAATCCAAACTTCACAAAGTTCTGTCAAAGGGCCACACCTTAAGGACCGATGTGGCCCAGAGGAGACAGGCTCCCCACCCCTGGAACTTTAGGCCATTCTGAAAATGTGGTCCATAGGAATCCTACAGGTTGTCTTTGAGCTTGTATCTCCTGTATTCATTTATTCATTCTCTTCATTCATTCAATACACTTACTGAATTCCTACTGTATACATAGACCTGCTTTAGGAATATGAGAGTACAAAATTATAACATGCTTCTACTATTAGAGAGTTTGCTAATCTAGTTATGAAAACAAGTCCTAATGGCAAAAAATGAAATAACAAAAAAACAAGGTTTTGGTAAAGTGCTAAAGTGTAACTAAGAAGAGGTAAGGATCTGAAAGGTTTTCTCCCAGGGCACTGAAATTGAGGGAGCAGTAACAGGATTTATATATCTGTAGCAGGTAGAAACAGTTGAGCTTAGCACCTGGTTAGTGAAGTTTTTATCTTTGAGGGAGCCTGTGACTTCATCTTTTATTGGTGTAAAAGGGAGTTTTCAGTGAGGAGCTTCTACTGGTAAAGTTTGATGCCTTCCTTCTCTGCAGCTTGGAGTCTTATAGAGTTGTTTGGGACATTGGGAGATTAAGTGATTTGCCCCAGTTACATAGCCAGTGTGTGTCAGAAACTAGTATTGAACCACAGATTTTCTGTATTCTGAAACCAACTCTCCATTTTCTACTTCAGCAGGTTCCCAGTTAGAAACTATGCCCCCGCCCATACCCACAATAATATATAATTACAGAATGCAATCACAGATAATGAGGTGTTAATATGTTAATACACTTTTATCCCTTATCAAGCCTTTGGACAAATGATGATTGACCAAACCTACATGGATCACTCAGCAAGGGAAGACTATCCTCAGACCACATACCGGAAGTTCAATTGAGCTGTAGCCAGCCAGCCAAATATTATAGCACATTAGGTATGCTCTGCTCATTAAAAAAAAAAAAAAAGCATTGTTTTACAGACCAGGGAGGAAAGTTTCAGGGCCAGCCCCTGACCCATGGCCACTCATTATGAAATTTTTAAAGAACATAGGCATTGCATAAGGTGGGGCACACCTGTAGATGGATTAGGTCAAATCAAAAAAGATATAATAAGTTCTGACTATGTACAAGGAACTGTGGTAAGTGTTAGAGATTCAATAACAAAACGAGAAAAAAACCCAACCAGTTCTGTCCCTGAAGGACTGTGTGTTCTGCAGGTAGGATCTGCGGGCAGAGGCTTACAGCCGGCTACCAGTCCTAGGATTCAGATTATTGAGGGTTTTAAATGCCATCCAAGGACTATACTTTTTCCTACATGGACATGGAGTCTGGAGGGTAGGATGGTGTATGTATGTGTTCAAACAATAATGATAATGATTAATAATAATAACAATAATGATAGTTAACTTTTTATAGCACTTTCTCTGTGCCAGGCACAATCATTATTTCACTTGACCCTCATAACAATCCTAGGAGGTAGGTGCTATTAGTATCCCCATTTTACAAATTAAGAAACTGGTTTTTGAACAAGGGAATAACATAGTGAGCCTTCTGCCTTAGGAAGCTTATTTTGGCAGATGTGTGAAGGATGGATTGTAGAGGGAAGGGGATAAGCATTTATATAGCACCTATTATTTGCCAGGTAGTTTGTTAAGTGCTTTTTCTCCTTTTTTTTCCTTCCTTCCTTCTTTCTTTCCTTCTTTCCTTTCTTCCTTCCTTCCTTTTTTTTTTTAAACAAATATTATCTTATTTTTGTGATTGAAGAGACTTAAACAAGGAATTCCAAAATCTTTATAGCAGTGCAAGTGAGAGAAATGATTATTATAACTAACGTTTTAGGGAGATTCAGAGTTCTCCCCTTTTTCTAAAGTCCTGATTTTTACAAAAGCATAGCCTCTTGAAGGACATTACTGAGATTGGGCTAACTTTCTTATTCTGACCCCACCCAAGTTGGGTAGCCATTGTGTTCTGCTCAGGCTTGAGTAGGGCATAAATTCTTTGACTACACTGCCCAAGGGGGGGGGTGTGAGTATGGAGTAGTCTCCCTTTCCCAGGGTAACGTGATGCCACTCTCAGCCCCTCATTGTAATATTCTTTCTCTCATCAATTGTTAACCAATCAGAGTTGCTTGCCCCATCGCTTCCAAAAGAACATGTAAGTCCTGAGCCCAACTGCCATGATTGTCTTTGGTCTAAGAGAGACAGCTAAATGACCATACTTTTATTAATAAACATGCTGGCCTTATTAATAAAATAATTAAATTACCCAGAACTATGTCCCTCAAACCTTTTTAATCGCCACAGAAGGCCTGGACTGGGGATGGTGGTCGTGTGAGTACACAGAAGGGGAGAGATGTAAGAAATACTGCGAAGGAAGAATTGTCAAGACTTAGCAAAAGATCTGATACAGGGGATGAAGGGAAAGAGTAGGTCTTACTTCGATTATGGATCTGGGTGACTGAGGAGGATAGTGGTGCACTCAGAAGAAAGAGAGATGTTTGGATAAGGGATTTGTTTAGAGAGAATGATAATGTTAGGGCATATTAGCTGAGATACCTACAGGAAATCCAAATGTCCAAAAGGCAGTCTATGGTGAGGATCTGGAGTTCAGGACAGAGGTTAAAATTGAATATGTAGAGTTAAGAATCATCTGTATAGAATTCATAGTTGAATCCATGGAAATCAATTAACTTAACAAGGTAGAGAGTATATAGAAGATATCCCAGAAAAGACTCCTGTAGGGGCACCCCTACCAAAGTGGCAGAAGATGGATAATGATCCAATAAAGGAGAATGAGAAAAAGATGCCAGACAGGTAGAGAGGAACATAGATGTATTGTGGAGAGTTTCATGTACCAAATAGATAGATGCAACTTTGCTTTGTGGGGCTTTTAGGGTCGAGACGTGAAAACACACTTGTAATTTTCTGGTGTCATATGATTGCTCAGAAGTCTTATTTTGGCCATAGATCCAAGTGCAGGCATAGTATCAGTCATATGAATACAGAGTTTCTCACGAACCCCTCTTCTAGGCCTAAATATTGGGCTTTGTTTAGTTTTAGAAGACATCGGCAGTAAAGTGAGACAGTGACAAAGGCCACTTCTGTGTTTGAGTTTAAGAATGAAAATGTTTCATAAAAATTAAATAGGGTAGATGATGCCCTGAGTCTGCTCTTTAACTCATGGTTGCCGAGGAACACTGCAAGTGTTAGAAAGTTTCTTACAGACATCTGTCTGGTCCTCTTTCTCAAGCTATATTGGTTTTTCTTTTTACTTGGTCCAACTCTTTCATTTGGGGAGAAGTTTTAACTGACTGAACTAAGCAGAGTAATGATTTAAATTCTAGGGCATATGACTTGTTACAAGAACTTGGTGTTCCTTCTGACCTTTGGTCAGTGATGGAAGGAGGATGAATTCATCCTTTCAACCTGACTTGGAATTTAATGCCTTTTTTTTGCTGCAAATTTAAAATTCACCAGAGATGTGTCTGACTAACTGTGTGTGATGATAGTGAAAATGATGATATTTTCTATTTGTTACAGTACTTTAGAATTTGCAAAGTGATTTCATGTATCCATCCCCCTGTAGTGTGTGGAGGAGTTCCTGGGTTGGACCCCATTGGCCTGGCAGTTGAGTAAATTTCTAATTTCTGGCACCTGGTTGGTTCCAGCAGCCACTTTATTATCCCAGCTTTCTAGGTCAGATATGTGAAATTAAAGTACTTGGCTTGCAGTAACAGCTCATCAGTAACATCCTCCACATGCAAGCTTTTCTTTGCCGGAAAAGAGGGTTGCCACTTCGTGGAATCCTGGAGAAAAGGAAATCTCTTATGAGACCCTTTGAAATAATGCCCCTCCAATTAGTAATTTCTGTCCATTTCTAGAAGCCGTGCTGAGTGGTAGCAGGAAGCTCTCTCCCCTATTTACAACTCTCTTTGGGAGCCTTAGAAGCAGGTGGTGAATCTTCAAAAATGCCAGTTTCTTTCCTGCATGGTAACTCGTAGCACTGTGGAACTTCTCTTTGTGTTGCCAGGAGACCTTGGTAGCTCAGTGCCTTCTTATAGGGCAAATTAAGGGACTGCATTTAAGCTGCCCTACCTCATGCCAGTCACTCTCTCTCCTCAGTGAGGGTTTTGACCTAACCCATAAGCAATTATTCAAGAATGAAATCTCCATGCTGCTTCAGACCAGCAAGTTAAAAGTCTTTCATCTTATACTGTCAAACTTCCTTTTGCTGTTATCTTTCATCTGGTCGCTCAGGAAATACTCTTATGATTTGCCTGGGAAAGAGGCTGATTATAAAATGCATTTGGATTTTATTCTCTTGGTCTAAAGACTTGGTTATCTTGTCAGTGTGAAAGGTTAACTTGTCAGTGTGAGCACAAATGTTCTTACCTATAAATGAGATTTAGATTTGGGTAAAAAGAATGTTTGGGGAGCACTATCGTTTTAAAATATCTGTTTGCATTTCTGACCCTCCCTTTCTTTGCATATATCTACCTACATCTATATTCTGTATCGACATTTACACCTACTTCTCTCCCTCTCTGAAATTTTGTTTATTTTTATTGATTTTTTTTCCTTCCCTTTCCTTTTTCTTCTAATCTCTACCTCTTTCCAAGTTCATATTCATTTCTCCATTCTTTATTTAATTTTCTCCTCTTAGATTATTTCTTAAGGGCATACCCGACCTTGCCCATTATTTGTCATTTCCACTGGAAGGATTAGAAAAATGCAAACACAATCCATTTTCAGGCACACTTGTATGTAGAAGTAATGTTTTGATGATGTGGTTTAAACCTGCTTTGTTCTTCAAATTGAAACTGCTTGCCAACCTCATGTAGGGTTCAAATCTTGTGAGGACATACACTGATTTTCTTGTGTGAGATTTATACTCCTGCTTTAATGGAACATGCTTTGGTGAACCATTAAGCAACATTACAAAAATGTACCCTATTAATGTTTGGTGCGTTTTCTCTAAACCCTGGCAGTGAATTGAGATAAATGAGATGCTGTTGGTGCCACATAAACAGTCTTCATATTATAATAAAGAAAGAGTGGTATATTTTGTGCTGGTTTCATTGACCAAAGAAAATTCTAAATAACATTACTTAGAAAACTAACAAATGTTGACTCTCATTTACAATGTAAATGAGTCTGAGCAGAATGATCTCACTTGCTACTTAACTTAGTTTTTAGGATTTAATATGGCTGTCTTTTAAGAACAGAAATGAGCAAACCTGCAATAAACAATATTGCCTCAGACTCTATCCACGACCTCCTATTTTTTCTCTCCTCATCCTCTCAGAGTGATCCTATCAGTTTTCCCAAGCATTAAATTATCCTTTCTCCACAACTGGCTCCCAGATCTCCATATTCCTTGCCTGGCTTTCTCCTGATCTTCAGTCCCATCTAATGTTGTGTTGGATATTTCCCACTGAGATTTCCCAGAGGATTTGGCATCAGAACACATCAAATCCTGAGGCCTCTTCTTACTCACCTTTAATTTCCAAGGGAAAGATCTTAACACACACACACACACACACACACACACACACACACACACACACCCCAATTTGTTTCTTTTTTTTGCCACTTATGAACACTGGGAGGCCCATAGACAAATGGTTTAACCTCTGAGCCTCAGTTTCCTTAACTGTGATATGATGGGGTTGGACTAGCTGAACATCCCTTACATCACTAAATCTGTTATTCTATGATTGAGGCAGGTACCAAGAGAAAGGACTAAATTATAAGTGCCCTGAGAGCACTATAAGAATTCATAGGAAAGAGAAAGCACTTTCAGCTTGGTTGATCACGGAAGGCTTCATCAAAGAAGGTGGATAGATTTGGGCTTTGAAGGATTTCAGTGGTTAGAAAATGATCATCAGACTTCCTAGAATTTAGGACAAAGCATTTGTAAGATGCTCAAGAGGTTTTTAAAAATTGTGCACACATCCACACGTGCACTCACACACATACACAACGCACACATACCCTATGCTTTCACATTTCTACTACCTGACTGTGTCTATTATTGAGACACTTTGAGCATTTACCTTTTTTTGACCAGACTAATAATTTCACTGATGTAAGGAGCTCCTAGGGACTGACTTCTCTTTATCAATGCAGATCAACACCTGCTCAGAAACACAAAGTCTCAGAGAGTTGCCTACGGCATTCTATCTCATTATTTATTAGCATGGGTAGCTTGTCGAGACAGGGAGGATCATCTCTTTCTCAAATCACTTCTTGCCACTGAAGTCCTGAAACACCAGGCCACTGAGCTTTCAGTTAAGGAGGCCTTGTGGCCTTTGCCTTTTCTCCTTCTTCAAAGTGTTTGCTTCATCTGTTCATTTAATCCTTTCTTCAACAGGTATTTTCTTAGCTTATGTACCGGGTAAGCAACCATGCTATGCTGGATACTGGGGTTGGGGTGGGGCTGTTGGGGTAGGGTCCTGATGATACAAACGTCATCAAGCAATAACTGTTCTCAAGAAGCTTGCAAGACTGAAGCTATTACCCTGCTTTCTGACTGTCATCCCTGATTCTACTGATTTTTCATCTCTCCTTAGCTCTCTTGTGCTGAAAACTTGATTCAGCTCTTTTTTTGTTTTTGTTTTTTCCTGGGACACGGGAAACACTTCACTTTTATAATGATTTAGCATTAACGATGTTAAACATTTGTGTGTACAGATATACCCACCCTGTTGAGTGTATTAATTTCCAGATCTGCTTAGAAGAGATCTCTATATTGGAAGCTTTCTTTTAGAAGCATCACCCATTATTTGCAATACATTTTGATTTTAAATTCAGGAAGAATGCAGCAGAGTAGGTGATAAGTCATCACTGTCCACTATCTCGTTTGCTTTCTGTCCTGCAAAGCAGAACTTTTTCAGCTAAAATAGTTTTATTATTGTTGTGTCCCAGAGAAGATTTAAACCTGAAAATGAAAGTTTGCAGAGATCCGGAGAGACTGATTATGTTTTGGACTAGTGCTTTGCATTAGTTTGAGAGATAATGCTATCTATTTAAAGTGAGAACTGAAGACCATGACAAAGTTAAACTCAAGGGGAGTAGTTTCCTGGGAAGCTTGTGTGTGTGTGTGTGTGTGTGTGTGTGTGTGTGTGTGTGTGTGTGCTGACTTTGTCACTAGTTTAACTATAGGGAAATCTATTAACTTGCCTATGCCACAATTTCATCATCCATCAAATGGGAAAGAATAATCCCTGCCCTGTCTATCTCATGGGGATATTGTGAAGGTCAAATGAGATAATTAATATGAAAGCACTGTGAAAAAGTTGAAATCATGCGTATGTAAAGTGGTATTATTATATGAGAGTGAGGAAATTGAACACATTTCCTACCATTTCTGAGTGAAGTCTCCAAAGTATTGCTCTGCTATTGTTATTTTTCTGCCATCCCTTAGTATTAATTAATATAGTTAATAAATAATTAATATATCAATATTAATATAAATGTCATATTAATATAATGTGATAATATAAGCAGAAAATAATATATTAAGAAATAATTAATAAAGATTAATATAAGGCTGAATATAGATATTATGGATAAAGTAATTATTATTAGTTATAAAGAGAATGTATGTGTGCTTGGGAAGGTTTATACTAGATTGAAAATTTTTTTGAAGTTACAGAGATTGCTTTTAAGTTGTGTGTCAGTCAAATGTTACTTGTGTGGTACTGGACAAGTCACTTCTCAATGGAGCAGGAAACTCTCCAAGACAATATATTGAACATTGCATTGGTAGAGAAAATTTTCTCATCTGGAATTCCCTATGCCATGGTATATGGCGAATACTTTAAAGAATATGTGTGTATGTGTATGCATACATGTATAGGTATACATGTATGCATATACACATACACATATACACACAGAAAAAGAAATTATTTCAAACAGCTCATTGAAATTGAATAAGCCATAAAGAATCCTCAAAGGGCTTAGGGTGGGAAGATATAAAACTTCAGACCCATACAAATTTGCAAGAGAATTCTGCCAAAGATTCAAAGAACAATTCCATACTACTTGAATTGTTTGTCAAAATAGATAAAGAAAGCATTTGACCAGACTCATTCTATGAGACAATTATGGTCCTTTCTCAAAACAGGAAAAGAGAAAACGGAGAAAGAAAACAATGGACCTTTATTTAATGAGTATTGATGCTCAATAACCCAGTGTTCACTAAACTGGAAAGCATAAATTACTTAGGAAAGAACTCCCTATTTGCTTTAAAAAAAAAAACTACTGGGAAAATTTGAAAGCAGTCTTGTAAAAATTTCCCTTACACTATGGATATATGACCATAATGTTGAATATTATGCAGTAACAAAATATTAGAAGAGAAGCTGATCACATGCTTCTCACACCTATGTGGTAGAAGAAATACTCTTAACAAACAAGAGGTAGAGGCAAATACAAAAGATAAAGTAGACAACTTTGATTACATGAATCAGAAAAGCTTCTATACAATCAAAATTGATATACCTAGGATAAAAAAGAAAGTAGTAGAATGGAAAACATATTTATATAAAATTTCTCTGATAATGGTTTGCTTTCCAGTTCACGTAAACAATAAACACAAATATATACGTACCTACATACATGTAGGTACGTATATGTGTGTATGTATTTCAGTATTCCTTGAAATAAAGGCTAAAATGTAGTAATAGTGAGTTAGTCGTATAATACTTTAAAATTTACAAGTTGTTTTACCAGTGTTATCTCATTGGATCCTCACAGCAACCCTGGGAGTTCGGTTCTAGTATTCTCTTCATTTTACAGTTGAGAAAATTGAGGCAAAGAGTTGTTAAATGACTTGCCCAGGGTCACATAACTAGTAAATATCTACATCAGAATTTGAATTCAAGTCTTTTATGGCTCCAGGTCTAGTATTCCTTTTTTTTTTTTTTGAGTGAGGCAGTTAGGGTTAAGTGACTTGCCTAGGGTCACATAGCTAGTAAGTGTCAAGTGTCTGAGGCTGGATTTGAACCCAGGTCCTCCTGACTCCAGGGCCAGTACTCTATCCTCTGCACCACCTAACTGCCTAGAATGTAACAAAGGGAAATCTAACAACAGAAATAATCCTATTCTGATAATAAATATGAAGTAAATCTTAAAACAGAGAGATTCATGTGTGTCGAAACTGTTCACCACTGTGATGGGGGGAATCCGGTGCAAAATCCAGGTCAAAATGGGAATCCATTTAGATGGCGAGATCATTCCTATGATTCTGTTTGTGGGTGGCTTTGAGCTGATTCTCTCAAGTCTCAACCCCATGTGGGAACCACAGTTTAAAAAGTGATGAAGGGGAGGTGAGTGGAAAAAGTTTAAGAAGCCCTGGGATCAGCAATCACTCACAGGGGTTTGACCTGTCTGTCCACAGGACAGAGGCCAAGTGGGTGAAGAATGCACATGGTTCAGATGTCAGTGTGCATTTGAATGGACACTATATTCCTTGTTCAATAGTGTGGATCTCTGGGACAGATAACATTGAGTGACGGGGAGTGGCCCCTGAGTTGAACAGGAGGAAGAGAACAAATTGGATGCCTTAAAATAAACTGCAAATCCTTTATTGACCCCATGCTTCCCATTGAAAGCAAAATCACATCTTTTCAATGCTAACATCTTACCAGTGTTTCTTTATGGCAATGAAATATGGAACATAACTACCACCAAAAATATAAAGATTGTTATCACAAAAACAGTGCTAGAGCAGAGCATGGTGGGTGGGAGCAAGATGCAGTACTTAAACAGCCAAAGGATGTTGTGAAGCAATCTCATGTGATGTCATCAGAGCACCGGGAACTCTTCTAGTATGAGGAGTTATTGAGAAAGGCCTGAACGTTGGGTAGAACCATTCCATCCTCCAACCCCTGTGATGATGTTTTAAGAAAGCATGGACAACAGTCAAAAGAGGATGCCTTCCATGAAGAGTTTGCTGTCTGCATCTTTAGACGGAATATCTGATTTGAGAAATTAGACCCATTTAAATATTGGGAGAATTAGTATTAATCAATGAGAATAAAAGCCAGTCTGCAATATAAGTGGTCAGAAGAGATGAATGAGTAATTTTCAAATGAAGAAATCATCTACCATATCATCAGCCATATAAAGAATGCTCCAAATAAGTAATAATTAGAAAGGAATTTATGCAATATTGATGTTCTCAGATTGGCAAAAGTGAAAAATATAGCAATTTTTTAAAATGTTGGTAGAGGACAGGCACTCTAGCAAGCTGGTACAGCTGTGAATTAGTTGGTCCAACTATTCTGGAAAATAATTTACATCTATAACCAAAAGGTTACTAAATTCCTCAAGCCCTTTGACCTAGCAGTGCTACTTCTATGCATATACCTGAAAGAGGTTTAAAAAAAAGTGGAGGAAAATCTCATATATACAAAATGATTTATAATAGTGCTTATTGTTAAGACAAAGAGTTAGAAACAGAGTGGCTGTTCATCAACTGAGTAATAAATTTTGGTATGTCATTTTAAGGGAATTTGATTTTCTGTAAGAAAAGATGAATATGATGAATTCGGAAAAACCTGGGAGTTATTGGATAGATACATTGTGAAATGAACAGAATCAGAAGAATAAGTTTCAGAATGACCATAGTAATGTATATGAAAGCAGTTTTGAGAGATGAGAGAATTCTAATCAATGTATCGAATCTTTATGAAGGAAGCATGCTACCCACTCTTGGCAGAGATGCGAAGGATTGTAAGTGTGAGGAGGCATGCGTTTTCTGCTAATGTATGGTTTCTGTGACTATACTTAATGTTACTAGGGAAAATTTCTTATGTGTAGGGGAGTTAGTGAGTAGCAGTAGAGATGTAGGGGTGGGGAGAGGAGACAAAACATCAGTAAAATTTTTAAAATACATAGGAGAAAATAAGTTCAGAAAAGAACACAAACTATGATTTTGTCACTGCTTTGTGAAATTTAATATACATCTAAGGGGAAGAGTCCACCGCCACCCAAATCATTTAAAGAAGGCTCAGATTTGTATTGAATCAGTCCACCAATGAATAAGTATTTAATCAGTTTGAAAGTATCATAGGGATTTTTAGTCACTGGATAAAAGCATATGACTCCACTAAAGATTTATCTTATGATTGGTTAAAGTGAATCAGTCACGCCCCATGGGGCTAGGTATAAACCCAGAAGCCAGTGTGAGAGTTTGAATAGTCCAGGAGTGAAACAGTCTAGTGGTAGAAGACTGTGGAATGGAATGGAATAAGAATTTAAGAGTCTACTGTATGGCAGGCATTGTGTGAGACTAAGTGCTTACAAATGTCATCTCATTTGAACCTCACAATAACTCTGTGAGGTAGATGCTACTATTATCTAGATATGTAGTTGAGGAAACTGAGGCAGGTACAGGTAAAGTGACTTGTCCAGAGTCACATAGCTAGCAAGTATCTGAGGTGAGATTTCAACTCAGATGTTCCTGACTCCAGACCCTATGCTCTTTCTGCTAGCTATCTAGTACCATCTAGCTGCCTGAATTAGTTAGTTTTCCAGTTCCAGAGTTTGAGCCAATTCCCTAAGAGGGAATTTCCTCCTACAGTTTCATTCTAACCTCTCAGTGAGCCCTCCTTAGGACAGAGACAAGTACTTGTTGTGAACTCAAGATTGGAGTTCTAGCAACCTTATGCTTTGGCTGCAGATTTTGACAACATATGGGCTTCACTACCATAGTATTTTTAGATATAATCCCATGTTTTGCCTGGATTCTGTGAACTTGTGGGAGGGTATACTTCAAGCTTTTGGAGAGAGATGTTTTGAAAAAGTTGTTTTTGCTACATTTTCCAAGTAATTACTTTTTACCAAAAGTTAATTGAGGTTATTGTCAGATAATCAATAGGAAGAATACTGGTTGGGGCTTGTGAGCAAAGTTGTGAGCACAATTTTACTCTGATGGGAGAATTAGTCAGTTACCTTCTGGGCACCCCAACTTGTGAGTGGGAGTGCCTAGAAAAACTATATGAAACAAGTTCACGTTTTATATACAATCCTCTCTTTTTTGTTCTTGGTATACTAAAATGGCTAAGTTTGTTGATCAATTTATGATAAAAAAATATTTTTAAAAATGCATATTGAGGGGCAGGTAGGTGGCACAGTAGATAGAGCACTGGCCCTGAAGTCAGGAGTACCTGAGTTCAAATGTGGCCTCAGGCCAAACACTTGACACTTACTAGCTGTGTGACCCTGGGCAAGTCACTTAACCCCAACTGCCTAAAAAAATGCATATTGAACTTTATTTAAGTATTTCTTTACTATAACTCATGCTGTGGTAATAACCTTGGTCTCTTGAAGGCTATGAAATTCCAACAGTAATTCACCACCCCCGAAAAGTGTAGACTTATTGACAAACTGTGGCATCTGGAGATCTTCAGAGATGTATTTGGAGAAGCTGATATCCAAAGTTGGGTACCATTTTTGTCACCACAACAATTGGTTAAATTAATTAGTTAAGATTGTGTTCTGCATGTGTAGAATGAATACTCCCATTGATAAAATCATAGATCCTTTAAGTATTAAAATAATAATGATAATAATTAATTGTACCAAAATGTGTTTGTGGATATAATGTGTCCACACCCACTGGTGGGGAGTCATTGTGCAGTGTTTTGCATTCAAAATAAGAACAAATAAGAGTCTTGGGTCTAACAAAGTAGTCATATATTCTGCCCAAAATAATTAGTACATTTATATTCTGGAGATTCAAGACAGAAACTAGAATCATGGGTTAAAGTGTCATTTTTTGTGTCCTAATTTAGTAGGTAACTGGAATATTAATTGAGGGATTATCAGTATATGTAAACATAACGATTATTTGCATTATGGCTGAAGAATTTTTAAATGGATCTCTGAAGTTTTCTCATCCTTAAGGCTATATGAAGTCAATGTTACATAAAATCTCTGGGTACCGAAAAAGGAGCTGTATGATGTTTTGTAGAAATAACATTATATTAGGGGCAGCTAGGTAGTGTATGGGGAATAGAGTACTGGGCCTGGAGTCAGGAAGACCTGAGTACAAATCCAGCCTCAGACACAGAGTAGCTGTGTCATTCAGTTTCCTCCTTTGTAGAATGGGCTGGAGAAGGAAATGGCAAACCACTCTAGTATCTTTACCTAGAAAACCCCAAACGGGGTCAGGAAGAGCTGTGCATGACTGAAACAACTGAACAACAACAAAAAATATTGCTTCAAAATATTTGAGTTCATTGAAGCGTTCGTTAACGCTTTTTGATGATCTTATGAACTGGGATTCCATAACTTGATAATGCAAAGAGAGACTGAATATATATCCTTGGCTTTCCTTCTCTACGGAGAGAACTCTATCTAAGTGCAGATTTAGACTTCAAAGCAGGGTAAATACTTAAAGATATTCCCAATATACTCAGGCAGTTGTTTTTTCAATAAATGTCCATGTATATTTTTAATCACCTTTCTTTTTAACTAAAATGAGACTTGGTACTACGGTTGGGGTTGAGAGGAAGTCCTGTTATATGAGAGTTTTAATTCAATTGACCTATCAATATTTATTTAGCACCTTCAATGTGTTAGGTACTGTGCTAAGTATAGTGGATAAGAGGACATTAAAAAGAGTCAAAGGAGAGTCACTGCCCACAAAGAGCTTACAAAAATAATGGGAGAGATTGCATGCAAACAAATGTATACAAAGCAAGCTATATACATGATGAAAAGGAAATAATTAACAGAGAGATGGCACCAGAATTTAGAGAGGTCGGGGAATGAGTGCTTCTAGCAGGTGGGATTTTGTTGAGACTTAATGGAAGCCAGGGAGGTCAGTAGGTTGAGTTGAGGAGGGAGAACATTCCAGGCCACGTGGACAGTCAGAGAAAATGCCCAGAGCCAAGAGATGGAGTGTCTTGTTCATGGTACTTCCAGGAGGTGAGTGTCACTGGATCATATGTGGTGGAGAGTAAGACATGAAAAAACTGGAAGACATAACTGGAGGCTAGGTTATGAAGGACTTGAGCATTTTGTATTTTATCCTGGAGGCAACAGGAAACCCCTGGAGTTTCTTGAGTAGAGGAATGACACGGTCACACTTGCACTTAGCAAAGTCACTTTAGTGATTGAATGGAGGATGGATTGGAGTTGGTTGATTGGTGCCCTTTCCTCTCAAAGAGAACCAAAATGGCATCCCTATGTTGGGGTCCAGGTACAGTGCATCTGACTCTGGCTGATCAGACCAAGACAAACTCGGAAGGCTCTATCACAGGTCAGGCACAAATAGGAGAGACCACAAGGCTACTGCAATAATTAAGGAGTGATGTGATAAGAACCTATACCAGAGTAGTAGCAATGTCAAAGAAGAGAAGGGAGCCTATTAGAGAGATGTTGCAAAGATGAAATCACAGACGTTAGCAAGGGATTGGATATGGAGGATGAGAGATAATGAGGAATTCAAGATAACTCCTAGGTTGTAAGAATGAGGAATGGGAGGGTGCTGTTGGCCTTTACAGTAATAGAGAAGGTAAGAGAAGGGTAGGGTTTAGGGGAAAAGATACTGAGTTCTCTTTTGGAGATACTGAAGTTAAGATGTCTATGGGACATCTAGTTTGAGATGTTTGAAAGGCAGAGATGCAAGATTGGAGGTCAGCAGAGAGGTTAGAGCAGGATAGGAGAATTTGAGAATCATCATCATAGAGATGGTAATTAAATCCACAGGAGATAATCAGATCACCAAGGGAAGTTGCATGGAAGGAGAAGAGAAGAGGGCCCAAGACAGAACCTTAATTAATCAAATATACATTATCCTTCATTCTTGGGAAACGATGACCTATGTTTATTAAGAACAAGGATTAGATTACTGTGGTCAGATCTAGATTATTTGTGCTAATGGTTTAAATACTCCAAGGACTATTTACTTTTGGTGTTTAAATGCATTAGAATACCTTTTTTGGCAGCAAATTCCTTTCCTAATTACATTTGTCTTGGGCTGATATAAAAATATATTTATATTTCCTGAGCATACTGCCAGCCACCTCTCTCTACCCCCAGTCCTCCCAGGGAAGAATGCTGATTGGAAGAGGAATCTAGACAAGAATGAGAAATTTTCCATAAGTATTCAGCAAAATATAAGGATAATAACTTCAAAAGCATATGCTAGAGATCCTCTAACAATTTCAAACTTTCTGGTCTCAGGACCTTTTATATTTAAAGTTTATTGAGGAACCCTTTACAATCTTAAAATTATTAAGGATCCCAAAGAGCTTTTTGTTTATGTGGGTTGAATCTATTGATATTTTATAGATTAGAAACTAAAATAATAAAATACAAATATTTATTAATTCATTGGAAAACAGCCAATTGCATGTTAACATAAATAACATGTTTTATGAAAAATAATATTTTCAAAACACATTTTTGCAAATCTCTTTAATGTCAGACTTAATAGAAGATAGCTGGATTCTCATATCTGCTTCTACATTCAGTCTACTGTGCTGTGTTGCTTTGGTTGATGCATGTGAAGAAAATCTGGCCTTGTTGATATATGTAGTTGGAAACAAGAAAAATATTTTACTGAGCAAATAGCATTTTACTGTTATTTTGAAAATAGTTTTGACTCTTTGAACCTCTTGAAAGGGTCTTGGAAACTCCCAGAAGAATGTGGATTACTGACTTGTTGGTTTGAGAACCAGTGATTTAATCCAACCTGTTCATTCTATAGATATGGCAGCTGAGGCCCACGGAAGTTAAATTACTTTGTTTTCTCCATGCTAAACATAGGTCCCGGCACATAGTGAGTGCTGAATAAATGCTTGTTGACTCACTGACCCAAGCTTACATATGTAAGTTGCAGAATTAGAATTCAAAGCTATATCTTCTGACTCCAAATCTAGTGTTTGTTATTGGTGATGGTGGTGTTTTTCTTTTATTTTTCTTGTTACATTATGGAAAGAAGTTGAGAATTGAAAATATAATTGTTATATTCAATAACTCACCCTATACTTTCTTTGTTAATTTCTCATTTAATGAAATTTATTTGAGAGAGGGACCCCGATTAAGAACACTCAGTCTTGTCTTAGTCCCAGAAATTTCTTAGAGAAAGGGATTCAAATCATTCTTTACTTAACATTTAGTCCAATTCACTAGACATTTATTAAAAACCAGAGACATAAAGATGAAAAAGGGCACAGCTCTGCCCTTAAAAAGCTTAGAGACCATGACAGAGTATAATATGACACATGCATAAATTAAAAATAATATAAGATAGAATATAGTGGAAGCATTATTCCAGAAACTGTTGTAATCTTCCATTGTTGTAAGGCCAAATTCAGCCGTTGGCTTAGAACCAAGAGTGGGCAATTAATGGTCTTCAGCAGTGTAAATCAAGTATCCCAGTACTCTTCCTCCCTTACTGTCTTCCATTTAACTATATCATTTTGTGTTTGTTCTTTTATGTTTACTCTGAATACTTATATATTAGATATGTACTTCTTGTTACCACCTGGTCCCCTTTGTAAGTTCTTTGTGAGCAAGGTATTGTTTCCTTCTCTTTGCCTTTTTATCACTAACACAGTGGCTGATATAAGGTAAGTGTTTAACAAATGCTTGCTTATTGATTGATGGCTAAATGAATGGACAGACTGTCCAAATTATATACCTTGAATCCCTACCTTCTGCCATGATCTATTTTCTTGGGAAGTGGAAGAGAGTGGTTTGATGTAAAACACATGATACCTCAGCTGACTGCTTGTTTGTTCTCTTGTAACCTCCAAAGCTTAAGCTTTGTATATATTTTTTTTGTTCCTTTAAAATCAAAGGTGATTAAGTCACTGTTCATTTTACTTGAGGTTAGCAGTCAAAAAGTATACCCTTCTTCTTCCAGAAATCTTTTACATCTCATCCAGACTATTAGAAGAGTACAAATTATGAGTAAAAATATTGCTCCTGAATCCCATGCAGTGGTTTTACTTTTTGATCCCACATAAGATACTGATGTCTGTAATTGATGAGTGGAACCTAGAAAAAGGGACCATGTGAATACCTAGAATATTATCATCATCTTATTATGCTAATCAGCATTAACAATGGCAGTGACTAAAATTTGCTATTTAGCAATGGTGCAAGTTCCATTTTGAGGCTTCTATTTTGTTCAATGTAATTTTCCAATAAATTAAAGCATAAGACATCCCCTCAAACCTCACAGCCACCGCCACCTTAGTTTTATACTAGGCAGATTGACTTGTGTAAAAACTTAGGGATTCTCAACTCAAGCTAACACTTTACAGAACAGCCGATTCCTGGTTACTGAGGAAGATTTTGTTGGTTAACAAAACCTTGGATTCTGATACCAGTAGATTTATCTGACCTACTTTGTACATTAATGCGGCATTGAAAAACAACCAGTTGCCTAATAAAAACACTAGCTTATTTTTAGTGAATTATATTATAATTATCAGTAGACACTTATTAAAGCACCTGCTGTGTAGGACAGTGGCCTAAATGATTTGACAGTGCTTTAGAATACAAAAAGCCATGATTCTTACGTTAAGAATATTTTATAAGATATAAATCCTTGGGTGGGGAGAGTGGAGGAAACAATGAGTTTGATAAATTATGATTTCAAGCGTATAATAAATGACTTGAACTGAAAAGAGGTTATACACACATTGACCCACTCATATAAATTCTTTATACTCTTGGCTTGTTTTATGGGCCCCAATCCCTCTTCCATGTGACAATCTCTCCAAAACTTAGATATCTGTAATGTCCACTCTCAACTCTTTCTCTTTTCCAGAACATCTCCATTTTATTGTTGTTGTTTTTAAAGGATCCTTATAAGTCATGTTCTGCATTCCCTTCACAATAATGATTGTTCTCCAACTTATCTATGTCTTTCCTAAAATGTGACATACACAATGGAAAACAGTATATCAGATGTGTTTGACCAGGTCAAAGCATAGAAGAACTATTCTCTCCTTTTATGCTGGACATTGTGCACTTCTTAATGCAGTTTAGAGCTCATTAGATTTTTTTTTTCACTCCATATCACACACCTAATATTGAATTTGGACTCCATTTCAACTTACAGATTATTTTCACATGAATCATTGTCTAATCATGCCTTTTCCATTTTGATTTTAGACTATAGGACTTTCAATGTATCTATTGCATTTATCTTTTTTTTTTTGGCAGGGGGGGGGATCGAGGTTAAGTAACTTGCCCAGGGTCACACAGCTAGTAAATGTCAAGTGTCTGAGGTCATACTTGAACTCAGGTCCTCCTAACTTCAAAGCGAGATCTCTTCTCTGTGCCACCTAGCTGCCCCTTGAATTTATCTTTAAGGTATCCCTTGATTTTAATTTTATTAGATTCACCTATTGCTCTAGTTTATATAGATTTTTTTGGATACCAGTGCCATCTGCCTGTGACTTAGCTCTCTCTTGTCTAGTTTCTTGTCATCAGCAAACTCAACAAGCATTACATCCTGCCATCATTTAAAGCATTGCTGCATAGGACCAGGCCAAGGACAGATCCCTGGATTACTACACTAAGGACCTTCCTCTAAGTTAACATTGATATATTGGATTTGTGATCTCATCATTCATCCAGTTCTGATTGCACCTCATTGTCCTGTGATCTAGCCTGTATCTCTGCCTTGTCTACAAGGATAGCAGGAAGACTTTGTCATATGCTTTGCTGAATTCCTGGAGTATTATGTAACCATGTTCTTGAATCTCCCATAAGCCTATCAAAAAATATGTAAAGTTAATCTGGCACGGTCTTTTCTTGATGAGTCCATGAGTCCTCTCAGCTGTTACTGCTTTTCTTTCTAAATGCTCACAAATAATTGCTTTAATGATCTGTCCTGAATTTTGCAAGGCCTATACATTGAGCTCACAAACCTGTGGCTTCCAGACTCCATCATCCTCTCTCTCTCTCTTTTTTTTTTTTGGCAAATGCAGGGACTCTGGTTCACCTCCAGACCTCATAAGAGCAAAGGAACATGGCTTTAGACCTGGAATGAACCTCAGAGGTCTGCCAGTCCAATCCCTTCATTCCACAGATGGAAAATTAAGACCCAGCTGATTTACCCAAGATCCCAAAGGGTGCAAATGCCATCACTTGGGTTCTCTTTAGTCTTTTAAAGATTACTGACAAGATCACAGCAGTCACATCTGTCAGTTATTACAAGGACTGATCACTTGACCTCTTTGAAGGGAGCTAAGTGCTATCTCTTCTCTTATCTTGGATTTCAACTCCAATTTTCATTCTGTCTTCCCAATCTATTTGTTCCTTCCCGGTTTTTTTTTAAAGGGGCAGAGCCATTTTCTAGATCTTAGGAACCAATGAGGTTGACTCCTTTCCTTCTTAGTGAGAAACTCGCTCTTCACTTTCTCTTCTATAATCTTGGGTTCTTTCTGACCCTGTTGGCTGTATTCATTTGTGGCCCAGGAGCTTTTTCTTTCCTGTTGATTTTGTTGGTGGGTTGTCTTTTGTTCATGAAGAGGACCAAAATGACATCACTGTGTCAGGGTCAAGGTACAGTGTGTGCAACTGAGTCTTATCAGACTAATATGAGCTCAGAAGGCTACACCACAGGCTGGGCACAGATAGCCCATATGAACATTTAGAGGGGAAACGTCTCAAAATTTGGGCATCTCACATTTTTTTGAGCTACTGCGATTTTGCTTAGCTGTTAAGTAGTGACTGGGGGAAGGGGAAAAGGGGAAACTCCCAAATCTGGAGGTCCTATAGCAGCTTGAAGGTCTTGGGATAGCTGGAGATTTTCTGTATTGTTTTACCGTTCTCTCTGAATTTAATTCATTTTGAACCAAGTTCAGGTCTAAGATTTCATGTACCTGGTGGGAAGGTGACTTAAATAGTGGGATCTCTATATACAGCAAGAAAATCTTGTCTTTTATTCACAGCTCTGTTCAAGTAAATAGAGCATCGTGCCAGAGCTGAAATTGGTCAGGCAACTCTAATAGCAGATTTTATCTTTCTTTAATCAGATGAAAGCAAATAAAACATGCTTAATTTAGCTAATGGTGCAGGTTGTAAACCTCACTTAAGCAACAGTAGGTGAATCACCATATTTCACTACTGCTTTTAAAAAGTAGTTTACTGACATTTAATGGTTCTGTTTTCATTGAGTGTAGAATTCCATGGAGTCTCAATGAGACTAAACTTTGCTTTGGTTTTCTACTATTCTAAACAACTCTCAGGTCAGCATTGTTATTGCAAAATGAGATAACAGAGGAAAATGCTCAATACTTAGGAAATTGTGAAGTATTCTACTTTTAAAAAAAAAAAAAAAAGAAAGCAACCCCCAGGATCTATATCGTATAAAATAGCAAGCACATTAACTTTAAACCTAAAAGTGGTTTTCACTCTAAGTATGGCAAATCTTATTATAAATTAACTTTCAATTTTTTTGGTCTTGGATTATGGATCAGTAATTTTAGACTTCTCATACTTCTTTCCTTCCAGTGCCACAGGGGGATCCTAGCTAAGAAAACATTATCTGAGATGGCATTGACCTCATTTTACATATATGTGTGTATGTGTATATGTACATACATGTGTATATGTATGTGTGTGTATATATATACATGTGTATATATATGCATATGTGCACATATATATACACACACACACACACACACACACACACACACACACAATTGAATAAAGCAGAGAGATTGTATGAGATTATGAAACCTAAACATCAGATACTGAGTGATCATGACTTCACATTTTACCAGTGAAATGGATTTTTTCTGCAGGGCTGATGGGGTACTGCTCATCTTACTAAATCCATATGCCCCTGATTCTAGGCAAAATTCCAATAGATTCAATGGGAAATGAACTGTCAGAAGCAGCAGGACCCAATTTGACATGCCATGTACTTAAAGATCCCTGTGCTTATATAATACAGCCTTTTTGTCCTTTACCCATCAAGCAAAAATAATAGAGTCTGAATCTTTCTGGTTTAAACTTCCCCACCTGAACTCATATATATATATATATATATATATATGTAGTTCCATATTGAAGCTTTAAACAGAGATTTTACTTGTTACTGGTTGCACATTGGCCATTCTTATCAGAATGATGTCTTTGATAAGAAAGGTTGGGTATATTCAAACAAATGGATGTGTATATGTATATATATATACACATATATATAAACAATTTTATTCTATGTGTATACTTTAGAAGAATATGTAAAAGAACATACTCTGATGTTTATGTGTTTTCATTCTTGAGTGCTGCTTTTTTCTTTTTCTTGCATGTTCTATCGTTGGTCAAATATGCAGATTTCTTATACATTAGAAATTAATAATCATGTTTGCATAAGATCATTGCAAAATTTACTTTACTTTCCATTATGTAACTTGAACTTCAATCTTCTTCATTTATTCTTTGCAGTTGTTTTATATGGAAGATCAAAGCAGTGCTCTCATCTCTTTTTCACTGTTGAGAAAATACTTAGGCCTAAGCTCAACATAAGAAATAAAATGGATTTAGGTTCTTCCTACCAAAAGTAATGGATAGGTCAGGGTTTCAGGCCTTAGGGTAGTATCTGTGTTTGCCAGAAGTTGGGAGCTAACTGGCATTGGGGTCATCTTATGTAAGATTTTGTTCCAGAGATAAATGAAGTTGTTCTAGAATAGTTCTTACAGAGTATTTATCCATCTATTCAGAAGTAGTTGGCTGAAATTAAAAGCCCTCCAGAGAAGAATTAAACACTATTTCACATTATTCTATACGACCTCAAGCATAGAAAATGTGAGAGCCAAGAGTGGGGTTCAGAACTTCTTGATTTCCCACCTATGATTGAACTCTTCATTTGTTAATTAAAGCCTCTATTGATTAGAAATGAGTAGGTGAATATAATTTTGGAGGGAAAATTATTCTCTCTTTAAAAAAATTTAATGAAAGTAATGAAAATAGTAGATACCAGATTGAATATGTATTGTCAGTAAAAATATTTCTAGTAGATGCCCAGTACTTTCACTCAAGAACAGTTTTTCCCTGCTATCTGGGGAGAGATTTTTTTACTTCAATGAAAGCTGATTTTGAAAATTGTCAGTGCGATTAAGTTTTCAGTCTGGTTCTTTTTTCATTCGAAGAAGCATAACTAATGAGAGCAGGTGTTTGAGAGAAAATGAACCAAAGAGAGTACTATCCATCAATATCTGTTGGGGCTAGACTGTAAAGTTGCTGAATTAGCTGTCCTTCAGGGGGTGCTTTTCAGGATTCTCCCCTGGCATTTGGGGGAGAGAATGGCCATATTGCACTTTCATGCACCAGAACGGTCCAGAAGTTAGACATATTTCAATTGATGAGTTTCCCCAACTCCCTGCCCCCCCCATAGTTAATACAAGTGTTTGGTGTGATGGTTTTGTTTGTTTGATAAAATTTTTGATTGTCTACTGTGATATTTTCCATTCATTGTCATTTTATCTTTTTCTGTATAACCTCTGAATTTTATTATGGAAAAAAAAGAGGTATACATTTCTAGCAGTGGCCTCATACTCTCTGATCTACCTTGCTTTATACTGGTATCAACTTAGACACCCACTAATTTGATTACAGAATGGACATAATGAGGATTTAATATATCATATCCTTTTCGCTTCTGAAAATATTCTTAACTTTTTAAAGAACACAATGAATTTTCAATATAAGATCTTAACAGTTCTTGTTCAAAAACAAAGTATGAAAATGTTATAGAGCCTGATTGTATTCTACCACCAACTCTTCTGTAGAGTGAAAGTTTGACCTATTTGGTATCTACCTTAAGATGCAGTTTCCTGAATAGAAAATTTATTTGAATTGCTTTATTACTGACAAGTAACCTTTAAAGAGGGTCCTATTGTCATAGCCCATTCAGAATCTTTATGTGCAAACGTTGTTACTGGGAAAGCATTCGTTTCTTACTGTCTGTTCCAAGGCATCTGCTTTTAGAATCGCATGTCTTGTAAACTTGACTCCAGGAAAATTATACTTTTAAATAAGTAATAATCTCAGAAACGTATGGTTTTGAGGTCATGTAGCCTGGTCCCCAGCCTGTAGGCAGAAACATGCTAAGTAACTGCCCCTGGCAGATGAACATTTTTTTATTTTTAAAGACTTCCAGAATAAAGTCTATTGCCTCATCTGCTGTGAGGAAGCTCTTGAATCTATTTTGTATTAGTTATGGGGCTTTTAATCTAGTTTCTTCTTCTTGTTTTTCTCAGTGAAGAGGGAAAGCAGCTGGCTACCCTCCTCAGCAAATAGTAACTAAGTTGTTTGTCAGCTTTTTCTTCTTTTCAGTTCATTCAAAATTATTAATTGAATGACTACTAGGAGTGAGACAGTTTTTCATGATGGATAATCTTAACCATTTTTTTTTCCATGGTTGTCATCATCATCATCTCCTCCTCCTCCTCGTCTCCTCCTCCTTCTTCATCTTTCTTCTTCTTCATTTTTTCTTCAATTTCCTCTGAATGTGTTTTCCAGCTTCTCCATATTACCCCTTCATTATAAAGTACAGAATTAGAAAAATTGCTTTATGAAAAAGGGTTAACAGGGCTAAATAAAATGAGATTACTTCATTGTTCCCCTGAATAGTAATCTAAGGATCAGTAGCTCATAGCACACAGTGCCAAAATGTGGTTCCCCCAGGTCATGTTGTTGGGCATTCCAGGCCCTGGCTGCCTGTCTTACTCCTCTTGAGTTTCTTTTTTACCTTCAATAACTTGAACACCCACTTCTCACAGGGCACAGTGGTAGGCATGGTGGGAGACAGAATATTTATAAAAGGCCAGTGCTACTATGGGGCTGATCACAAGTCTGCACAAATGTTAAAATGTAATGTGAGGTATGAATTTAGAAGTGAGACAGATTCTGTGTAGTTAACTCTATAGCTAGAGTTAGAAGGTATTTTATAGGTCACTTAGATTAACCTGCTTCCTTTTTACAAATTAGGAGACCGAGGTGCAGAGAGGTTAACTTGTCCAAGGTCACACAGCCAGTGTGGTATTTGAATCTAGGTCCTCCTGATTCATGGTGCCCCTTCATGAAGGCTTCATACGGCATTTCAAGCTGGATTTTGAATAATAAGTAGGTATTGAAAAGGTGGGCTTTTCTTGACTATTACCCTTTCCTACATGCTCTCTTGACTTGGTTGCAAATGAAGAAAGTATCTCTGAAGGGATCCTCTAAGAGCTGTACATATATCTGGTTCAAACTGTAAAAATAAGCAGTGAGCTGGGCACAAAGTTGAAAAGGCCCATTTTTTAGAAAATTGTAACTCCCCTTCCCCACAAGTCTTCTAAGCTAACTGTCCCTTAATGTTTCCTGTGAATCTGAACAAAAAAGAGATCCTAATAAAACTTTTTAGGGTACTGAATGCCTTCTTACTAGAAGGCCTAAAAGGAGTATGAGCTCTGTAGAACTTAAATTCATAGATACAGAAACCTCAGTGAACACCTTTTTTCCCCGTTTGGTGATCTTAAGTCAGGGTATAAGTAAAGCTCTTCCTCTCCCTCAGATACTGGGGCCAATTAAATTCAACTTTAGGGGATAATGTAAGAAGCCTTTATTTACTTCTATGGGGTTGGGGGAGTAAAGGAAGGGAAGGAAGGGAGTATTATGATTTTGACAATTAAAAAAACTTTAAACTGTAAAAAAAGGAAAAAAGTGTTATGAAGTGTAATGTGAATTTTTTAAAAAGGATTACGTAATTTACATGTAAGCAGTACCTTTTGTCTATCCTTTTTCTGTATTGATGTAATTAGCTTCTTTTGTAGAGCAAGGCAGCCTCCTTAGAGTCTCTATAACAATAAGTTATGTAATATTTTGCAATGACTATTTTTTCAGAATAGGACACTTATTTTTAATCATTAGGCCATTGGCATTTCTACCACTTTATTTCAAGTTTCTTTTCTTATTAGTGAGATTCATATAAATAGCTATATGTATCTCATTTCAAATGTTGGAGAATCTACAGGATTTTAGTCCTTCATGAGCCTTACTGGCTTTTAAGAAGTTTAAGATAGTCCATATTTCATTTGACCTTTTTGATTCCCCCCCCTTTTTTGTACCCTGCTTCCACCCTCAGGGGGGAGGGGGGTGGAGGAAGCATGGGAGGTGGGTAGTGGAATAAGTCTATCCAGTATGTGAGTGAAACAGAATCAGCTAATGCTGATCCCTGAAGGGTTCTTTTGCCTGAAGGTATTGGGGTCTGTAACTTCCACAGCAGGGTTGCTATGCTGTTAAGCATGGCAATAGTTAATCATAGATTCATAGAATTTATATCTGGAAGGGGCCCCAGAAATCATCTGGTCCAACCTCCTCATTTTACAGCCAAAGAGAAACGAAAACCTAAAGTGATTATGACGTGCCTGCGGTCACATTACTGGTTGTAAAATCACAAGTCTTTTTGTCACCTCTTTCATCTCTCTTCCTGTCATTTTTGACCACCTCTGCTCCTCTGCCCATCCTTTTTTTCCCCCTTCCTATGTCCTTGTACTCCCCTCAATGAGTTATCCTCCTTTTCTTTTCTCCAGTCTACCCTATTCACTCCCTCAAGTGAGGCAGTTACTCAGGAGTGGAGGGCGAATGAAAGAATGGGTCAGTTAAGGCCATGTCCATTGAAGCTCCTAGTATCTAGTCACTGCCTTTACCTTGTTTGCACACTGGAATACTCTTAATCTTTTCTGTAAAGTGAAGCCTATGTTATTAATAGAGGGCTTCCTCCCGCTTCTTTTATGAATTTCTAAAAATCTTTATTGGAAAATATCTACCTGCTACACTTCTTGTCAGTCTTTCGTTTTTGAAGAGGACCAGTGACATCACAGGGTGATGTCTTGAATTGCACGTTAATTGGATTTAAGTGAGGCAGAGCTGCACAAGGTTGTCAGTCCTACTCTATCTTTCAAAGTCATGGAAGTCTAGTGGCAAGACAAAAGTCAAGATGACTGGTGATGACCTTGGCATCTTCAATGTCTGACCAAGCTCTAAGTGCTCCATAGTGCCTGCTTCAGCTGTTCTCATGGCTGTTGGGAAGAAGTTGTTCTCATCTGCCTGTTCTGCTGGGGGAAGTCTTTGCATGTTTGGGGTGGACACACCCCAACTCACCAATGAATTTGAAACCCCTAAGTTAAAATAACGTTTCTATTAATTCATTGTGCTTTTCTCTTAGCTAATAACTATTTCACGTGTAGCTCTTGGGCTTTCAGATTTCAGGTCAGGTTAGAATTTTATTACTTTGGACCAAAGGAATTGGAGAACTTATTACTATAGGGATTTAGAATAAGGATGGACTTTAGAAGTTGTCTAGTTTAATCTTCTCATTTTATGGATAGGAGAATAGCCCTCTAGCAAGTTGAAGTATGGCTTGCACCATGTCAAGCTGCATCACAGGCATAATTCGAACCCAGGTCCTCTGACTCCAAATTCTTTGTTCTGTATACTACATCAAAACAGAGAACAGATGAAGTTATGAAGTTCACTTTATAAACAACACTCAGACTGACCTTCTGAGCATAAAAACACGTAACATTTCAGAGTACTTATACAGACAATGATCAAGCCAGTATGTCACATCGTTTATTTCACCACAGATCAGAGATCCATTAAAACATCTTTTAAGCTAAGTTGAAAATCACTTTTGCTCTGGCTTTTAAATTAGGTAGGCCAAAATGTGAGCCTCTAATAAACCTTATGTAGGCACTTGTCTGTTACACAACAAGTCACTTTCCTTTTCTTTAACTTGAGTTATTTCTTGTTTGAATTACCATAAGTAATTCATAATTCCAGCTGTAAAAAGCAGAATACAGGCAACATGGACATAATGCTCTATTTTAGTAGGTTTTCCAAGCATCTTTGAGGGGCTAAAATAATTTGATGGTACTAGCCTTTTTTTCATGGCATTGGGTATGGTCTGGAAACTCAGAAGTGAAGGCTTTTCTAAGTTGTGAAGGGTGGCATTAGCTAGGGAAATTGATCTGTTGTGACCTCTTTTTTCTTGTCTGATATAACCTCAAAAAATATAGACCTAAAATATTCTTTTGGATAAAATCTTTTTGTTGAAAATAATAGACGTGAAGATTGAGGCCTACTTGAGAAGTGACCTGTGAGTTCACAGAAATAAAATAAAGTTGAAACTGCCTATGATAGTCATAAACCCAGTTCTTACAGTTTTGTAGGGGTTTTGATGGATGGTTCACAGGAGAGCCTTTTAAGCTTTTTAAACTATATAATTATGGTCACATGAAAACAGGCTTTTATTGAAGGGAATCATACATTCACACAGATCAGAATTGCTCAGGCACAAGGAAGCAGATATGACTTTTTTTAGGGAAGCTGGTGTGTAAATTTTGCAGTTTCTCAATCTGAGAATCAAATTAGCCTTGTAACACGCCTTCAAACAGAATTTGGGTAACAGCTCGGCTATGGAAAGTAGAAGCTCAATTAGTTATCACCATCCCCACACTTTTAAAGTCTCAACTTATCTGCTATGGTTTTGTAGACTGAGATATTTGCTTTGTGCATTTGTGGTTTCCAGGTAAGCATTTCATTAAAACAAATGCGTAGATATTTAAAAACAGAGTGTTGACCAATCAGCTGGTTATTTATTGCGCATTACAGGATTCTTTTGAGGGAAAAAATGGTACTTGATTGATAGTAAGGTTTCTCTGATGTCTGGGAAAATTGAGTTAATATTTTTGAATAATATTTGAAGATTTCCTTATACATGAGTAAGTTTTTTTTTTTATAGTAAGCAGTCTTTCAAGAGCTCAACAAGCAGGAGATTAGAAACATGTTAACTGCACATATAAGACAAAAAAATCTGGGCCACATCATCTTTTGCTTCTATCATTAAGGTAACGATTGAACAAAAGCAAGCTTAAGAAATACCTTTGTTCTCCTCTTTCAGCAAATAGCTATCTCCCCTGTCAGATGAGAAACTTTTACTTTTATTCTAGCAGTAATATCTCAGTGAAGCTGTTGAAGCAGAAATAAGGGATACCTATCTTTATTAATGCCAGCTGATGTGTGCTAAAGTTGGTGTCTTGTGGCCATATAAATCAAAGGCTGTAGCTAGCTCTATTAAGGTGGTGTAGAGACATTTTGCATGGCTCTGTATTCTTTGTTGGGCTAAAGAAGAGGGTTGCACAGTGACCAGTTATTGATTGTCCACTTGTGAAGTAATCTTGTTCAGGGATGATAGTGTCATTGAGTTTCCCAGCCTGTCTCTCTTGAACAATTTATTCCATTTGAGCAAACTCTCTTACTTGTTCAATAGGAATTAGCAATATAACCACATCCACAAAACTTGTTGGGTGATATTTATTCGGTTGCTTTTTGTTTCCTCTTTTAAATATCGGAAAGATGATTCTAGGTACTGTGCCAATGGAAAATAGTGGCTGTTTGACTTTGGGGTAATCACCTAGCCTTTTTAGGTCTCAGTTTCTTTGTGAAGTTAGGTGATTAGTGTATACTACTTCTGAGGTCTCTTCCAGCTATAAATCTATGATTTTGCTCATCTCTCTGAACATTTTAGCCAGAATTGGTGCCTACCAATAATACAATTGTTTAAATAATTCTAAAAGGAAGACATCTCCATCTTTCTCTGATGCCTTGCCTGTGATATACCTTTATGGTGTGAAGTAAGCAAGTTTAGAAATAACATATGCTTAATATGATCAAATATCTCCTGTAGTCTTCATCTGATGCTTAATTGTGTTGTTGAGGTATCCTTTTGTTCTTGAAGGCTTTGTCACCTAAGCATAAAAACTCAAGTCCTATCAAGCGAATATTTCCAATATGGACTGAACAAATTTTACCATGTCTTTTGTCCAATGATTTTTGGATAGTTTTAATCTTAGAAGACTGGCCAACAGGGAAGCTTTTTTTCCTCCAATTTTAAGGGAACTCTTTGAACATCTCTCCTTTACTAATGCCTAGAGGGGTTGAATAGCCTATGGAATCACAGATGGAGCTTGCCTAAAAGAAAATGCCTATAGCAGGCCAAGTTTCCTAATCTATCCTGAACCATCAAGTAGGGGCAAGATAATGAATAAGAGGGCCTGTCTTGGAGTCAGAAAGACTTAGAATCAAGCCCTGCCTCTAACACGTTCTAGCTATGTGACCAGGGCCACCTAATCTCTTAGTATCTTATTGAGGTAATTCCTCACCTTGCTGAAATCAAAGGTCCAGAGTCTCCAGACTCTATTCCAGAAAGAGAGGGAGAGACAGACAGATGGAGAGAGAGAGAGAGAGAGAGAGAGAGAAGAGAGAGAGAGAGAGAGAGAGAGAGAGGCAGACAGACAGAGACAGAGAGAAACAGAAATAGAGACCGAGAGACAGAGGATAGAGAGACAGAGACAGACAGAGGCAGACAGGGACAAAGGCAGAGAGAGAGAGAGATAACAGAGGGACAGACAGAGACAGAGACAGAGAAACAGAGATGGAGACAAAGACAGAGAGAGAGAGAGAGACAGACAGACAGACAGAGACAGAGAGACTCCAAAACTGCCTTAATATTTTACCTCCTAAGACTCTTGAACTTCAGACATGGATAGTATTTACTTACTAGGTTATACTTTTCCTCATTTCAGATATAGGTGACTGACTTCCTTTCTCTGTTCTAGGCTCTCAAGTTCACTCTCTGCTAATCAGAAAGCCTTTTGATTGCTGGAAATCTTTTTATTTTCAGTCCATACATATCTATGCATTTACCCTTCCATCCACTCCCTAAAGGAAGCCTCTCACCCAAGTCTGAAGTAGTATGTCACATTGCTTATTAATCTTCTGTTTTTCAGATACAGAAACTGACAAAATGATTTGTTTATTTACCAAAGCTCAATCATCCTGTTGCTTGTAAGATTATAATTGTGACCAGTATGTCCATCTAGCTTTCCAGATTTCAGAACTGAGCCTGGTTCTCTTCCTCTGCACAAGTTCATGAGACTAACACTGAGGAAGGAGTTTTATAAAGTAAGGAAACAGAAAAGGAAAGGGGACAGAGAGAGAACAAGAAGCTTTGTCTTAAATCTAATTCTCATGCGTCTGTTTAGAAAAAGAATTTGTCTTAAACTTTCAAGTTTCTGCTTCTAAAGTAAACAGTAATAATTTAAATGAAACAGATCCAGTATTTATAGTAAAAGTAAAAACAAGTTAGTCTAAAGATTATTCACTGAGGGTTTCATTTTCTTTTAATATTTTGAATGTAATCCACCCAGCTTATTACAGAGATGTTTTCCACTTGGCTTGGCATTTAAAAATATTTAGCCTTGCACCTCATTGATATTTGTTATAGTTTATTTTGGAAGAATTGAAAGGAACTGAACACCCCCAAAAAAAAAAAGAAAAAAAGAAAAAACTATCCAAAATTACTTTTAAAACATTTGGACCTCATTGTTAAAATAATTGTTTTGTCCGAGAAAACTAACATCCTGATATAAGAAATAAAGTCATACTTATGAGTAGGCAAAATAGTTAAAGCTGTCATCCTATACAGTGATATAATATTATTTGGATTTTTGAATATCGCAATTGACAAAATTATCTCCACTGCAACTTTTAATGATAAGTGAAATTAGTCCTCCACTTTTTTGAGCTTTTTTGGAAAGCAGGCTTTGGAATAGGGAGAAAAGTTTGGCAAGAGAATTATTTATCATGATTTCAGCAGAGAGAGGCTGACACATTTGTCCTAAACAGACAATCCAAATCTAAATTGTACTTTGTATTTCATCAAATTGGTGTTAAATAGGAAGATAAAAGCTTGCAAACATTTAGATTTACAGATTAGGAAGATTAATCTGGAAAAGAAGTCTAGAATACAGGACTGGATTGAGATTTGCTGAGATCCTTTAGTAGTTCAAGGATACTTTTTTTTTGGTGTGGATCCCCCAACATTGATGAAGATCAGCAACCATGGGGGAAGCAATGTTAAGAGAGCCAAATTCAGTCTGAACTGAGAGATCTAAGGCTCTGAAAATCTCAGCCATTAGGTCTCATTATTCCAATTCCAGTACTCTCTTTCCAGCAAGGCCATGTTTTAATAGAATTCTTGTTGACATCCTCCCTCCTTTTCTCCCCTCTGATTTAAATAATTTGTCCACAATAATTTATTATGGTATTTCTTCATGGTGGTCCTGGGTTCTGGATGTCTGTGTTAGCACAAGATGGTTAAGTTGCATGTTTGGCCTGATGATGGATTATGTTTCTGTTTTCTAAGTATCAGCTTGGTAAAGCATTGAGAAGCTTGCTGACTAAGAGATAATGAATTTTTTCAGACATAGCAGCCCTAAAGACCATCTCGTGATATGGGGAGCAGTTATGATCTGCTTCAGTGAGGGAATAGTAATAGTAGTGAAAGATCCTTAAGATAAATAATTAGAAATTATTAGAAAATTAGAAATAATTAGAAATTATGTAAATAAGATAATAAATAATAATAAATCCTAATAAAATTAGAAATAATTTATGTTTTAAACATATAATCTGATTTTTTAAATACCCAATAGCCCTTCATAATCTGAGGCTCAAAACTCTATTTTATGTATATATCTGGTATTAATTGTTTGAGTCAGAAGCTGGATAGGAAGTAGGTTATTGCAATATTTGGAATGGGAACCAATGAGGCCTGGACTTAGATTGTGAAACCAGGAATGGAAAGAAAAAAGAAGACATAGTTTCTTGGTGAGGCTGTACTAGAAGCTTTTCCAAGTTGGTAGAACCCATCAGACCTTGCACTCTGTTGATATAGTCTTTGAAAATTCCATGATGAGACATCAAAATAGGAATTTAGCAGAGGTAATATAAATAATGGTGTAGATAATGATAAAATAATGATCTCCAATAAAAAGTGGACTTCAAAGAAGAAAGTGATTGGTTAAGATGGATTTATTGAAGAAAATATGTGGGCTTTATCATAGGATTATAGATTAAGAGCTGGAAAGGATAAGTTATTTAGTCTGTCATTTTGCAAATTAGGAAACTGAGGGCCAATAGAGAGGGATTGACTTGCTCAAGGTCACACAGATAGTAAGCATCAGAACTTAGTATTCAAACCCAAGTCTTCTGTCTCCAAATCCATTGCCATCTTCCCAATATAATAAACTCTTTGTTCATGCAGAATTATGTGTTCAAAGAAATGTTAATTTTTGAGTTATTTTGGTCTGACATTGCTGATACAGACTTTTGTTATTTGTTGATCTCAGAATTTGGTAATAAATGTCTTTTGTTAAAATTAGATTCAGGATAAGAGTTCACAGATTTAGACAATCTTAGAGTTGAACTCAACAGTCTTAATCCATGTCCATAAAGAATCCCCTATGTAACATACTTAATTATATCCTTGGGCAACTACTTGCACATATGCGTTACTGGTAGCTGTAACAGGCTCTGGTACAGCGGTTCTGGCTCCCATGAAGGAATTTTGAAATGAAAAGAAAGGAAGGAAGGAAAGAAAGAAGGAAGAAAGGAAGAAGGGAGGAAAGGAAGAAGGGAGGGAAGGAAGAAAGGAGAGGAAGAAGGAGGGAAGGAAGAAAGGAAAAAAAAAACTCCACTGATGAAATCAACATGTCTTCTCCTCCAGGTATAGGAGTTTGAGGTGGGTTAACTTTTTTCTTTTTTTTTCTTTTTTTCTTTAGTATTTTATTTTTCCCCAGTTACATGTAAAAATAATTTTTAACATTTGTCTTTTAAAGCTTTGAGTTCCAAATTCTCTCCTTTCTTCCCTCCCTAGCCCTTCTCATTGAGAAGGCAAGGAATTTGATATAGGTTATATGTGTATAGTCACAGAAAACACATCCATAATAGTCATGTTGTAAAAGAAAACAGGCAAAAGAAAATGCAAGAAAAATAAAGTAAAAAAGTATGCTGCTATCTGTATTCGGACACCATCAGTTCTTTCTCTGGGAATGGATAGCATTTTTCATTCCAAGTCCTTCAGAGTTGTCTTGTATCATTGTGTTGCTGAGAATAACTAAGTCATTCACAGCTGATCATTTCACAATATTGTTGTTACTTTGTATGTAGTACATTTCACTTTGTATTAGCTTATACAAGTATTTCTAGGTTTTTCTGAGAGCATCCTGCTCATCATTTCTTATAGTACAACTGCATTCCATAATAATCACATTAGGTTAACTTTTTAAAATACATTTTCTGCTTTTTTGTTTTTTGAAAAGTCTTTCTTCTTAATCCATCACCAGAAGGTTGGCTACCCCAGTACCTCATATTAAAATGTGGAAGAGTTGCAATCTAAGTCAACTGAGGGAACACCCACATGATGAAATCATGGGGTTTTTTTAAGTATATTCAGAAACCTGGATTGCGATCATGGAGCAGTAGAATATTAGAGCTAGAAAGGAACTTGGAAGTCTTCTAGTCCAGCTCCATCATTTTACAGAGGAGGAATCTAAGCCTCAGAGAACCTCAGGCAAAGTGTTCACACTTGCCTAAAGTCAGATAGATAATTAGTGACAGAGTATGTACCAGAAGCCAGGTCTCCTAATTCTCAAGTCTAGTAGAGTTTAGGCAAGAAAAGTTCATAGTCTTATGGTTTCTCTTCAGGTATAGAATAGCAGAAAAGATAGCTTTCTTAACTAAAAGGGATAACTAGAAGAGCTGATGGCTTTCAGCTCTTTGTTTTATTAAGTCACAGAACCCAGGGAAACTGGCTTCTCTCAACTTTTTACTTCGTCCATCACCTATCATGGCTGTCTCCTGACAGTAGGTCCTCAATAAGTCTTTGGTGGTTTTGCCATCCTTCCCCCTATGGAAGGAAGGAAAAAGAAATTGAGAAAGAAAGTCTCTGCCTTCAGGCAGCTTACACTATACTAGATAGAAATAGTACCTAAATACATACATACATTCATACATACATGGAAACTAGACAGAAACAGTAGATTAGATAATAGATAGATACATAGATAGATAGAAGGAAATCTGGAGAGGAATAAAGTCTTAAGACCTTGAAGGAACAGAGAGAGCTTTACAAAAGGAGATAAAACCTAAATTAAACCTTGAAGGAAGAGGACTCTGGAGAGGCACATCGGAGAAGGGAGTGATGCATTACAGGATAAAGCTTATGTGACTGCATAGAGGCAAGTCTAAGGCCAAAGGGAAAAGAGCCAGCTATTAGACCTCCATTAATTCCTGCTCACTTTGGCCCATTTTATGAGAGAGGAGACTGGACTTTACAATCCCAACACTAATATTTCACTGTTCAGATAACTTCCAAAAATGTCACTGAGAACCTATGTGCATTGGGCAGCACTTAAACCTTCAGGGGATATAACCACCCACCCCCAGAATATAGCCCCTTCCAATGCAGCTAATGAGTTAATGGAGAAAACTGGGGAAGGGGAGAAGGAAGATTTATTAATAAAGAGGAAGATGGTGTGAACTATTAGAAAATATATATTTTTGTTCCCTTTTATTTCTTTTTTTATACCATCTCCAGCCCTGAGTAAGAGTGAGGATGAGCCTACAGAAAATTGAGCCTTTTATTCCATTTAATTTGTTCGCTTAGAAAAAAGGGAAAAAAACCCGATTGTGTCTGCTGCTTGCCTTCTGCACAACAGCCTGTCTGTTCTTGCTTTCTATTTCTGATACAGTTATATACAGCTCTCAATGACCAGGAAGGAAGTCTAGGGCTCAGGAGGAGAGAAAGGTCAAGGCAACATGGCAGAAAGAGTGTGGAGAAGCAGTTTCTTTTCCTAAAACAGAGCAAAAGCATTTATGATTTAGAGGATGTCAGGGATTTCAATAGAGCTATACTCTGACACTCTGGATTTCTTCCTGAAACCCTCTCCTTCCAATCAACCCCTCCCCCACAAAAAAAAATACAGTTTAGCATCTGAGCTTCAAACAAGTCAAGATATATGGCACCAACCACAGTTTCGTGATAGCTGTAATATATGGTATTGCATGCTCATTACATTAGAAATTTAAGAAATGAAGTATTATGTGAGCTATTATGAGTCAGGCTAGTACCAACATCAGGAGATTATCATAGGGTTATAGATTTAGGGCAGTTAGGTTACACAACGGGTAGGGTACTAGTCCTGGAGTCAAGAAGACCTGGTCAAATCTGGCCTCAGACACTTACTAGCTGTGTGACCCAGGGCAAGTTGCTTAACCTTGTTTACCTCAATTTCTTCATCTGTAAAATGATCTGGAGAAGGAAATGGCAAACCATTTCATTATGTTTGCCAAAAAAACCCCAAATGGAACGTGAAAAGTCAGACATGACTGAATAACAACAAATAGATTTTCAGTTTAGGAGGGACTCTAAAAATGTTGTATTTATTATCTAGTGCAGCACTTTTTCTTTTTAAAAACTTTTTAGGTACTTAAAAACATTTGTTTAATTGACATGAACTGAAGTAAGGCCCCTTTTATTCTGTGTTAAAGGCACTTTCTTCACTGTTAGCCATCAAGTGTGCTGTAGCAGAAGAAACTCTATAATTGGAATGAGAATCCAGTTAAATTTAGCAAGTATTTATTAAGAACCTAATGTGTGTTGTACACGGTGCTTGGCACTGGGGATGCAAAAGCCCTGATCTCAAAGAGTACCTACTATGTGAGCCTTCCAAATGAAGATTTGCCACTTACTAGCAGTGTGGCCCTCAACAAATCCCTTTTTCATCTATAAAATGTGGGGACTTGAGTAAATGGTCTCTAAGGTCCCTTCCAGCCCTAATAGCCAGTGCTTCTGTGAAATGCTTATGGAAATAGAATTCCAAAGAAAGACATCATTTAGACATGTTTGGTCTTGAACATATTCATCAATGCAACACTCTATTTGTGGCTTACACATCTGGCCAACCATATTTGTGTAGCAATCCACTATTGCTGAGAAACTGGTAATTAGTCAGTGAAATTAATCCTTTTATAGTTGTCATCTACAGTATATGTAATAAGAAGGGGATATGTTCTTAAGCAAATGGTTATTTCTCATAGGTATCAGTGAACATTGTAACAGCATGAATATAGATGCAAGATTATTGGTTGATTCTTCACCTGAGATTTTGGGTATTTTTTTTAAAGTGAAGTAAAAGCAGATCCCATAAAAGATCTGTTTTTTAGAAAGCCTGTCTCCTTGAAGAATTCCTTTCAACCTGTTATTTATTTAAGCAAACAAATAATATTTGCACTTATCCTGAAGGCATGTTGCCTTTAATAAATAAAATCCGATCTGCTTCAGATAATGCTCTGTCTTTTCATTTTCATCAAATTATTACCATCTAAGCTTGTAGGAGAGGCTAGTGCAGTGGAAAATTTTTAGACTTGGAGTCAAGAGATCTGGGTCAGTATCCTGGCTCTGCCACTTATTAATACCTGCATGATCTTGGAGAAGGCAGTCAGGTGGCATAGTGGATAGAGCACTGGGCATGGAATCAGGAAGATTCATCTTCATGAGTTCAAATCTGGCCTCAGCCATTTAGTAGCTGTGTGATCCTGGGCAAGTCACTTAACCTTAGTTGCCTCAGTTTCCTCATCTGGAAAATGAGCTTGGAGAAGGAAATAACAAACCACCCTCGTATCTTTGTCAAGATACTATCCTAATCCTAGGAAGTTGAATGCAACTGACATGACGACAATAACAACCTGGGAGAAAATGCTTCTCCTTCCTGAGCCTTAGTTTCTTCTATAAAATGAGAGGGTCAGACTGTGACCTACAGAGTCCCTTTTACTCTAAATCAGTGATCCTAATGCACATGAATACACCTTGTAACTGTAAACTGTTAGATAAGCATAAGCGACTAATAAGAATGTAGCAGTTCTAGTTGCCCAGCACCCAGCAGAAGCTTCTGCCCCTTCCTTTGACTTCCTTTCTGGGTTTCCTGGAGCCCTTCTGCAGCTTAGTGGTGGAAGTACAGTGATACCACAGGTTTCCTCCCAGAAGGAGGGAAGGATTCTGGAGCTTTGGTCATTAGCCACTTTTTTTTTTTTATCTATGGAGATATTACTGCATCTTGAGGACTCAGAATTCACTCCAGTCAGTCACCTGAAGAGTAGAGGAGGAAGCTGTTATTGGATGCTTCCTGTCTAGAGGGACCTAAAGTAGTGGATGACAAGGATATTTATAATCTGTATACTGCTTTGACGAGCTGCTGCTTGGGAAGGAGACCACTAGGTTTTGAACATTGTGAAGACGCTAATAAAACTCTTCTGGCAGGTGGCTTACCCAGGGGGTAAACTTTTCCTGAGATGCGGATTAAAATAATAGTTTGGGGGGCAGCTAGGTGGCACAGTAGATAGAGCACTGGCCCTGAAGTCAGTAGGACCTGAGTTCAAATCAGACCTCAGACTAAACACTTGACACTTACTAGCTGTGTGACCCTGGGCAAGTCACTTAACCCTAATTGCCTAAAAAAAATAAAATAAAATAATATGTTGGGCTGTGAGAAGCTTTTTGAGGGACCTTAAATTTGTGCTTACTCCCTATCTGCCTGATATGCTGGTTAACTGAGGCATTGTCTCTTCACTTGAATAGCATCAGAAATATTCTGGAAACTTCTATCTGAGGGTTTCTGTTTGTTTTTGTTTTAAGTGAAGATGGATGACTGACCATCAGAGCTTCAGTGGTTGAAAATAAAGAGAAAAATGAAACAAACAAAAATAAACACCCTCCCCAAAACTAAAAATCATTCCCTCTCATGCTAGGAAGAGAGTATATTCATTTCATTTATGCATAACCAAAGTTAGCTGAGAAATGAATCAATAAATAAATATTTATTAAGAGACCATGTTCCAGACACTGTTCTAAGTCCTGGGGTTACAAAAAGAGGGAAAAGATGATCCCTGCCGTAAAGGAGCTTACTGTCTCATGGAGTAGCCACGCATAAGAATATGTGCAAATAAAAGGAAATGATTAACAGAGGAAAAGCACAAGAATTAAGAGGAGTGGGGGAAGGCTTCCTGTAGAAGGTCAGGTTTTAGTTGGGATTAAAAGAAGCCAGAATGTCAGTAGTCAGAGTGGAGGAGAGAGATCATTCCAGGTAGGGGACAGCCAAAGATAATGACCTGAGCCAAGAGATGCGGTTTCTTGTTTGTAAAACAGCCAGGAGGCCAGCGTCATTGGATCAAAGAGTACCTTCCAGGAGGTAAGTGTAAGAAGACTGGAAAGATAGGAGGGGGCTGGGTTAGGAAGGGTTTTGAATACCAAATAGCATTTTATTTTTGATCTTGGAGGTGATAGGGAGCTATTGGATTTTCTTGAGTAGGGAGGTTACATGATTCCACACGTGCTTTAGGAAAAATCACTTTGATGGCTGAATGGAGGATAGAATGAAGTGAGGTGAGACTTAAGGCAGGCAGACACACCAGCAAGCTTTTATAGTAGTCCTGGTGTCAGGAGATGAGGGCTTGCACCTGACTGAGAGCAGTGTCAGAGGAGAGAAGGAGGAGTATTTGAGAGACGTTCCAAAGGTGAAATTAACAAGCCTTGGCAACAGATTGGAAATGTGAGATTGAGATGGTGAGGAATCCAGGACACTCTTAGATTGTGAGCCTGAGGAACTGGGAGGATGGGGTTGCCTTCTGCAGTAATTATCTACTTGTGGCTCCAAGAAACCATAGCATGTGCAGTTGCCACACCCAGGTGAAACTGTCACACCTTGGCAGACAGGCTAAGCTATGTTGAGAGTAACCAACAGGCTTCAGACCCATCGGTGAATTAGGGGGATGTCTACCCCAAGAATATGAAGACTTACTTCAGCTGAACAGGTGGATGAAAACAATTTGTTCCAATAGCCATGAAGGCAGCTGAAGCAGGTGCTGTGGAGCACTGTGGACACTTAGAGATTGTTCAGACATGCAAGATGCCAGCATCATCCACTGCATCCTGGGCCATCACCAATCATCCCAACTTTTGTCTTGCTACTGGACTTTGAAAACTCTGGAAGAGAGAGTGAGGTTGATGACTTTGTGCAACTCTGCCTCACTTAAATCCAATTCATGTGAAAGTCAAGACATCACCCATTATGTGATGTCTTCAAAATCAAAAACAAAGGAGGAGCAACAATAGGGAAGGTAGGAGTGGAAGAGGGTCAAAACTGGAGCAGAAGGGAGGGATCATAAAGCTGGCTTTTGGAAAATGTTTGGGAATGAGTCATCCTGCTATAGCCGAGGTATATAGATAACCAATAGTTTGCCCATTTAAGCAGCAACATGGGAGTAAGAATGGAAATATTACCGATATATGTGGACATGCTTGCTACTTTAACCCAAGCACAGAGAATATATATCTAACTTTTCTGATGTTTCTTGGTCATCGTTACGCGGAACTACTCTATAATTCCATGTAATATAATTAATAAATATATTATTATATACATAATATTACTATATATTATGTAATATTATAATATAATTATAATAATATGTTATATTGTATAATATGTTATATAATATATAATATATAATAATTATTATTATATAATATTAGTATAAGAGGCTGAAGTCTCTTCATGTGTAAAATAAGTACTTCTAACTTTGAAGCCTGTGATCATAGCACCCTAGGACCTATTTTGGCATAGAGGTCTCCTTTTTATGTTAAATGTGACAAAATTATTGTACTTCAGGAGTTATCTTTTCTGCTTCTTATACTTCTTCTCTCCTGTTCCCGTATTGTCTGATCTTGCTTCTGTCAGATATACCTTTTCCTAATTGGTTAGCTTGTTAGACTATAACAACTTAGAAGACATTGAGACCAAGGGGCTCCCCTCTAAGTAGAGCGAATATAATGAATTTAGTGAATATATTTTGCGATAATTACTTTGGCTGCTCCATAGTCTTATTGTTTGTCCTTATTTCCTTGTTCTTGATTCCTTTGGAAATAGGTGAGGTTACTAGGTAGCTGAGTTTACTTAAGCGATTTTCCTTAAAGCCTTACCTTCTCTTATCTTCAATATTGACCAGTGGTTTCTGATAGTTACATAGGGGTATATAAATTTCAACTGCTGAACCAAAGGAAATGAATAATAGTAATTCTAATGGTCTGCCTCTGAGAACTTTGTTCATCTTAGGAATCCTTTTATATTCTGTAGTTCTACTTTCTCCTCTGTGCCCCCATGTTCTCTAGGGAAAGTAATTCTGCTTAATGAAAGGGTTTAAAGATGTTATCTAAAATGCTCCTCTAAGAGAATTGTTGCTTTGACTGTTAACTCTCAATGGGGTAAAGTAGCTTTCAAACCTCTACCAATAATGGTTAGTTTAAAAGCATCTGACCTGTTTGTGCTGAAGGTTAAATTCTAAAAGGTAACCCTTAAGCTCTTCAGAACTTCACTTACTTAGAGCAGCCATGCCACTCATGGCACATTTTATAAAACAAAAATCTCAACTTTTATGAGGAAAAGAATGTTTTAGTGTGAAGCGTTACACCTTTTTTGTAGCAGCTTGCTTTTCACCTGTGTGGGTTCTTAAAATCATTATCAATGCTACCAGTCTTGCAATTGTCTACATGCCTCTATTTCTGTTGGCATACACCTAGATGGACATTTTGATATTTGCTAAATAAGAGTGTGTTACGAATGGAATGTTCCTATCTGCTTTCTAAGGATATTGATTATAATGGTAGTGGTAATAGAAACACATAATATTTGAACAAAACTTAATCATCTTTTGGTGTCTTCCAGGTAGATGGGAGGATAACTGATAAGGGAGGGAAGGTAGAGCTCTTCAGATTTTGGGTTACTTCTGTTTTCTCAGGTAAAGAGAATGAACTCTGGAATGTAAGACAGATTAAAAATGGCACACATAGAATTGATATTCAGGATAAATAAGAAGATAGCAAATTAATTAGCTGCCCTTGATGAATTATATCCTAGGGTTCTGAAAAAAATGTGATTGTTGAGACAATCAGTGATCTTTGAAATACGTTGGGGAACGGAAGAGATACATTTCAGGACAAGAGAAAAAGAACTCTTCCTTTTAATGGCAGGAAGAGAATGGAGTTTACTAACTCTGGGCTACCAGGCTTGACTTAGATTCTTGGGGAAAAAAAGCTATAACTTATTATTAATAGGATGATTAGTGAATACCTTAAAAAAAGGAAGTGATGATTACAAATAGCTAGGTTAACTTCATTAAAAACAGTTCATGCCAGACTTATCACTTTCTTTTTGTTTAGGAGTACTAAATTTGTAGATATTGATGTCTAAGTGTTTTTCCTCACAGCGCATGGCCACTAGAATTATTATTATCAATTGATTTTATAGGGAAAAACTGAAAGGTTTAGGGACTAACCTGTGACCACAGAGATATTAAGTGTCAGAGGTACCCTTGAAAGCTGGCTCTTTTGAATCCAAATTCTCTGCTTTATCCATTGTATATTACTGTAATACTTCATAAAGTGGCCTCAGAATTTTAGAATTTCTTCCCTTTTTGGTAAGTATATGTAGTTTTGTAAATGCTTCCCACAATATCTGTTGCTGAAACATTTGTACTTAGCATTCTTAGGTGTATTTGAAAACAGAATACAATTAACCTCATCCTTTGCATTTATGATTCATCAGAAATATACTTCTGGCTCTCAGCCTTCTCTAGGATATTGAAGTTAATGTTTATCTTCTCTTTGGTTTTGCAAGCTAAGGAAATTGAACATCTGTTTTGAATAATTTGACCTTAAATCACATTTTAAAATAAAATCATGTGAGTATTATTAATATCATTAGGAAGCAACCAAGATGTTCATTGATATTATTTTTTTTTACACAGGAAAACCCTTAAAATTCATGTTTTAAAATGGACCTTTGCTGTGTTTTAAGGAGTAGATTAAACTTAGTGTCTTTGTTTTACTTTTTTTTTTTGTTGTTGTTGTTATCAACATGCTTTGTAAAGTTGAAAGGCTCAGAGAGCTCCAAGGATGACATAAAAAAAGCCCATGCTGTGGCAGCAAGCTTTCTTCTTGTTGTTTGGGGGAGTAAGATGCAGAAGACAGGCTTTAAAGAGAGCTGGAGAGAGAGAGAGAGAGAGAGAGAGAGAGAGAGAGAGAGAGAGAGAGAGAGAGAGAGAGAGAGAGAGAGAGAGAGAGAGTGAGAGAGAGAGAGAGAGAGAGAGAGAGAGACAGTGTGTGTGTGTGTGTGTGTGTGTGTGTGTGTGTGTGTGTGTGAGGTTTAGAGTCCAAACACAATACTTGTTAGCTTCCAGTCATCCTGACTGCTATTTCTGTTTGTGTAATCTATTAATTTATTCTTAAGAGTAGGCCACCTAAGCAATTGCTTATCTAAGCCAGAGATGCTTCATGAAAACTCAACAGTCTTTTGGAATTCTGCAATGTACTTTCTAATTCAAAAACTGCCCTTGTTGACACTTAAGATTGAGAAAACTTTCCACCAATCCCGTTTTACATTATTTATAGACTTCACTAGAACCTTCACCTTTTCCTGGAAGCAGGGTAGTTAACTTCCTCTGGGACAGTAGGTCAGTACTGCTCTATATTGGTAGGCTATGAGGAACCAGTGTAGTATGGTGTGTCCCAAAAGTGTTAATGCAGTTTTAGACTTAATTAGGCTTAACAACTTCAAACTGCACTAAGATTTTTGAGACGCCTGGTGTGGTAGAAAGCCATTATTAGCTTTGTAGTCAGAACATGTGGGTTAGAATTTTTACCTTGAAAAATATTGCTTACGTCGTGGCTGTGTACAAGTTACCCTATCTCTTGCAGGCTCGGTTTTCTGATATGAGAAATAAGATGATTCAGAGGATTCTTAAAGTCCCATCCAACTTTCAAGTCTGTGAGTTTATGGTGCAGAGGTCATAGGATTGGAATTTTAGCAACGGAAGGTGTGTCAGAGGTTATCCAGTCCTTCCTCTTCATTTACTTGCCCAAGGGGTACAGAGCTAATAAATGGCGGAGGCAAGAATCAAACCCAGGTCCTCTGACTCCAAAATAAGCTCTCTTTAAGAGATTAGGCCTGATAAGTAGGAAATTTCATGGAAGATCTTAAATTACAGGCTAGAAATTTTGGTGTTGCCTCTGATCGATGAGAGAAGATACCAGATACCATTTCTTCCCAAAGTGATGATTAATACCTCTCCAAAAGGGTTCGGTGACTTCAGTCAATAGCCACAAGGCCCAGGGTGGAACACTGCAGTGAGAAGATGCTTACAACAATAAGCTTGCCAACATTAAAGGAGATTGTCAACTGTTTACAACTTTCTTCATCAAAGGGGAGGTAGCTTTGAGAAACTCTGTGAAAGAAAGAAGAGCTAGTAAGAACTTAGAAAGATTTAAGAACTTTGATCAATGCACTGACCCACCATGATTCCAGAAGACTTCTGGGGAAACATGCTAACCACTCCCTAACAGAGAGGGTAAGGCATCACAATTCAGATTGAGACATAATTTTGGACATGACCAGTAGGGTAATTTGTTTTGCTTAACTATGCCTATTTCTTACAATGACTTCCTCCCTTTCCCCTCCCCCCAGCCCTTTTGTTTTCCAATGGGAAGCAAGAAATGAGAGGCAGACATAATAGATTCTTACTAATTAAAAAAGTAGTAGTATATACCCTAGCATAAGGGTGGGGAGCCTGTGGCCTCGAAGCCACAGGTGGCCTTCTAGGTCCTTGGTTGCAGCCTTTTGACTGAGTTCAAGTTTTACAGAACAAATCCTTTTACTAAGGGAATTTGTTCTGTGAAGTTTGGATTCAGGCAAAGGGCTGCACTTGAGGACCTAGAAGGCCACCTGTGGCCTTGAGGCCAAAGGTTCCCCACCTCTGCTAGTAGAAGATTTTTTCTAGAAAAAATAAAAGATAGACACTATTTTCAAACCTACTACATAATGATATAATAATTGACCTTTTATCTACCACCCAAAGCCATATTTCACCATTGTGTACTGATTTCTTCCTGAGTTAGGTATTTTACATTTTAAAGCTAACTCAATCATTTTATCTTGGAAAAAATGTCATCATTCAGTTGATCCATGATGGAGGGAGGGAGAACAGGGAGATGAAAGGGAGCAGTGGGTAGTTCAGAACTGACAGCAATTTGGAAGAATATGGAGAAAGCTTATATTGTGATGGCTTGTGCCATTCTGGGATTTAGAACCAAAAATAAGCCACTTTCCAAAGTTGTCAATCAGTAATTTCTGGACATGTGGGAAATTAAACCATATCTTAAGACCCTTCTAAATGAGTCTGTCACTACTCCACTGTAGTACTTGTTTCATTTCCTGAGATAGTCATTAGCTGCATCAAATAATTAAAAGGTTGTATTTATTTTATTCTAAGCCAGTTCTTTACTCATAAATTAGAGAGTAGATTCAAAATATTTTCTAGCTAAGCAGCTAATATGGTGCATCTAAATGATACACTGTAACACAATTTAGTTCTCATTAAGGATTCACTTTTCTTATAAAGGGGAAGCCCATCACTTTTCTAAATGGAACCCATAGGATTTCATCTGTTTGCTATGACATTCTTTGGTCCTTTTCTCTTCCTCTAACAAGTAGCTCTCCAAGGTCTTTACAGGACTGGTTGACAGGGCATCACATTCTGACTGCACTGATGTGTTTCAGGCCATATAATTTATTTATGTAAGTCTTTATAAATTGAGTCTAATTTGCCTTTATTGTATGTTTTTATTTATTCAACTAGGAGGATAAATAATAAACCGCAAATGAAGTTCATTAATGAAAAGAGCTATTTTGGATGAAGTGTGGTATTTTCAGTGGCTTTCTGTTGCTTCTGGGATAAAAGGAAAACCCCTCACAATCTGGTTCTAGCCCACTTATCCACATTTATTATTCATATTCTACATTCCAGCCAAATTGGCCTGCTTGCTATTCCCAGAACTTGGCCTTCCATCGCCCGCCTCTACTTTTATGGAGGCTGTCCCCCAGTACAGAATGTTTGCCATCCTCACCCTAGCTTCCTTCTAGCCTCACTTCAATGGGGCACTTGCTGATGATCTCTCAAGGATTTTGTGTTTGCTGTCTCCTCAAATTATATTTTCTTCTTTCTTTACTCCATTAGAATATAGGTTCCTTGAGGTCAGGAATTGTTTTTCATTTTTGCCTTTGTAATCTACACAGTGCATTCAAAGCAGCAGAAGTGACCTAAACATCAAGGGGTCATGTAGTCATGGATGGGCTTCCATAGATTTCCTCCTAATTCTGTGGCATCAGATTAAGCATATTCACGTACATAGCTCTGTGTTAAGAAATGGCATGTCAGATGAATGAACATTTGGTTCCACAGAAGCCAAGAGGAGAAAAAACAAATGCCAGGGGAGAACACTTCATTCTTATAATATGGCAAAGGTTCTAAATTAAAGCTTTAACCACTCATTGGTAGAGGGAATAGGAACTGGACCTGCGATTTCATTGTTATAAGAAGTTCCCAGGTCAGGTGCTGGTCTGTACCTTTTCTGTAACTTGCTTAGAACACTGAGTTGCCTAGAACTCTGAAAGACTCAGGGAGGTGCTCAGACTCATATATCCACGATGCGTTAGAGGCAGGTCTTCCTTCGGTCTTCCTAGCTTTGATGCCAGCTCTCTTTTCACTATACATCAAGGTCTTTCACATAGTGAGTACTTTATAAAGTTTTGTCGAATTGAATTTTACTCTGCGAATATTTCTAATGGATAAAAATTGCCTAAATTGTTGTGTTTTCTCTCTCTCTCTCTCTATATATATATATATACATATATATATATATATATATACACACACACATATGTATATATACATATATGTATATATTGTTGCACAATTTAAAAATCCTTTCATCTGCGTCTAAGAAATTTTGGAAAAACATATACATAGGTACATACATATATACATATGCACACATAATGTATAAGTACATACATGTGTATGTGTATATATGTTATACATATGTGTACATACATAATACATATATATATATAAATACATAATGTATACCTATAAGCTCTCTATATTTCTGTAGAGACTAACTCTATATCTATCTAGATGTCTATTGGTCTATCATCCATCTATCTATCTATCTATCTATCTATCTATCTATCTATCTATCTATCGAATCAGCCAGTCATTCTCATCATAATAATTAATTGTTATTGTGGTAGAAATGGGCAACCTCAAAAACAATGATGCAGTAATAATTACCATGTACACTTTGTAGACAATAGCTTCTCTCAACGTAGCAGAAGTGACCGAACCATCAAGGGGTCAAGTAGTCATGGATGGGCTTCCATAGATTTCCTCCTAATTCTGTGGCATCAGATTAAGCATATTCACGTACATAGCTCTGTGTTAAGAAATGGCATGTCAGATGAATGAACATTTGGTTCCACAGAAGCCAAGAGGAGAAAAAACAAATGCCAGGGGAGAACACTTCATTCTTATAATATGGCAAAAGTTCTAAATTAAAGCTTTAACCACTCATTGGTAAGTGCAGTATGTGTTTCAGGGAGCCCTACTGTGTGTGTTGTTGAAGTTTGGGTAGAAATATAAGAGAAGCAATAGACTAAGAGAGGGGTGGAGAACCAGCGGCTGGAGGCCTCAGGTTCCCCACCCCTGGGCTAAGATATCAAGATGCGAACAATCGTGAATAAATGTTGGACAAAGAATGGGTTCATCAGCAGATCTGTCAGCCTTATTGCAAAACTTAAATTGGTGCTAAGTGGAGTTTTTAAAAAAATGATAATAGTGTGTTATAGGTCCTGAATAGTCTTTCTCCCTTCTGGTTAGTCTCGTGTCCACTTAGTTTCTTTCACAAGGCATTTCTGCTTTTTATTCACTAGGATTTGATGCCATTTGGTTTCATCATTAGTAACCTCAGCAGTTGTAGTGAAGACATGTTAATTAGGATCACAGATAACTCTGGGTTGAAGGAGGACTATTTATTCTAGCATTTTGAAGGTGAAATTCAAAATAAACTTGGCCTTGATACTAGGAATGTTTAGCTTGGAGAAGAAAAGACTCAGGGGAATATGATAACTTTCCTCAAATATTTGAAAGACTGTTTTGTGGAAAAGGAGTCAGATTTGTTATTTTTGGACCTAGAGAACAAAAGCAGAAGCAGTTGGGGGTGGAAGTTACAAAGAGAATAATTTAGGCTTGATGTTGGAAAAAATTTAGTATCATTTAGAGCTATCCCAAAGTGGAATGGATTCCCTTGGGAGTCAGTGGGTTCTCCCTCATTGCAGGTCCTCATATGTAGGCTAGATGGCCACTAGCTGGCTGTGTTATAATGAGCATTCTTTCTGGGCATGAGTTAGATTACTAGATGACCACTGGAATAACTTCCAACCTTGAACTGCTGTGATTCTGTGATGGGTTGAGCTCTGCACTAATGAATGGAGTACCCACATCGAGAAGATCATAGATCCACTGAATTATAGGGAAATGGTTACCTAAAACACATATAGAAAAAAATGATCTGAAGTCTATAGACTGAGATACAATAAACAGAAATGGAGATCTGTGTACCTCAGAGATATAATGAATTAGCACTGATATGACAATTCTGTTTGTTGTCTTCCCCTATTAGAATGCAAGCTCCTTGAAGGCAGGGAATATCTTTCTGTCTGTATTTGTATTCTCACTGAATTGCACAGAGACTGCAATATGGCAGCTGCTTAATAAATCTGTTTCCCAAGTAATCAAAGTTCAGTTCTTTGAACACTGAAACTTTATTTTAACCAGTTTTATAAGAATATTTCCAAATTTTATCCCACACTTCCCAGTGGATATATTTTTATTATTATTTGCATACAAAACAGTGGGTGAAAAGATGTCTAGGTTGGAAGTTAGGGAATATAGGTTCACGTCAAGACTCTTCTACTTACTAGCTATATAACTGAGCAAGTCATTTAACTTCTTAAAAAATGAGGGGCTTGGATTAGATTATTTCTGGGGTCCCTCCTTCCTGTTTTAAATCTATGATCTAAGAGCCTAAACTAATCATGTAAACTTTTTGAAAACCCAGAGTTATTTTTATTATTAATTATTATTATTCTTAATATCACTATTAATATTGATCATTATACTGCTCTGTAAATCAGAAAAGCTTCCTGGCACTGTTGGAAGCCTATCACTGATAGCTGTATAGTTTGACCTTGAATGGCAAGCTAAGAAGTTGGGGTACTCACCTTTTTTTTTTTACCATAGGATGGTACTGTTAGGAATTGGCTACCATGTCTGTTATTGGAGACTTTTCTGCTCACTGCCTCTTAGTTCCTGCCACTGTTGAGTCAGCTGGCAGCATCTTCTTGCTGGTCTTTTCTTTTTTCCTTTCTTGTCTCTTTTTGAGATTTTTACTCGTTTTTCAGTTTTTACACCCAAGGACATACAGGTTCTTAGCCTTGATGCTAATGCACCCTTCTTTCTAATCAGATAGGCCTTTTCTTTACTGCCAGGAACCCTCTTGTGTTTCCACTTAGACCTTGCTCCTAGTTCAGCAGCTTCGTTATCGATGCTTGAGGTGGCTGCAAGCCTGACCTGGCATAATTGAAGTATTAATTATTTTTTAAAATAAATATGACAGAAAGAATTACCTATTGTTCACAATGAGCTACAAATTGAACATGCCCAAATCTGTAACTACTGTTGGAATTCTTACAAAAGGACAAATTTAATGGAGAGTATCTGGGTTGTGCTGTTAGGATAGAGGACAGTCCATCCCCCAGAGAGTGTGGTCTATGCACCTGTGGTGTGGCTGATGCTCACAAGCTCCTAAAGCCTGGGAAAAGGAGGAAGGGGTGAACATGTGGATTCCTGAGAAGACAAAGCTTAGGGGGGAAAAAGAGTCGCAGGTACATTATCTTAAGGGTGGTGAGCAAGAGAATAGGGACAGTGAACTGATTAGAGGGACCATCACCAAAAAGAATCTGTGCTTCCCCAAGCTATCAGCACTTTGAGCAAAGCTATTGTTGCCCTGTTCTCTACGTGTCTCCGAACTTTCCTTCACAATGTAGTGCTAATCAGTGCCCATAATAAATTGAGAACAAATGAGGCTTTTGCTTCAGGTGCATAAAGCTAATGGGTGCAAAAGTATGCAGCCACTATACCAACTCTTCATGATGTGTGTGTGTGTGTAAGCAATTTTATATTATTGCTTCAGTTGCAAAATTATTTGCTGTGCTATTACTTGTGGCAATTGATAACACTGTTACTTGATGTTCTAGCATTCACAAATTTGATAGGATGATAAAACTTGGAGAGACTATACAGGAGAAATTTAAAATAAATAACTATATGTCAAAGATACCCTATGCTAAGACTTGCATTTATTTAGTCTGAAAGAAGGAAACCTGGAGGGTAAATGTTGTAATGGTCATGAAGACCATAAAGTTTATCAGCTAGAATAATTAGGAATATTTAATTATATTCAGTTGTTTGATTAACCAGAACAGACATTATCTGACTATGCCGGATAATAGAAATTTTATTACTTATTCACTGAGCAAAACCTCTCATATATAGCAAATGAATCATGCAGTTTCCAAAACCCCTAAACTGCAGAGCCTCTAATAAACTAATGCAAATTATAATGATAGGTTAGAAAAGGATAACTAATTACATACAGTTATTACTGCTGTCACAAACAATGATGGAAGATGGACTAATCAAAAGCATTTGCCACTAGATATGATTAAGCTAAATTTAATTCCCTCTGAGATTCAAGGATGTGGACTTCTTGTATGCACAGAAGAGAGTTATTCTTTTCTGGGAGACTCAGATAATTATTCTTAAAGACCTTCAAAGTCTAGATCTGAAAACTGTCACTTTTTAACAAGTAGCTATCAACTCAGAATCCTTTTCAAATGCCTACAAGGTTTTATTCACTACTAGATACCAGTGACTTCAGGGTGGCTTGTTATCTGAACACAAACAGAATTTCTGTGTTAATTTGCATTGTGATTCCTTTTATTTATATGCCCAGTTGGAAGGCTTATGTGGAGAAAAAAAATAGAGGTAAAGAAGGAAGTACAGAGGGAAACCCAATTACTCTTTGAAAATGCATTTTCTCACAGTCAAAACATTGAAACAGAAGGTGAAAATTAAACATTCAGCCATATAGGAGAATTTCTAAAAACATATGATTTGTCTGAAACTGAATAGAAATAATACCTTGAAGTCTTTAAAAATAGTGGGTGAGTTAACTGTTGTTTGGCTATAAAGGAGCACATGAGTGATAGGATAAAGACAGTTTAAAAAAAAGCTTTCTTAAAATCCTATGTGAATTTGAGTGTAACTTCAGTTTAGTTGGAAAAAGACAAAATCACTCTGCAATAAGGCTGGTAGGTAGTTGGAGCTCAAGGTGACTAGAGAGAATAGTAAGAAAGCACCCAGGAGCCTTTGATGAGGTCCAGTAGTCAGAATGAGAGGATCAACAGTATATCCTTGGGCACTAAAAGAATTGGTAGATGTGATTCAGTACTGAACCACTGTCAGTAATCTTTCTTTTTTTAAAAAAAAGTGTTATTGATTTTTTATGTATGACTGTCATTTCCCAATTACCTCCACAGAACCCACCCTTTAAACCGAAAAGAAAATTAAGGTAAACAACCCAAGTACTGATCATGTATCTCTACGGACCACATCTCAAACTGACGCCCAGGCAGTACCATGACTCACGTAAAGTGACTGGGACTTTGCTTCAGTTTGCTAAAATTTTTAGAGTGTGTTAAAATCCCTTTTGGTCTTTAGTTGTTCAGAACTAGGTTAGCACATAGTTGGTGAGAAGAATTAGCTAAAATAGGAAGCTACCAGATGTTCTGCTTTTCCTCCCCTGGGCCTGTATTCCAGGTACAGTTTCTCCCTTTGTCAGCCTCCTAGTCCTCACAGAGGAATCTACACTTAAATGGCCTATGTCCAGGATTAGCAAATTGATGTGGAAGTGTTTTAGCTGCTGTGGCCCTCTGTACAGTTTGAGCTACCCTTGGTCATGGCAATTCATATTTGTGACTCTGGCAAAGGACAAATGGCCTAATTTTCTTTCTTTTGGGGGGAAGAGGGAGAGCTGGTTGTTGTCAGGAGGGGGTTTTCCTTCTATTTTTAACGTTAAATTTTCTTTTTTTGTACTGAGCTTAATAAAAGCAAACATGAATATTTCAATATACTAAAAATAACAAAGAAGATTGATAAGAAAGTGTGGACTTCAGTTACATATATTTTCAAAGTGTAAATTAAATAAGGGAGTAGCAAAATTGTTCTTTATCTTCTGCATTTTTGCTTACTTGTTGCTTTAAAATTCACTTTTATTAACATCTTTTGTTAGATATAGTAGCTTTAAAAATGAGGAATTCAAGTGGAATCTACAAATTAACTTACATGACTTTGTTCCTGGAAATATTATAGAACAAATTACTAAGGAGATTTCATCCTCCGGTCTTTTTTTTTTTTTGGTATGAAGGTATAGCTAGATTTGAACAATTATGATCCTTGGTCTAGTGTTCAGAAACCTGTACAATTTTCCAAGGATGATTTTTATGGGTTAAAAATACAGAACCAAAACTACAGGGTTTTGCTGGTGACAGATATTCAAAATATAGAAATTCTGTCTGATTGGTTAGAGAGCAGTGGAATGGTTAGAGAACAGTGGCCTTGTTTCATCTTTGGGAAAAAAAAAACTGCCCTATTTTCAAATAGCTATTGGGATTTTCCTTTTCTTCAACTCTGTGGCCAAAAAAAAAAAAAGAGTGGTAGTTTGTTTTCTTCATAAGTGCTTAAGTGGCAGCTGAGGTAACACAGAGGTAACTGACTGTAGCAGCATAAGTAATGGACTGGAAAACAAGAGCCTCAAGGATTTCGTTCTGGCTTTGTCACTGATTTTTTATAGAGGTCTGGTAAAGTTGCTTCCCCATCTCTCTGTGACCCACTTTCTATTTGTATTAAATACCACATTCAAAGATACTGTGAGTAGTAATTAATAGAAAGGAAAGAATCCATAAATGAAAATGCATCTGTTAAATGCTTATTATGTGCCAAGCACAGTGCTAAAGGATAGGAATAGAAAAACGGATTCAGTTGCTACCGTCAAGAAGCCCACACTCTAATCGTAAGATGACACCACTTATAAAAGAGTCAGTTGCAGGGCAGATAGAAAAGTATAGAAGTTCTAAGATTTCTGCAGTTATGTGGAGAATAAGGTCCAGGGGTACTTAAAGTGCCTTTACAGGTCAGATAGTGCCTGGGTATCTGGCGGGTATAGCTGCAGAGTGGTTGGTAAGTCCTGGATAGTTAGGAATTAGTTGCAAATCAGATGGCAAGCTGGTGTGGTTGTTCTTTATTGCGACAGAAAGAATAGAAATGGTAATTCCCAGGTGATCCAGGTGATGAGAGCTATACTGCTCTGTCCTCCTAGTTACTTCATGGTCCTACGAGGGAGGTGATTAAAGTGTAGGGGAAGGACACCTTCACCGGTGGTTATCTGAATACTTTGATGATCTGTGGGTTTTTTTTTTCAGGTAAGGTACTCTTTCTACTGATGCAAATTCAAATCCCTACATCTTGGTAAATGGACTTTGAGAGTTTTGCATCTGAAAAATTCATTACCTCACAGACTACCTGGTGATAATCTCAAATTTAGCTAAATTGATCCTGAGGTAACCAGAATTGTGTTTGAAGTCTTTCTAGGTCGGGTCAAGTCAACAAGTGTTGATTAAGCACCTACTGTTTGCCAGGCACTCTGCTGCATGCTGGGGATAATTTAAGCTTCACTTGCATAGCCTTTATACACTTTGGGTCACTTCTAAACCATGATGAGGTATCAAAAATCAACTTTAGTAGAGGTACTAATATTAGTAATAATAATGATACATCCCAAACATATAAACTGCTCTGTAAACATCAAGTAATCTTTTAAATTTCCTATGATGGCTTATGGAATGTGATTTTTAGGAACAATAACAATGATAAAAGAGATTTGGACAACATTTAAAAGCTAGTTTTATTCATTAAATAAATCTTTATTGGGCATTTTATTTTAAATGACACTGCAGAGGGACGAGGAACTTCTTGTAGTTCACTAGGACAAATAAGCACATACACAGATGACTATACTACGAGGCCAGTCAATCAGGAAGCATATATTAAGTGCCCACTGTGTTCTAGGCACAGCGCTAGGTGCTGGGAATGTGATGAAAGTGTGAGGAGAGAAGTATAAGTAAATTTCCATGAATGTTCAGAAAAGGAACATTGTTTTTCTCCTTGAACAAGGGATGAAGATAGGCTTTTATGGAAGAGAGGGCATTTGGATTGAACATTTAGGGGTGGATAGAAATTGATAGGTGATACTGAAGGTTGAAGCAGGGGACTAGATCTACATAAAACATGGTCTAGGGGTTGGAGACCTTTGGGCCTTTGGAAACTACCTTGTAGGGTGGAGAACAAGAGACCCTCAAGAAAGAGTGCTGGTATTTAGGTGTGGAAATTTCTAGATATCATGAGGCACCTGCTGGAGAGGCCAGTGCTGGAAGAAGAAGCTGGGTGGGTCTAGACTAGGGATGGTGCATGGTACCCCATGGTAAGAAACCCATTGTCTGCTAAATTCCTATTTTATCTAATCACTTTTGTTAACCGCATGTTGGGCCTAGTTTTTCTTCTTGCTAAAGGAGTACACAAGCTGCTGACATCCCGTACACTTTAGTGACCTGGGGCAAAACCGTAGTTGCCCCATTAGTTACAGCTCTTAGGAAGAGTATTAAGGGAGAGGGTTTGATAGAGGGAAAAGCCTAGGCAAAATCATTGAATTGGAACAACATGGGGTATATTCCAGGAATATCTAATAGTCCAATTTATCTGTGTAATGTGTGTGAGAGGGAATAGCGAGAGATATGTTTGGAACTGTGTTTAATATTGCAAATAATTGTCCTTTTCTCTATCAATATGACTTTTAAATAGTGACCAGAAATTGTGATTGAAGGTCTAACTCCTTTTTATTTTGTTTTGACAGGCTCTTTCATGTTGGTTAACACATCTGGGAGACCAGAATTACAAAGGACCCATCTTCTCTTACCCCAGCTTAAAGAAAATGACACCCATTGCATTGACTTTCACTACTTTGTATCCAGCAAAAGTCATTCCCTTCCTGGGTTATTGAATGTTTATGTAAAGGTTAATAATGGTCCTTTGGGGAACCCAATCTGGAACATATCTGGAGCTCCTACTGGCACCTGGAATAGAGCAGAACTGGCAATTAGTACCTTCTGGCCCAATTTTTATCAGGTATATATACTTTACTTCTCATTTATAGTATCCAGTGCTTGTTGATTGATTCATTAAATGTGGTGGTGCTCTTAACCTAAAAAAAATTCTGTTGTTTTTGATTCCAAAAAGACTCAGTTTCCCCTTTTGTAAGGGTTGTGTTTTTACAGGCAAAAAAATGTATGAAGTCATAATACCTTGTCAATAGGGTATGTTGTTAAAGATACCCTAAAGAGGAGTTTTGACTATCCTAGTTTATTTCTCAGGATTAATTGAGCCACTAACCTTTTGAAAGAAACCTGATCCCACCAACTTTCTATGTAGTATAATTTTTTTGAAGGGGTGAGGTATGAAGGAACAGGGAAGAATATGGACAAATACTCCATTTATTTCATATTATTATCATTTATTCATTATACATATACTATTATATGCTATGATAATACATGGGCATCTAGGTGGTACAGAGGATAGAGCACCGGGCCTGGAGTCAGGAAGATCCGAGTTCAAAAATTTGGCTTTTAGACAGTAACTATGTGACCCTGGACAAGTCACTCATCCCTACTTTTCTGAATTTCTTGTCTGTAAAATGGGGACACACTGGAGAAGGAAATGACAAACACTTCAGTGGTTTGCCAAGAAGACCCCATGGACGAAGTCCATGGGATGATGTAGAGTTGAACATGAATGAACAACAACAAAAATATATATAATATATATGTACACCTATTATCATTTATTATTACTTATTATTTATATTATAATTTGCTGAATTATTTCCACTTAATGTGGGAAAACTTGTTTCAAATCCTCATTTACTTGTTATATAATGGACATGAATAGATCATAGATTTAAAGCTTGAAGGTAACTCAGAAATCATTTAATCCAACCCTATAACTTTATAAATGAGGACACCAAGAGCCAGAAAAATTGAGGGGTTTGCCCAAAAAGTAAGAGCAGGGATTTAAATGTAGGTGTTCTGGCTTGAATTCCAGTCCTCTTTCCATTGTAGCCAAGCTCAGTGGGCCACATAGTATTCACTTAAGCTACAGTTATTAAAACTGTAGGGAAATTTCATCCTATTTAACTCTGATAACCTTGGCTCTGAAGACTGCTAAGTGACAGTTAAGGGCTTAATTTTAAAAATATCTATTAGTCTAAGAAGCTGGGATATAATCCAAATCGAGCCATTTAATTTTTTTTTCTTTCAAAAATGCTTTCCACATCTGGCTGTGAAAATCAGCAGTGCTAAAGGGATGGTTGAATTTCTTGACAACTGGGAGAGATCAGACTTTAAAAGGTGAACGGCAGAGGAATAACGGAAATTGATTTAACCCTAGATTTACATGTAGAAAGCTCCTGGGAATAAGGCTGGAGTGATCTTCATCAAAAGCATATCTTTATTAACTCTCCTGTGGAAAGAGAAAAAACAAAACCAAAACATTTAGCCTAACCTTTTGTAAAGGTTTGTAAACAAGACCTCATTATCATTCTAGTTATTCAATTCACTTAAAATTTCTGCCACTTAAGTGGATAGTTTACTATTGATAAATATGTTGATCTAAATATGGGTATGTAGACCTACTTTGATGTGTCATTTGTCACATTGAACTTAATCATTGGATTCTGTAAAAGGAATGATTATAGTGGAATGTGGGCTTGTTCTCAATTCTCCAAATACAGTAGAGAAAGGAACCTTCTTTTAAATGGGTAGATTTAAGAATGTGAAAGGAATGTGCTACCTTATGCATTGGGTATAATAATAATAATAATAATAAATAATAATAATAATAATAATAATAATAACAACAATAATAGTATTTATATAGTGCCTTGTGGGCAGCTTGGGGGCAGCTAGGTGATGTAGTGAGTGCAGGGCAGCCTAGAGTCAGAAAGACTCCTTTTCCTGGGTTCAAATCCAGCCTCCGACACTTACTAGTTGTGTGACACTGGGCAAGTCACTTAGCCATATTTGCCTCAGTTTCCTTATCTGCAAAATGATCTGGAGGAGGAAATAAACCACTCCAGTATCTTTGTCAAGAAAACCCCAAATGGGGTCATAAAGAGTTGTATGTAACTGAAACAACTGAAGAGCAACAACATAGTGCTTTTAGGTTGCTAAGTGCTTTACAAATACCTCATTTGATCATTGCAACAACCCTTAGAAGTAGTGCTGTTATTGTCCTCATTTTACAAATGAGGAAACTGAGGCAGACAGCATGAAGTAATTTGCCTAGAGTTATACAGCTACTAAGTGAGATAGGATATGAACTCAGCTCTTCCTTAATCCAGTTCTACTCCATCATGCTGGAGTCAAATATAATATATTGACAAAATATGTAAGATCCTCTACTCCATCATGCTGGAGTCAAAATATAATATGCATCATTATGAAAAGAAAACTTATAGGATTCCAGGTCCAGAGCTTGAAGGATTATAGAGTCCATCTAGTACTCATTTTATTATTGAAGAAAGTAGAGCCCAGAGAGGTTAAGAGGTCATACAGGTAATAGTCGTCCGTAGTAGTGTTTGAACCTAGTTCTGACTCCAGATTCAGTACTTTTTTCCATTAGACCATATTTGTTGTTGCTGTTGTTGTTGTTATTCAGTCATTTTTCAGCTGTATTTGATAGTTTATGACTCCATTGGGAATTTTCTTGGCAAAGATACTGGACTACTTTGCCATTTCCTGCTCCATTTTACAGAAGAAGAAACCAAGACAGACAAGGTGAAGTGACTTCCCCAGGGTCACACAGCTAGTAAATATCTGTGGTCAAATTTGAACTCAGATCTTCCTGACTCCAAGCCACTGCTTTACCTACTGCCCCCAAACTACATTGCTGTCCTAAAATTAAGAGGAAATACTATATCCAGAGGTGTGCTGATAAATGTTTAGCAAGGTGTATGTGTGTAAGGTGAAATGTACTCGCAATATACTTTTACATTTAAACCAAAATATTAATATTTTCTTTGTGAAAATCTAAACAATAAACAAAACAATAAATTGAGCTCTGATTTGTAGCCCTTGCTGATGTCTGAGGCGAAAGTGCCTACACCGAAAAATTTAACGATTGGCTCTCTACTGTCTGGCTCAGCACAACATTGACTGGAACCCAGAATAACAGGACCATAGGATTATAAGAATTAAAGAGATATCAGAGATGATCTCAACATTGAAGAAAGGAGGAATCTCTTGCTATTTGAATCTTTCAGACCACTCGGTGGCCAGAGAGTTAGAGGTTCACTGTTAGTGTGAGTGGATAAAGCACAAGCCCTGGATTCATGAAGACCTGAGTTCAAATCTGGCCTCAGACACTTGATACTTACTAGCTGTGTGACCCTGGGCAAGTCACTTCACCCCATTGTCTCGCCAAAAAAAAAAAAGTGTTAGTGTGTTCCACTTTGATTTATAGTTAGGGGATTAGATCTTACCCTTGTAGCTAGAGTATAAGTCATAGAGTGTAAGCTCCTTGAAGATGGGAATTGTATTGTTTTAAATCTTTGTATCTCTAGTATTTAGAATATTTCTCTGCATGTATGTTTTACTAAATGTTGAATTTAAGTATGCAGAATGCTAGAAAGCATATGTTTTTGGTTTCTATCAACAGAACATATGTGGAAAACATTTTATTTCTAACTCCCTTTTAAAAATTGTCATTTGTTGATCAAAATTGAATAATTTGTCATTTGGTTCAGGTCTAAACTTTAGAGGCATTTTATTTTGGTAGGTTGTCAATACAAATAAAGACAAATATCCTCTTTACTTTTGATAAACAATATGTTTTCTTGGCCATCTGTTGCTATCATAACCTTTCCCCTCTTGTTATTTCTATCAGCTGCTTAACAGAATTTAGAAAGATTTCTCAGCGGCTGCCTAGAAGTATTCTTGCAGCCCTTAGTCATTTATGCAGCTTCCACTTACTATATATGGCAAGCTACTGTGTATGCTACTCTACAAATCACAATGGTAGCCTGCATGTAATACAGGTAATTGCAGGTTAATTACTGTTCATTAAAACTTAAATTGTCAAGTATTTGGTGATTAAGATACATTTAATTCCTTAATTAATGCTTGTTCTAATTGCTGCTACTTAAAACCTGCCCATTAGCTAGAGCAGTACCAGTAGGGAAGTACCGGCTACCTGCTTCTTCATCAGAGGGAAGCCTGCTGAAATACCTGCTTCCTTTGATTTACACATCAGCAGCTTAGTGCTTTTTGAAAAATGAAAAGATTTCCCCCCCTCAGTGGCTTTCTTTGTTATGGTAGCAGTTTAAAAAGAAAAACACTTTGCTTCTTTGAATTTTATATACTCTTTTTTTTTTCCTCATCCTGAGTCAGAAGCAAGTTACTCAACTCTCTAGGTTTCTGACTACCCCCACAGAGTCCAGGCTTCCAGTTGCCTTGTGGGTTCATAGCTGTGCACATAAGGAGTCAGTTATATTCTTGTGTCCATATATACTGCTGTTTTCATCTCCTGGGCCAAGCTAGTTCTTTATAATTTTGCAACACTTATTTTTTTTCAATTGTTTTATGGTTGTCATTGTTTCTATTTATAGTGAATATATTGTTTTCTCAATTCTGATTATTTAACTTTGTATCAGTTCATGGAAGTCTTTCTAAGCTTCTCTGTTTTCATTAGGCTCCATGTTTCTTACTGCATAATAATATTCAATTACATTCATGTTCCACAGTGCATTTAGCCATTCCCGAACTAATGAACATCTACTTTATTTCCAGCTCTTTGATACCACAAAAAATATTGTGCTATAAATATTTTGATACATTTGGGGCCTTTTTTGTTGCGTGATTGGCCTCTATATTATAGTATGTGTTTAGTAGTGGAATGTCTGGGTTACAGAATATGGACATTTTAGAGCCTTTATTTGCATAATTCCAATTTGCTGTACCGAATAGTTGTACAAATTCACAGCTCTACAAAAAAGAAAAGGGATAATGTTAACATTATTTTTAATCCCTTCTTTAAAAAAAAAAAAAGAAGCAAATAAAGGAGTCAAATGTGATAGCAAAAATGGTCTTCATTTAGCCATTATAACCTCCTTATTAAAATGGATTCTCTTGGATGAGTTGAAGGATTCTGGGTAAAGATTAGGTGTGGATTCCATCTGGACCCTGTTCAGAATTCTTTTGCAGTAAGAACACAAAGGAATTTGCACATAAGGCTTAGCCAAGATTTACTCTTTACCAGTCTAATACCTTTTCTGGTAAATGAAGACTTTAGGGAATACAGGCAGCATAATCTGACCCATCTTTTCAAATATGACCTCCAGTTTTCACTCACCGCATACCCTGATAGTGTTTTGTGTAGTGCTTGCCTTTAGCCCACTTATTTAATTTTTAAGAAATTAAGTCATAATTGAGTTTGACAAAACTCATGTCTGAATAGTACTCAGAGGTGGTATTTTTGTGTTATGTATGCCATACCTATTCAGAAATTGGAGGTGTGGTGTGGGAGTTAAGTAAACTTTACTCCAAAGCAGCCAGGGGCAGTATTCACAACAGCTGCCCCTGAAGTCTAACAGTCTCAGAATGAAAACTGATATGAACCATGTCTAAGAATTGATGAGCATTGGACTTTGAATAACTAACACTGACATTGTGTGGTCACATTAAAATTGACCCAGACCTGATTTTTGTACAAGAAGTGGATTACAATAGAGAATGTGAGTAAATATCTTTCAAATCAATTTTGAACATCTTTTAAGGAGTTACTGTGTATTTTGTTTTCACAATTCCCTATTTTCCCCTCTTCTGATCTATGAAGAATTTTCCCTTCTCTATTTGATTACAGTAATATCCTCCCCCCCCCCCGCTTTTTTTGTTCAAACCATCTGTACTTCTTGTGGCTGATTGGGATAAGTCTTTTCTACTTTCGTGTATTCTGGGTTCTTTCATTTTCTCTTGGCTTAGGGTTAGGGCTGGAAGAAATTTTAAATACTCAGCAAATGACAATCTTTCTCAATCTCAGTTTTCTCACTTGTAAAAAAAATGGAGAAAAAGATAATGCCTATTTCATAGGGTTTTTATTTTATTTTATTTTTTAAGATGATGTGTGATCATGTATATAGAGGGCTTTGTAAACTATGAAGTACTCCCATTCATTCTGGATCACAGCCTAGGGAGCATCTTGAACTTTCTCACTATCTCTCACCTTCCATATCCACTCTGTTTCCAAGACCTGTTGATTTCACCTTTGTAACATCTCTTCAGTCTGCCCCTTTCTCTCCTAAGCACTGCCACTACTCTGGTATAGGCCAGCATCACATAGTCATGGATTTACTAATAATAAAATGCCTTAATTACCTGTAATAGCCTTTCAGTGCCTCTGCCTGCCTCAAATCTCTCCCCACTCCAATCCATCTTCCATTCAACCACCAAAATGATTTTCCTAAAGCACAGGTTGAATCATGTGACCTCTATACTCAAGAAAATCCAGTGGCTCCCTATAATTTCTAGAATCAAATACAGAATGTTTTTTGATGTTCAAAGCCTTTTGCTGACTTAGCCTCCTCCTACTTCTCTAGTCTTCTTATGCCTTATTCCTGGACAGGTACTCTTTGCTGCAGTGGCATTGGCCTCCTCGCTGTTCTAAAATAATATTTGGTTATTTTCTCTGGCTGTCCCCTACCATGCCTGGAATATTCTTCCTCCTCAAACTCTGCCTACTTACTTCCTTGGTAAAGCTAAGATAAAATCCCATATTTATAGGAAATGTTTCCCAACCCCTCTTTATTCTAGTGCCTCCCTTCCCTTAATTATTTCCTATTTATCTTATATGTAGTTTGTTTGCATATATTTGTAACAAATTACATTAGATTACAATGTAATTGTCTCCTCCATTAGATAGTAAGCACCTTGAGGGCAAGGATTATCTTGTGTGGCTTTTTGTGTCCTGTGTTTTGCACAGTGCTTGGAATATAGTAGGCACTTAATAAATGTGTATTGACTGATATCAGTGTGAGATATTATTATTACTGTTGTTGTTGTTTAGTCCAACACCCATATTTATAGATGAGGAAACTGAGGCCCAGAAAGTTGGAATTGACTGCCCAAGGTCAGGCAGTTACCAGGAAGGAACTGAACTGGGTTTTGAACCCAACTTCTTTGATTTCAAACCTAAAACTTTCCCACTCCACCACACTGCCTGTTCCTTAGCTTTATATACTTAGCTTTTTCTCCTTTTTTGTGGCAAGGCTAAACCATGATTGTGGTATTTATAAGACATCAGTTTTTTTAATGTAAAAGAGTAGGGAAAAGCTAGTGAAGAAAAGCCTGCTTATTAAGGAAAGGGGCAAAGGAAGCAGATGCCGTGATTTTTCACTGGGCCTGAAAAAGGAAGTCAGTCAACAAGCGTTTATTAAGCATTTACTGTGTGTCTTTTGTTGATACATTGCAAATTTGGAGTGCCCAGGGAGGAGACTTTCGTCAGATTGGAAAAAAAAAAAAAACCAAAATATTGCTTTATATTTCTTTTCTAGTACATTTTATTGTTAGCAAATTCATGGCTATTTTGACCCAGAATTCTCAATGACTACTCAAATCATTCTTTGTTTTTGGCTCTTTAAGGCCTTTTTTTTGAGTAAAATTAGAAACTTGATAGGAAACACAGCCATATAAGATGTACTTGGTAAGGTTGTTTAGGGCAACCAGGTAGCCTTGATTCCTTTTGTTTTAAGGAATTGAGAAGTGGGTTTCATCAGCATTTTTTCAGTTCAGTCAATTGTGTTGGTAAGCAAATTCCCTTTCTTTGCTCACACATAGCATGGGAAAATGGAAGGAATGAAAAGCTAATTTTGCTCTTCACTGAAGCAAGGAGGATCAGGGATGCTGCAGTGTTAAACTGCTTCTCTGTTTCCTGTTTGTCAGGTGTCAGGGATAGCCTGATGTAAAACATACCAGCCTTGCTTGCAGGGTTGCTTTTCATAAGCAAAAGAAAATTAATGTTTTAACCAGTTGTTTGCTGGCTTGACAGCAGGCTCTCTGCCACTTCCTTTCTCTTCCCTCACCACCACCCCCAGTGTCTTGCCTCACTTGCTGTTATTTTGACTAATCAGTCTCATATATTACTTGCAGATGTTGTCAGCTGTAATAAAATGCAGAGCTGTGCGAGAATCAAAATGTTAATGTTCTTCTGACAAGCCAAGTCATGAGTGTGAAAAGGATAGTGGGGAGTACTGAATCATGGCAGAAATTACACCAGACAAAAGATAGATTATGGTCCAATCTTAGATTTCTTTTTTAATTAACTAATTTTTTTTTAAAAAAAGGTCTATAATGCACTAATGATGACTGAGTTATTTTCACTCTCTCAGTTAATCACAGTTCATTTGGAATTAGAAGGAAAGAACTTAATGCAAATTAGCATATTGGAATGTGGTAGAAAGAACTCTATGTTGGAAGAAAGAAGACCTTTGTTAGAGAGTCCTGACTCTATTAAAAGATTTGTCACCTTGGGGAAGTCGCTTAACTTCTCTTTGTCTCAGTTTCTCTACATGTCAAGCTACTTCATGAGGTGGTTGTGAGGAAAGAGCTTTGTCAATCTTAAAGGGCTATGTAAATGTAAGTTATTGTTACTCCTATTTGTGTTTTCTTCAGAAAAGTCTTAGGTGCTTACCTCTTTGATGCCTACCTACCACCTCAGAATCCTGATTCCTTTCACCAGTACAGGGGTACCAGATGGTAGGCAGATATTTCAAGGGTCAGACTGCCTTCTTCCTTATCATTCTGTTTCCTGTTTGGTTACAAGTTTTGTGTCAGAATTGAGTTGTCTAATTATTTCATTTTAGTAATTGATTGCATCCCATTTGTTTTGTATTTCACTGCTTATACCATTTTTCGTTAGTGTTTTTGTCAGCTAAAATAAACATTTGTAGATACATGCATACGTATATATGTGTGAATATATAGTTGTGTATATATATATATATATATATATATATATATATATATACACACATATATATATTTGCATATATGCCAAAAATAAATGAAAGAAACAAAAACATGAGAGAGATGGTAGGGTAATGTTTTTGTGTGTCCTTTTGCAACTGTTTTCAGCATGTGGTACATCTGCTGGTAGGGTGACAGACATGGCACCTCTTTTGGCTGTAACAGGTTATTGTTCTCAGGTTATAACTTCATGGGATCAGAGGATGCTATAGCTGGAAAGGACCTTAGAGATCACATAGTTCAACCTTACTTTACAAATGTGAAACTGAGGTCCTGTGAGGTTAAGTGACTTGTCCAGGGTCTCAGTCAAACAAAATTATCAACAATCTCTGCTCTTTGCCAACCCCACCCAAGAGATTGTGGGCAGTTCTCAGTTTCTCTCATCCTCCAGCCTATATACCCTAAGCAATCACCATTCATTTTGGGGAGGGATGGGAAAAGGGTAAGATACTAGTTCCTACTGTATTCTACCTTTAAATTTAGAACCAAAATAGACTCAATTTATCTCTTGGCTGAAACATGATTTGACAAGTTGCCATCTGGGTGCTACATCCTAAAATCAGCATTTGTGGTATGACTTCTCTGCCACTGGTAAATATGCAAATGCCCCCAATCAATCTTTCACCCATTTTCTTATTTGTAAAGGGTAATGTGGGTCCTGGTGTGTTATTTTCTATAATGTCAGTTGTTTCTGATGGATGGCATTTTTTCATCCCCAGGAGATTTTCTTCAGTGTACATATATTAAAATTATAACAGTTCTGCATTTGCCATGTGAAAAGGTACAAGATATTGTATTTGTTTTTGAATTTACATTCCTTTTGGCTTTTACCAAAAGTAGCCAAAAGAAAAAAAAGGAAAAAAAGAAAAAAAAATTTCTGCAATAGCTAAGTAGGTGACACTGAAATCTTTCATAGTATTTTAAAATCTTGGCTTTCTAAAACTTGTAGCATAGTAAAATTATATTTCCCCACCTGTGAACAATAAGCTAAGTTGGGGATCAGCAACTTTGAATGTCAATAGGTAATTATTTATTTCGGTTGTCCATAAGGTACTCCCCAGTATTTCACATACAGTTTTCTCTTTTGTATGTAGATTTATTAGTTGGAAATAAATCTTGATGTTTCATTTGGATTTATGTTTAATTCTAAAATTTATAGGTAGCCAACAGCAGACAGATTAAAAAAAAAAAGATTGTCCTTGTAGGTATTGGACTGAGAAAGATGGTTCTAGCACAAGCTTCTCTGTGTTTTTCTTCTACCTGCTTGTATAGCATTTCAAAGTCAGAGTTCTTTCTGATGAGGTTGTAGTTGAATCTATTTGAAAGCATTATTACATTGATTTTAGCCCACAGACTGAATTCAAGGGTTTTTGACTCTGTCTTTCTCTACCCATTGGCTCCTTTCCCACTTACAGAAAATTGTACAGGAGGACTAATTAACAAAACTGCAAGGTACTATTAAAAAAAACACACACACACAACTAAATTAGATTGGACAGTATTATCTGTAAAACACCAACAGAGCATTTCTTAACATGGGTGAAAACTACTAGGAATCACAAAAGACGTTTGCACTCTTAGTTGACTGAAGGGACATTATTTATTTTCTGTGGGAATGTGCTGTCATTCCAGAATGTGTCTTCATTTCAGAATTTTTAATTTCGCAGCATTTGTTCAAAGGTCTGGTACGGTGTAGTGATGATACATTGTCATCAAAAGATACTTGACAGCGAAATATATACAACAACTAAGGATGGTAGGATTTACAATTTTCTCCATTTTCCAAAGTGAACTCCAATCCGATTCATCAAGTATTTATTAAGTACTTACTATGTGCCAAGCATTGTTGTGGATCTACAAAAAACAACAAGAAAAAAATAGCCCCAGCCCTCAAAGAGCTTTTGTAACAGTTTACATAATATAGACTAGTAATGTGCCCATCATATTTTGAGAGAAGATAATGGCACTAATAACTAAGATCAAAAAGGGAAAGTCTTTTCAAAACTTCCTTTGAATATTTGGAAGTAACAAAGTTAAATGCTCATTCAGTACTTGTGACTCATATGCAATGTGTTTTGCTTTGACCCCATTCTCTGAGAATGGCCTGTTGCATTTTATTCCCATTCTGGGAGGGTCTTGGGGTCTTTTTGGTCATCAGGTTTGCCCACTGCCAGTGGTGGCCCTCCCCCAACCCTTCATTTCAGGGGCACTGTGCCTAGTGTCCACGTTCTATTTAGCCACTTAAAATCAGATTAGCTTTTATATAACTATATTTATTTGAAAGATATGCCAAAAACAAACATACAAGCATAACTCCTCAGGGACTTAATTCTCTTCCCCTCCCCCCCAAGGGGATTAGCCTCTCAGTTTAGCTTGATTCTTGCAAGCATTGTTCCTTCAAGTCCCAGTTCAAAGGTTTTAGGGCTAGTGTCTCACCCAGCCTGGATTTCTGGACACCTAGATACCCCTGCTTTGAGGTCCCAGGTTAGATTCTTTTCCTTATACTTAGAATGGAAAAGGATTAAGGAAAATGTCTAAACCCCAAGTTTGGGTCTTCATGGCCCAAAGTATGTGTGTGTAGGGTCATCTCCTTCCTTACCAAATGTTGTTAGTTGTCTTTCTTCCTCCTATGCAAATGCAGGAAAAACCTTGACAGTGCCAAAAGCAGGCAATTTTGAAGATGTAGATAGCTCCTGCCATGTATCTAGTTGGGGAGGGAAGCAGTAGAGAGGGGGAAGCTAAAGTATCAATCAATCAAACAAACATTTTTTAAGCATATAGGATGTGCCAGGTGGTATGCTAAATGCTGAGGATACAAAAAGAAGCAAAAGACAATCTTTACACTCAAGGAGCTTACAATCTAACTGGCCAATACCAGCTGTCCATGCATGTATCAGTTCTCCTGTCTCCTAGAAGTAGGTCCCCCAGCATTTTCAGTGTGGGTGACACCATCTTAGGAGACCTATGGATATGCCGACCTCCTACTACACAGAAAACAATTTAATTTTAATGTACGATCATTTTTGAATGTATAGGTTTAGAAGTATGTTCAGACATATATATATATATATGTATATACAAATATAAATTAACACATATATGTGTATGCATGTATATATATGTGTGTATGCATTTTATAAATATCTATCTATATCTTTATCTATATATATAATTTCTCTCCCTTTTCTACCCTTAGTCTAAAGTTATTCAAAGATAGAGCTTTCCAAGTTTGGTGAGATTTCAGTCTGAAAGCTCTTAACATGACTGTCATGGGTAGTCCATTATCATGTAATTTACTTAGAGTTCACAGAGTCTGCTTTTCCATATGTTGTATTGCATGAGGTAGAAAATGAAGGAGTCACAATCATAGCTGCAGAAATAAGTAGGCGTATGTTTGATTATATTTTTGTGGTCCCACATTTTTTTAGCCTTCATGGTCAGGTCAGCTGACCAAACTGCAGTGGAAGTGATAGAACTGATTGCAGTTTCCTGGTGGTTCTTGAGGTCCTTTCTATCTTCAGAGGAATTGAGGGCAAGTGTATTTGTCTTTTCTCAGGCTTCCTGTCAAAGTGGAGTATGGCCCATTCTACCCCATGCAGAAATCAGATCCATTTTCAGCCTTCTGCTTTCTTTATCAGGGGATAGGTATGGCTTTGCTGGTGAAAGGCCACACTCTTGTGAATTTCTTGAGCCCTTTCAAAGGTATCTTTTAATTACTGAGCTGTGATGACCTAAATATACCATTCATATGGCTGCTAGGGGGTGCAGTGGATAAAATGCCAGCCTGGAGTCAGAAAGACTCATCTTCCTGAGTTCAGATCTGACCTCAGACCCTTACTAGCTGTGTGACCCTGGGCAAGTTAATAAGACCTGTTTGTGATAGTTCCTCATCTGTAAAATGGGCTGGAGAAGGAAATGGCAAACTGCTCCTGCATCTTTGTCAAGAAAATCCCAAATGGGCTAATGAAGAGTCAAACACAACTAAACAACAAAAAATTCATGTGGCTAATCCCTGCATGTCCAACCTTATTGCCTCTCTTATGTTGCTTTATTGAATAGTTATTAAAATATTGTGGTAATGGTGAAATTTTCATGTTTTTTGTATCTTCCCAGCTTGATTGAAAGCTTTTTTGAATTGATCAGTCAATCCATCAATAATCGTTTGTTAAGTAGCTGCCATATGCTAGGCTACATGCAGGGGATACCCAAAGAAGCAAAACACAGTAACTTGCCCTCAAGGAGCTTAAGATCAAATGGAAGAGAAAATATACAAATAGATACAGACAAAGCAAGCTATATTCAGGATAAATAAGAAATAATTAACAGAGAGAAGGTACTGGAGTTAAGAGAGGTTGGAGTTGGCTTCCTGTAGAAGATGGGATTTTAGTTGGGACCTAAAGAAAGCCAGGAATGTCAGTAGACCAAATGAAGGGGAGAGAGAGCATTCCAGGATTGGGGGATGGCCAAAGAGAAGGCCAGGAGCTGAGATATGGAGTTTCTTATTCTTTCAGGGAAGAGACTTTACCCTCTCCTTTTTTTGTAGCCCTACCAGTACCACAAGGCCTGCCTAGCAGACAGTAGGCATGCATTTGACATATACGTGTACATACATATACACATACACATACATACACACTCATACTTGCATATATGTATATACATATATGTATATATATATATACTTGAATTCATATATATGTACATATGTGGTACATGATAAGTCTGTGTATGTATCTGTATACATACTCACACACACTTTTCTTTTAAAGTGAAGTGACTGGAAATATTTCGATATCTTTAACACAATTGGGGAAGTTTGGAAGAAGAGGAAATTTCTTTCTTGGACTTGATGAGTTTGACATGTTTACGGGACAACTAGGAGAGGATATCGAGCAGACTGTTGGGCGTTAGCGCCTGGGAGAAATTAAAACAAGTTATGTAATTTGAAAATCATCTTTCACAGAGATAATATTTGAATGTGCAGGAACAGATAAGGTCACTAAAGGAAAAAAAATATTGAGAAAGAAGGGAAGATGACTCAGGAGAGAGTTCTGGGGAATATTCATTCTACAGGAGACAGGAAGTAGGTGATCACTCAGCAAAGGAAACTGTGGAGAGGTCCAGTAGGTAGGAAGAGTGTCAAAGTCAAAGGTCAGATTAAGAGGGGCTGACAGTGAGTATGTGTTAAGAAAGTAAAGGCAGGGAATACAAATAATTCTTTCTAGAAGTTTGTCAGTGAAAGGGAAGAGAGATTTGGGATGCTTGCTTGAGGGAATGGCAAGCTCAAACAAAGTTTTAAAAAATTTTTTTTTTTGGTGAGGCAGTCAGGGTTAAGTGACTTGCCCAGGGTCACACAGCTAGTAAATGACAACTATCTAAGGCTGGTTTTGAACTTAGATCCTCCTGACTCCAAGGCCGGAGCTCTATCCACTGTGCCACCTAGCTGCCCCATTTTTGTTTGTGCTTTTTTTTTTTTGGTGTATTTCATTTTTAAAGGGTATGTTTTTAGGAACTGGGAAATGAATCAGTAAATAGGAATAGATTGAAAATGAATGAGAGAGGGGAATCACTTTCTTCCCACTTTAGAATGAGTATTCCTCAGCACTCTCTCCTGTGTCATCTTCTCTTCTTTCTCAATATGGTTTCCCCCCATTGGTGACCATATCCACTCCCAAGGGTTCAATGGGATGACTCCTGATGTGCTCAAGGGCCCAAGTAGAAGAGTTGGCCTTAAGAAGGAAAAGGACTACCTCATCCTTAGAAAATAGAGTAAAAAAAAAGAGGATGGATAAAGATATTAGAACAGGATTGAGCATTATCTGTGCAGATGGGGCCCTCTAGACAGATGGCCTTGATTTTCTCAATAAAGCAAAATCAAGGACATCGGTGGAGAGAGAAAGGGTAAGAGTAACCTTGGGCACTTAATTAAAGAAAAGAAGAGTTGGAACAACTGCTGAGAGGAGTGGGATGATCAATGAAGGAAAAATAGAAAGATTTACATGAAATCGCAAGAGTATGATTTTTAGTAGGCTCTCTGGACACAGTGGTGTGACTTCCTCTTGCTTTTTTTAGTGACTTGGGAGTATGATCAGAAAAGCTAGATTTTAAGTGTATATGTGTGTGGGGAAGGTAAGGGGAGGTGGATTCTGTGGTATTGAGCACTGGCAATGATGGAAATAAAAGTAACCAAAGGTAGGGGATAATATGTAGTTTAATCAGTTAGGGTCAAGATTGTGAAGGGAGAAAAGTGAGTCCTAAGGCTGGGTGCTTCCATGAGGATGAAGAATGAATTTAGAAGTGAACTAAAGTGAAAGGGAGTGACAGTATATTATCATTAGCAAGGGGATTTTCAGATTTTAGAGTCATGGCCATGGCACAATTATGAGTGGGAGTGATATCTAAGATAGGACTATTGCCATGAATGGCTATGGTAGAGTGAAAAGGAAGCAGATGGAAATCTGGGAGGTTATACACTGAAGAAATGCCAGGAAACCTCTTCTGTCATTACTGGGGAATAATAGGAATAATAATCAGGAAGTTTCCATCTTAATTTGTTTTCCTTTTGTTGTTTGGTCATTTCAGTTGTGTCCAACTCTGTGACTCTGTTTGGGTTTTCTTGGTAGCGTTATTGGAATGGTTTGCCATTTCCTTTCCCAGCTAATTTTACAAATGAGGAAACTGAGGCAAACAGGTTGAAGTGACTTTCCCATGGTCACGCAACTGGTAAGTGTCTGAGGTTAGATTTGAATTCAAGAAGATGAATCTTCCTGATTCCAAGCCAGATGCTCTATTTGCTGCACTCTAGCTGCCCATTTGAGTAATACTTTATAAATAAAAATGCACTTTACTCATATTATCTCTTTTGCTACTCACAATAACTCTGACCTAGCACTACTTTTACCAGCTAATAGTATCTGACACATATATCACTTTATGATTTTCAAAATATTTTGCCTGCCTTATCTCATTTTATGCCCATAGAAATCTTATGGTATAGGTCCTATATTATTTTCATTTTACAGTTTTAAAAAATTTGAGACACATACAACCTATATGGGATTGCTTATTGTCTCAAAAGGGTGGGGTAAAAAGGGATAGAATTTGGAATTCAAAACTTTAAAAAAAATGTTTAAAATGTTTTAACATGTAATTGGGGGAAAATAAAGTATTTTATAAAAATAAAAAAAACCTAAAAATTCAAGAAAATGTTAAATAATTTGTCCAGGGTCACACAGCTCTTAAGTCTCTCCCTTTCACTCACTGATGAAGTCCTGGAAAGAATCATTTGTACTTACTGCTGTTGCCTGCAACCAGATTGTACACCAAATGGAGAGGCATGAAATAACTTGTGACATGGGCCAGGCGGAGCAGAATTACTGACTCAGTTTATTCATCTGAGGGTACAGGATATATAGAGAAAATCTAGCCTAACTTCAAAGAGTCCTCCCCGTGAGATACTCCCAGAACATCTGTTGAGGATGTGACAACATGAATTTCCTCGTTATCAGGGTTCCTAGATTGGGTTGTATTTTCCAAGGTTTTCCCAGGCGCCTTGGTGCCACCTGCATAGAGGGGTGAATGTGTAAATCTGAGGTTCAAAGAGTGAGAAGGAATGTCTCAGGGACCTCCTAATCAGGAACGAATTGGAGAGCCGTACCACTTAATCATTGAGCCCTTTCAGGTAAAAGCCTGGGCAGAGGTCAAACTCTGCCTTGGATCTTAAACCCTTATCAGACTCTTAAGATCAGCCCTCAACAACTGCCTCTACTGCCTTGCATAGACTGACTGGTCTGCCCCTCTTAATCTGGCCTCTGATTTTACACTCTCCCTACCTAACTAATCTCTCTACAATTTTTTCTTTTTTAGATGAGCAGCCACTTCCCTCTCTAAAATGAGTTTTCCCCTGGGCTCCCTCCTGAGATGTCTCTTCTTTAACAATAGTTTTTCCCTTATTGATTCTATCTACTCCTGTAGATTCAAATATTATCTCTGTGAAGATGATTTTCAAATTCTGCAACTTGCTTTAATCTCTCCTAGATTAGGGGCAAGATTCACACCTAGAACTTTATCAGCTTGACAAAACTACTTCTCTAACTGAAGTAACTTGTCTAGAATGACACAGTTATTAAGTACAGGTCTCAACACTTGAACGTACATCCTATGATTCTATGTCTAATGCTCTTTTTAATGATGTGAGCAGATTGCTAAATTTACATACCTGCTAATGGAAATCTTTCTTCATTTTTCAGGTAATTTTTGAAGTGGTAACTTCAGGACATTATGGCTACCTAGCTATTGACGAAGTGAAGGTGTTGGGACATCCATGTAGTAAGTTGCTTTGAATTTACTTGAAAATTTGTCATTGTTTTCCTGTGTGGATATTTTTAGAACATGTCAAAATTCAGATTTAGTGTTGAAACAACTGAGCCTGAGTGTGCCCTTTGAAGAAATCATGGGAACTACCTGCTAGGTTGATATAATCAGGTGGTAGGCTTTACTTTATGGTCTCCAACAGAAAAGTTCACTGCAGAATTGTATAAACTGCTCAAGCAGTATTTATAAACCTTGAGAGCCCAAGAAATCAACCAGTACACTATTTAGTAGCCACAGTAATAGGCTTCCACCTTCTCATGAAAGATCTACTAATTCATCAAAGGGGTATGTGAAGTAATATTTTCAGAAATCTACCATGCTTGAGAAAAGTCTGCATTTATAAGCAAAAATCTCCTCATCTAAGTTATCTCAGCTTTTTGGAGAAATTACTTGCTGAAGATCAGATATTCCCTTAATTATAGTTATTCATGGGGCTTTTGTGCTACTATGGGGAAAATAAAATTTAAAAAAAAGCAAAACTCTTAAAAACCTTTTGTTTCTTTCCATAAAGTTAATTACTACCTCTATAAATGGGCTAGAGGCTTGTTTATTTGGTAGGTAATAAAGAGTAAGAGAGAGCCTTTCTACAGTTTTTACTAGGCAATTCAGAACTTCTAGCTATGCACCAATTTCTGAAATGAGAAGTGGGAGAAAATGTGACAAGGTGAAAATCTAACATTGAAACTGTACTCCTTGTGGCTTGCAGTTTAGTCTGGAGGATTATAAGTGTTGTATCATCAGTCCAGTTGGCTTAAGGGTACAGGAAATCAACTGATACACTTTATGAGAGTTAACTTTAGACAGTTATACAATGCAGAGTTCCTCATCAAAGATCCTCTGTGTGAATCAGGCAAGGCAATGGGATTTACCAGGACTTTCAAGGAGCATCCAAGATGTGGCATATATGTGCGTGTCAGTCATTTAGTGAAATTCAGGAATGGGGAACATCTTCCTGTATATAACTGTACTTGCACATAAATGGGTCATCACACCGATCTCTTTAAAGGATAATTAGATTTGAAGAGTAGTAGTTAATGGTATATATCAATTTGGCAGGTCTCTAGTAGAGTATTTTTGCTTGGTGATGTCCTATTTTAGTTTTATCACCAACTTTGATAAAGACATAGGGAGATAATAGAAAACTAAGAGGGATAGTTAGCATTTAAGATTATAGAATTAGGATCCAAAGCTATCATAACAGACTGAATCTAATGAGATTCTTTTTCCTCCTTGGACAGCGTCTGTGATTTCAGTTTTGTCAGGAGCTCCTAGTAAGTAAACTTCTTTCACTGATGCAAATCAGTACTTTCTCCACAATGTATAGTCTCAGACAGTTGGCTGGGCACTGAAGGGTTAATTGATTTACCCAGGCTCACACAAGCCAATACGCGTCAGAGTTAAATGTTTTCCTGACTCTGAGGCTGGCTATCTCTTCACTATATCACCATTGCCCCATATTTAAGTTAATATGGATAAATGTAAAGTCTCATACTGGGGCTTAAACAATCGACTTCATTAGTATAGGATGTTAAAAGGTATGGTTAGATGGAAATGTACCTAAAAGTAATTGGAGAGGGGCAGCTAGGTGGCGCAGTGGATAGAGCACTGGCCCTGGATTCAGGAGGACCTGAGTTCAAATCCAGCCTCAGACACATAATACTTACTAGCTGTGTGACCCTGGGCAAGTCACTTAACCCCATTGCCTATCCAAAAAAAAAAAACCCAAAACAAAAACAAACTAATTGGAGGCTGACTCTAGGACAGTGTCAGTTAAAAGTACAAAATAGCAGTCAGAAAACCCTCATGTGATTTTGGGCTTTTTAAAGAAAGCTATAGTACCTACATGATCTGCCTGGTCAGCTAGAATATGTGTTCAGTTCTGGGCTTTACAGTTTCACAGACAATGATAATCTGAAAAATATACAAGGGAGGGCAACCAGGCCAATAAAAGGCCTTGAATTTATTTGTTCGTTTTTTTAATTTTTGCTAGGCAATGGGGTTAAGTGACTTGCCCAGGGTCACACAGCTAGTAAGTGTTACGCATCTGAAGCCAGATTTGAACTCAGGTCCTCCTGAATCCAGGGCTGGTGCTCTATCCACTGCACCACTTAGCTGCCCCTAAAAGGCTTTGAATTTATATCACATTGAAGATTAGGTGAAGAAATTAGGATTGTTCTGCCTGGAGAAGAGCTTTCTTCAAATATGAAGGACTGCCATATGGAAGAGATTGAATTTGGATTTTTGTTTTTGTTTTTCTTTCTCTTTTGTTTTTTGGAGGTGATTGAGGGATTGCCCCCAGAATATAGAATCAGGAGCAAGGGGGCAGAAGACATAAAGAGTCAGATTCAGGTTTGATATCAATATGATGCCCTAATGGTTACAGTTCTCAAATTGTATAAGACCTGCCTCTGCAGTGATGTGCTCTCCATTCTTGAATGTCTTTAATGACCTTTAGGTCATTTTAGTGGATGACCATTTATGAGGTATTTTTAGTAGAGATTAAATTCAGGAATGGATTAGACTAAGTGGCTGCTGTGGTTCCTTTCAGCTTTGAAATTCTGTGATTCTTTGACAGAAAGCTAAACACAGAGTTGTGATTAAAGATCCTCAGGGCTCGTTTAGTACTAGAAAAATGCCTTCCTTGCAGAGGTTGGTGAGTGAGTGCTTGTGAGAAAGTCTTATTCCATATGCAGCGGCCTCAGAGAGAACAACATTGAGCTCTCTAGTAAATTCCCTATGGTTTGGGTGCTGTGGAGCAACGTCCTGTACCTATACAGTCAGAGATTTAGACCTGAAAGGGGCCTCAGAGGTCATTTAGTTTCACTCCTCTCCTCCCTTTTACAAATAAAGAAATTGAGGCCTGCAGAGGTTAAATGATTTGCCCAGTGTTGCAGGCAAGCTGACAGAGCTGGAATTTGGGCCTAGGCATTTTGATTCCCAATCTCCAGCCTTATGTGATCTCTTAAAAAATGACTTGTGTGTGTGTGTATGTGTGATTGTAGGAATGAGTGTGAACAAGGATAGTCCATATTCTGCTGAGGAGAATCCTGTGTCAAATTCATTCTTTCCCAACGTATATTTTAATGGCAGAACCAGACTGGTTTGGGTCATATGCCAATATGAATGATTTTAGTATAATTTAAGTGGTTATTATTTTATTAATACTATATTATTGTGGCATATTAATTATAGAATAAAATGCCATGTGTTTCATTGTTGTTGAAGAGCAATGTCTTTTTCAATGTGCTTTCATCTAGTTATTTCGTTTGATTATTTTGTAGTAAGGAAATTATTATTCTTGTTTTCCATGTGAGAAAAGATATGCGATATATTTTATATACATATATATATATGCGTACATGTGATATAAAGTTTCAGTAATTTTGCCCACATCATAAAAATGGCACTTTCAGTCCTATAAGCAAGGTCTCTCACCTTCTGGTCCCACATTCTTTCCACTGCTATGCCACATTGCTTTTCAAAAATTAATGTGAGTAAACCTTCAATTCAAATCCTCTAATAGTTTATTCACATATTAAAAAGGTCCTATGATAAGGATATTATAGTTTAGTCCTCTGGTGATGTCACTTGCCAGGGGTTCTATTTTGTTTAAATAAACTTCATTAAATCCTTTCAGAGAACATGGGAAATAGTTCCCTTATCCCATTAGTGTAGGTATGATACAGAGGAGATTTCTTGTTCAGGTAGAGGCAAGACTAGGTGAACTATGAGGTAACTTCCAACTCTGAGAGTTTTTGAAAATGAATGTAATTTTTTAATATGTTTTGAAGGGGCATATTAACCATCATATAACAGCAAAACTAGGGGTTTGTATGACTGAACTTTAAAAGGAATTTTTGGGGGTGGTTAAAGGCACAAAATGAACAATACCATATCTAATTGAAACAGCAGGGGGAATTTAGGAAAGTGGAATGTAATTACCTGAGTTGGAATGTAGCCAGAATACTAGAATTAACACCTTTCTTTCCTCGGTCTTGAGAAAAGTATCATGGGACTTTATAATTAGCATAAGTGGCCCAGGCCTTTATTTCACATCTCATTTGGAGTACATCAACTCTTGTTCTTTAGCCTGTTCCAAAAGCATGGGATTTGGGGCATGGAGTTCAGTGCAGTCAATGAAGAAAGAGTGCTAATTTCTACCCTATCACTGAATTCCTGGGAGGTCTCTCCTGCTGAAAAGACCTGATGCTGTATAGTTCATGAGCTAAGAGCCCAACTTGTATGGCTGCAGGAGACAGAGCTATGTGTATGTTATCTCCTTTGGAAAATGACAGTGCTAGTACTTAATTGACTGTGAGAGCTACGGAATTGCGGGCTGACTCTGTAACATGATGATGTATGGTTCAAAAGCAAATTTTTTTATTCTCTAGGTTTTTTATGTTGCTGAGAAGTGGCATTCTCAAGCTCTCTTTTGCTGAATGAAATGTTTATGGGCAAAGTGTGTATGTACAAAATTAAGGATGGCAGTAGTACAAAGCCTTGCAAATTAAAAGCTTTATATGTAATATTTAAGGAATTTTTCCTCTTAAAATATCTTAATAAGATTATTTTTGAAAATTTAATGCTTATCAAGTTTAAATCCTAAAGGGGCATAAATATTTCATCTTTGCAAATGGAAACTATCACCTGTTCTTTCAAAGCTGATTCACAATTACAGAGCCTCATTTAGCTCATTGTAAAGGCTAGGATTCATATAGGTTTATGAACAGGCATTATGCCACTAAAAAAAATGTAGCTTTTCTGTTACTAGCAGAGAGTGCCTCATAAAGTTGGTTTTAATGTTAGTGGCAGCAAGACGCACAAAGTGCTTGAAATGTGGAGGTGCCTGTGCAGAATCAGCATCTCTGTGGTTCCTGATCTACTTACTTCTAACAGACATAGACAGTCCTTATGGCTTGGCTTAGTCTTAAGTCACATTTTGAATTTGTTTTTGTCATTCAGGCAGAGGAATGTAGAGAAATGTTTTGTCTACTTAAGAATTTTCTTTCCTTATTTGTTTTCTCAAGAGGTTTGGACCTGTAGAGAGTCAGCTTAGTCGTATGAAAAGAATACCAACCTGGGAATTATGTGACCAGGGTTCAAACTGTGGCTCTGAAATTTTACAGCATGTCACTGTTGGCAACTCATGAAACATCTCTGAGCCTGAGTTATAGATGGCCATTTCCTTCTCCAGTGTGTCCTCATTTTACAGATGAGGAACTGAAGCAATAAGTAACTTGCCCAGGGTCATACAGCTAGCAATTATCTGAGGCCGAATTTGAACTCAGATATAGTCCAGTGCTCTATCCATTGCACCATCTAGCTGTTCCATACAGAGTGTTATATACCTGTGAGCTATTATTCGCCTCTTCTTAAAGCTTTCATTAAAGACTGTAATCTCTAGTAGACTCTATGTGCAGCATGCAAACAAAAGGAAGGCACATGGTGCCAGAAATAGTGGCATAGAAGAGAAATATGACTTAGCCTACAGTTCTCCCAACCAGATGGTTTCCCAGTGGTCATTCTCCAATATGACTGCCTTACCTAAAACCCCTGGCCCACTACTACTGCCTTTTCCTACACTTTCATCTCAGTCCAGCTTAACCTTTCTCCTTCCCTTACCCAAGTCTGCTCCATTCTTGTTGACTTCCTTTTTTAAGACTCTTCTACTGTGAGCCTTTAGAGCCTTCATTATTATCTTAGTGAATTATGTAATATCTTCAAACTTTTTTTTCCCCTCAAGTGCTCCTTCCTTGTTCTCAAATTAACTCCAACTTGAATTTGCCAGATAACATTATGCCTATTGTAATCCTCTTGCTTTTTCCTTGCTCCTATTCTTTCCTTCCTCAGTGCTGTCACTAAGCAACTTCCCTCTTCAGTAAAGTTTATGCCTTAGAAATCTACCACTATGTCCCCACCCATGCCACTGTTTTGATTTTTTTCCCAGGATATTCAGTATTCATTTACCAAACATTTGTGTAGAGCAGCTCAAGACCTGAGGGTGAGAAGAGGAGTTGTATGGTAAAGACAGGAATTTGATACAAAGGATGGAAGTAGATGCAATTCCTGAGCTGTACCAGGACAATTTTATTCCTTGCTTTTCCTCTCTTCTTTTACTGTTGTGGGAGGCCCAAAAAATCTGGGAAAAGGGAGGGGAAAAAAACCCAATAGCAGCAAAACACAGTCTGCAGAGCTTGTAGTCCAGATAACTCTTGGTGTGTTGTTGAAAGGGCAGCCTGTAATGATGGTCTTGAGGAGGTAGAGATTGGTAATCATGAATTAATAAAAGTTGTGAAGAATTTCTCTTCCCAAGTTAGTTATCTGGGATGATACAATGCAACTCAGACCTAGCTGCAGCATGGTTCAAAGACAAGCTCAACATTTGTGGTTTCCGTTTAACCGACTGCCTGTTCTGCGTTCCAGAAGGGCTTGGGACCTGGAGTCAAAGACTCATCTGGAAAGACATTCTGGGAACTGATAAATATCTCCCCTAGTGGAGTGGGGAAAAAAGAAAAACAAAAACAGCTGAGGCCTTTCCACTAGCCAGATACTGAATTGCTGAATGGCTTGCCTGTCTCACTTAAAGAGCTAAAGCTTAAGTTTCTGGGTTCTAAGCTAAGAGCTCATCTCTCTTCCACTTATACTGAAGAAGTAGCTCCTTGGCTAAGGCCTCCAGCCAAAGCCAGATTCTGGAGGTATGGGGAGCTCCACAGCTGTATTCCCAGGGGAGCATGGTACAGTAGCAATTATAAAACCATTGGAGCGTAGTCATCATCCTCATAGCTAACATGTATAAGCACTAACTATGTGTTAGGCACTGTGCTGTGTTCTCTCTATGTATTTGTGCTATATATACATATATATGTGCTATATACATAGTACTTAGGTTGTGTTATATAGCATAAGTAGATATTATGAGTTCTAATCAAAGGCATTTAATGAAATGGCATTTTTTAAAGGATAAATGAACGTGTCTCCTATAAATTTGTTTGAGTTTCCTGCTGACATTCCATAGAAGAATAGACATACCTAGGGAACGTATGTGAAGGGACACACATAGAGAACACATGTGTGTATAGATACATGTATACACATGTGCATATATATACCTGTGCATATATGAGATACACGTAATATAACTATAGATACAAACACATACAATGTCTTACTTGTATGTAGACATGTATAGGCACATGCATGCACATGCATAATGCCTATAATAATGTGTACACACATGTATACATATGATAATATAGTGTGTATATATACATATATATATGTGTATATATCCATACACACATATAAAAATAAAATTTTATCTTCCCAACAACCCTGGGAGATAGCTGTTATTATTATTCCCATTTTACAGATGAGAACAGTGAAGCAAAGGGAGATGAAGTGACTTGCCCAGGGTCACACAGCTTGTAAGTGCCTATCTGAACTCATGTCTTCCTGAATCTAGGCTATAAACTTGGAATAGACTATGCCATGTTCAGAAGGGAGAAGGAGCATGATGACATGATAAGAAAGTATGAATAGCCCTGCACTGGTGTTATAAGTTGCCCTTTCACTCATATATCTAGGCCACATGTATTCTCTATGTATCCCTTCACATGGGTCCCCTAAGCATGTCTGTTTTTCATATTGAATGTCTGTAGGAAACTCTAAACCAGGTTTATGGGCATATGCTCAGTTGTTCTTTAAAAAACAATGCTGTTTCATTAAATGCCTTTGATTAGAATTCATTATGTCTTCTGTGTGACTGGTAAAAGAAACTTTGTCATTAGGGACTCATGAACTGTGATTTTTTTTTTAAAGATGCAGAAGCCCACGCTGTTGCTTAATCCTAGAGTAACTTTGCTGAGGATTCCACGTGCAAGTGGAAAATGACCTAGGTATTACATCTATGTTCATTGTGCTAGGCACTTAGGAAGAAAAAGCCTTGGCTTCATGGGGCTTACAGTGTAGTAGGAGAGTAGGACAAAAGCAAATATAACATACAATGTTACCTAATTATTTTAAGTAACAAATAGTGACTTAATAGGTTCTCTGATATTTTGCCAATGGTGGAAACTATGGAGATTAAAGACATCATTATTAATGACCTTTATATAGTACTTTTAAAATGTACACTGTCTTAGCCTCTCTTTCTGTCTGACTGTCTGTCTCTCTTTGTTTTTGGAACTAGACCAAAACAACTAAAGAGCTGGGTTTTTTTTAACCTCATTTTACACATGAAAAACTGGGGCTAAAGTGTGGTGACTTGGCAAGATCAGAGAGTTTATGAATATTAGAGCTAGAATTTTGAACCCAAGTCTTTCAAACCTCAAGCTGAGTATTCTGTTCACTGTCATGGGATGTAACATTTGAATTAGGCTTTAACAGATGGCTAGGAATTTCTCAGGTGAGTGGAGAAATGGAACATTTGTTAGGCTTAGGGAATAATGTAAGCAAAGACATGGAAGCAGAACAATGTGTAGGGTGTTCAGAGAGCAGGAAGTACTCTAGCATGATTAGTTGTTGAGTCGTTTCATTTGTGACCAGCTCTCTGTGACCCCGTTTGGGGTTTTATTGGCAAAGATGCTGGAGTAGTTTGTCATTTCCTTCTCCAACTCATTTTACAAGTGAGGAAACTGAGCCAAACAGGGTGAAGTGACTTGCCTAGAGTCACATAGCTAATAAGTGTCTGAGGCTGGATTTGAACTCAGGTTCTCCTGATTCCAGGGCCAGTACTCAAGCCACTGTGCCATCTCACTGCCACCTTCTTCCAGCGACTGGGGCGTTTGGCTCGCAGTCCATCCTCTGGAATTTCAGCGACTTCTATAAGTATCTGAGGCTGGATTTGAACTCCAGTCCTCTTGACTGCAGGATCAGTGTTCTTTTCATTGCACCAAGAAAGCCAAGGTCTCCCACTGTATCTGGGGCCATCTTCAGTCCTCCTGATCTGTATCTTGCCACTGGGCTGCAGTGGCTCCAGAGGAGAAATTGAAGCTGATGACTTTGCACAGCCCTCCCTCACTTAAATCTAATTCACTTGCAAGTTATGGTATCAACTTCCCGATGCTATAGCCCTCTTCAAGAATGAAGGACGAACAACGACTTTTATATGAAGGTTTATGAACTTCCACTACTCTTACCTAAGATTTAAAAAGCTTAAACAAAATCCACCAGAATTCTACCCCAAATCTCACGACTCCAGATTTTTTTTTGCTTTTTTCTGTTGTATCAGACTAGCTCTTGTAAACCTTAATGCATGATATAAATAAATGTGAATGATTACTTATAATAACAATAATAGCAAGAGCTGATATTTATATAGCACACCAAGAGCTCCAAAGTGCTTTACATACATGAGCTCATTACTTATAATGCCTGTTTATTGTGTGTGAAACAAGATGATACATGTAGAGTGCTTTATAACCAGAAAGTACTATGGAAATGTGAGCTCCGTATTATATTATAGCTTTAATTTCTCCCCTGAGCTCCAGATCCTCATTCCCAGCTGCCTGCTCAACATTGATACCTATCTGTCTTGGCAGCATTCCAAACTCACCTTAGTCAAAACTGAGATCATCATTTTTCTTCCCAAAGTTTGTCCTACATCATACATAGCTCCTGTACTTCCATTAACAGTATCACCCTGTTCTAGGCCAGCAAGTTAGAGTTAGAATGACTTTCATTCTGCTTCAGACTCCATTTCTAACCAGTTCCCAAATCCTGTTGATTTAACCTTAGTCATAGCTCTCAAATTAATTATACAATTTTAGGGGTGCAAAAGTACCTTAGAAGTCATTTAGTCCAATGGCTCTTAGAACATGAATCTTCTATATGCTATATTGAGTTCATTTAGTTTTCTTTTTATTCTGTGCCTACTGCCCTAGTCCAAGTCATTATACCTCTTACTTTATTATGATAGCCTTCTAACCATTCTCTTTCCTCCAGTTTCTTTCCTCTGCAGCACTGCTACTAGTCATCTTTCTTATATCGAGACCCAGTCACTTAACTCTACCGCTAATAAATCCTTCCTACTTGTGGAATAAAGTCCAAACTCCTCTGAAGATTTCTCATTCATATTTTCCCAGAGCACTTTGTCTAGTTCTTTTTCTCCTTCCACACTCTATTATGCTATACTATACTTATCTATATGTTTCCTACCCATTCCTCATCCTCTTCCAACCAAAATATCTTAGATCTGGATTTATGAAGGCATCATAATATATCATAATACACACACACAGATACACACACACACACAGACACAGACACACACACACACACACACACACACACACACATCCCTAATTCCCATATGGCTTGAAATTCCATCTCCTATGGAAGGGAGCCTATGGACTGCTTTCTTACAATTCTACCTGCTGCACAGGGTCTTCTCCTACTGTAATAATGTATATGGGCATGGTCATACCCTAGTATTTTCTCTTCCATCTTATGACCCTTCAGATTTATGATATGAATTTATGAGGGCATCCACTCTACACCTTGAATAAGACTCCCCTCTACAATGTATTTGACCTCTGGCTTTCCATCTTTTGCATCATGACCTCCACTGATGAGGAACAACTACTACATCCCAAGGAAGGACATTCATTCTCCTTTGTTTAACTCGGATTATTAGGAAATTTTTCTTTATTGAAAGCCTAAATTTGACTCTTTTCAACTTCTGTTTATTGCTTGTGTCTGCCCTCTCAGATCAGTCAAATGCCATCCACTGTCCTATTAGTAACCATCTTAAACATCTGAATGGTGTAAATAAGTGACACCCTACAGGTAATAGGCATAAAAGTAGGCTTACTTAGCTGTAAGTCTGCAGTTGCATAGCACAGAGCCAGGATGCACATTGATAGTCCTTGTTCTACTTCTGCTTCTAGTGAACATTTTCCTTCCTTTTTCTCTTCCTTAATTACTCATGCATTTGCGTCTAAATTTTGAATGGTGCAACCTTCATAGTTTGAAGAGCCCATCAGGAAAATACTATATTATTTTAAATTTTTTTAAATGTCTGTGGAACTACCCAGGTCATTGTCAGTGCAAAGCTTTCTGTTACCTTAAAAAAAAGAAGTAACCCTCCCCAAACCCTTTGTTGTCAGTGTGGTAGGCCCCACTTTCAGCAACGTTCCCTAATTATCCTATGGCATGAAATTCCATCTCCTGTGGAAGGGAGCCTATGGACTTCCTTCTTAAAATTCTACCTGCTTCACAGGGTCTTCTCCTTCAGTAATGATTATACGGGCCCAGTCATACCCATATCTCTCTCTTCCATGTGAAGACCCTTCAGTTCTTTGAAGACATCCATCATGTCCTCTGTATATCTTCTTTCTTCCATGCTAAATTTCCTTACTTTCTTCAGCCAGTTATCATTTGTCAGGAACTGAACATGGATGTCCTCCAGCTTATCAATATTCTTCTTCAGCAGTGGTGCCAAAAACTAACCACAATAGTCCAGTTCTAGTCTGACCAGGAACTATTGCTTCCTTCTTTTTGTATATTATTCTTTAACAGCCCAAGATCACGTTAAGTTTTTTTTGACCACCGTATCACATCATTGAGTTATATCCTCTCTTTTTCGAGAAAACTGCTATCTAGCCATGGCTCCTCAATCTTATAATTATCAAGTTGATTTTTAAAAATCGAGTGTAAGACTATATTTACCCTTCTTAAATTTCTTACTTGCTTCTGTCCTAGTAGATTGTAAGCTTTTTGAGGGTAAGGGTGGAGATGTTTTCATCTTTATATATCTAAGGCCTAGCATAGTGCCTTGCACAATGCAGATATTCAATAAATGTTTATTAAAAGGACTTAAATGATACTTCACAAGTAATAAATACTGTTACTAACTGGCGGTATCGCAGAAGGCATCACCAAGAAGTTGGTGGTTGAATTGGGTTTTAAGAGATAGAGGTAAAGAGGTTTCATAGGAAGGAGAGAAGCAAATGGGATTAGAGTAGAGGACATTCTAAGACTGGGGATTATTGCAGGGGGAAAAAAGGAATTGAGGTAGGAAAGCCAGGGGGTGTGTATAGGGGATGGCACATAATCTCATATGGAATATATAAGCTAGAGTAGAATAAGATAAAGTTGGAGTAATAAGATGACATCTGTAAAAATTTCATAGGGTTAGGAATATCTTTAACAGGCTGTTGATTTCTTTTGTAAAATTTAAATTATTGAATAACTACAAACAGTACTGGAAAGAAATGTGCTTTCATCCATCCCACAGGTTTATCAAATGTCTTAATTTTAGATAAGACAGTTTGTTTTTGTCACCATTCTCATTCTCCTGCAATTCAACCCTATGCACCCTAGCCAGATTAATGCTGTTCTTCTGGGCTTGTGTTGAGAGAGCAGAAGAGTTTTGGTTCCTTCATCATTTTTTTTCTTTTACTGTATTCATCTGGCCAGATACACTATGCAATAGCATATACTATACAATAGTATATGTGGCTGTATTCATGTCTAGAACTATTTGGTATGAATATATGCTTTCTGCAAACATTTGAATCCTATTAAAATTGGCCACTCTCCATTCTCCAGGAAGCAATTACGTGCAGCCTCCTCTCTGGATCATTTGCAGATCTGTGCTTTAAACAACTCATTGAAGAGTCTGATGTCAGTCAGCTATTGTAGTGAATGCCCAGCAGGACTCTTCATAAGTTTTGGGAGATGGAGCATATCTGCCCTTTCAAAAGCAATTCATGTCACACTTGGAAGAAGCAGGGATCAAGATAGCCATATAATTTTTTTAAAAAATTGATTTGAGGAATTGACCTCATTTCCCAAGGTGTCCCCTGAGGATTTTGCCCAAGAGCTGGTGGGATTGGAGACCTTTTGGAGGTCACCTAATTGGAGTCTGCAGGAAGGGAAAATAGATCAAAGAACGAAGGAGACTCTGTCCTCTCTTCAAACCTCTTTTTTTTTTTTTTTAAGGCAATTGGGGTTAAGTGACTTGCCCAGCCAGTAAATGGCAAGTGTTTGCTATGAGGCTGCATTTGAACTCAAGTCCTCTTGACTTCAGGGCTGGTGCTGTATATTCACTGCATCACCTACCTGCCCTTCAAACCTCCTTCCTTAAGAAAGAAGCATGAAGTGGCCGCAATAGAAGGTGTTGAAGTAAGCTGTGTCAAGGACGTTGCAGTAGAGTAGGGTCAGCTTTTGTGAGAGCATAACTCTCTGTTTTTAAAAGCATGATCTTTAGTGTACTAGCTGGACTCAAAGGAAACCATCCTGACAGTCAACAATACGCCTGTGATAATAGGTGATTGTGCTTCCTCTCTTCATTCTTATGAGTGCATCTTTATGAAACCCCTTTGTTGGTTAAATTCTAATGGAGACCCAGAACTTCATGGGCAGTCTGGATTCTTAGGAAGGAGAAAGACAAGGAGAGAGCTGACAAGGATGGGTCCTATAAAAGCTGCAACACTGTGGCACTCTCCAAATGACCTAAATCAGTATTTTATTTATGATACATCACTGAGAAATGTAGGCCTAGTTTGCTTTTTACACTGATGTAATAATTTCACTTAACTAGTGCCTATAACAATATATAACAAGCAGAGTATTTGAAAGTAAGAATACTACATTGAAAGAGGGGTTTTGGTCTCCCCACGCTATAAAATTCTACCTTATTTCAAGTTATTATGATATACTTTCTGGTTTCTTAAAATTTTAGATTATACATGCCATTGATTGCTTTTATTAATGCAGAAAATTAAAAACTGACTACATTAACAGGCCTGTCATATATTAAAATTAATATCCCCTTGGGAATGGATATGTGTATATCTGTACATATATTTGAGTGTGTATCTATAACTGTCTGTCTATGTATCCATCCATCTATCTTCTAAAACAATGTAAGATGCCATTCCATTTTAGCACCCAAAAGGTCATGAAATGTATATGGCCCCTTAACCAACACAGTTTTCCACATGTGGTTCCTTATCCTACATGGAGATTAGAAGTAAACATTGTGGTATTGAATGTCAGTATTAGAGAACGCCTAAGTGAAACCTTCCGTATGATTGAAATGTATTTGTTATTGTTATTGACTTATTTCAGTCATGTCTGACTTTTTTGTGACTCCATTCGCGGTTTTCTTGGCAAAAATATTGGAGTGGCTTGTTATTTCCTTCTACAGCTCATTTTTAGAGATGAAGAAACCAAGACAAACAGGTTAAATGACTTGCCCAGGATCACATAGCTAGTAAATATTGGATGTCAACTTTGAACTCAGGGACAGGAGTCTTCCTTCTTATAGTAATAATGTATTGTTATAGAACTATTTCATTAAAAGATTCATGTAGAAGTTATAGGACAATCTTCCATCATGGTAACTCAATAGGTTTTAAGTACTAAGAACCATTAAAGTCTCACCAAACCATATTGTCACTCCTTCTCCTTCCCACCTCTCCATCTCCCACTTATACGTGATTAGTCAATACCAACTTTGCAATGCACTTGTGTTCCATATATGGCCTTTATGAACAAAGTAGAATTGAGCAAAAGATAGATAATAGTCTGGATTGCCTTTGGGAAATTACACAATTCTTTTAATGAACCTAGCATTCTCTCTAACAAAAACATCTTTTTAAACTCTAGTGTGTTCTTCTAATGACACTTTATGACTGTAAATAATGAGTCTTTACAGTCTGAAGAATTGACTTTAAGAATCACTCAAAAGGCAATAGTGCATGGTGGGTGTGAGCAGGCTGCAAAGCATCTTGCAGGTGTAGAGTGGTGCAAAAGAAGTCATGTAAAAGGTATCATCAGGAAAATCTAGAACCAGAAAAAGAGAGTGAGATGAGGGCCAGTTACATAGTAAGTTTGAAAGACAGCTGACAGCATGTATAAATTCAGTGGCGTCACATGAAAACATGATGAAGGCCCATTGCAAGTTGGGTGAATTTATGGGAGGGCAGAGAGAAGAATCACATTCTATGAGTAAGCAAGGATGGGTTGTGATCTGCATCATGGGAAAGAATATACACATTGATGAGCTCACAAGTGTCTTGGAGGATTGGAGAGTGGCTTTGTTGTGCCCTGTCTCCCAATATTTTTGTTTGCCCTTTTGCCTCAGTAAATTTATTCACCAAATTACATTTTACTTCAGCTAATATAAATTTTTATTTTCTGGATAGGCAGAATTCTCTCATTACATTCCCTGGCTGTACAGGCTAAACATGACCCAGAAGTATATTGAGCACTGGGAAAAAGTGGTGTGGGATACTTTAAAAAAAAAAGGCTCTAGGTAATTTGCAGGCATTTTTGTCTACCACAGAGGATGGTATCATCTTTATCCTTCCTTGCCATTTTGTTTCCCACTTAGCCTTTCCTTCTTTCTAACCATCCATCTCTGTAGGGATTAGAGAGCCTTCTTCCTACTGCCTAAAGGTAGAGTTGCTGACTGCAAAGGTATCTCATTGAAACCTAAAGGCTGACCTATCACTGAGTTCCAGAATTGTCTTTTTTTCTAAGTGATGCAGAAACTGGTCTGCTGCTTCTCGAATGTAATAGAATTATCCCTTATTTAAACAGCTGTCCCATGTAGACAGAGTACATTTGGAGTCCTAATGCGGTTTAACATTGGGAATCAGTCTTACTGTTTGAATTGGAAATAAGAATCAGCAAATAACTCCTATGCTATGTCAGCCTGGCATAATTTTGCAGAGTTTGTCTTTAGGGATAGTATTTTTGGTTGCCGGAAAATATTATACTAGCAATGTTGCATACCAATTAGTTGTATTAAAATATATATTATGCAGCAACTCTGCACTTGGGTTAAAAAGTTTCCTTGACAACATCATTTAACTTCTTACTGTTCTTTTCCTGCTGCTAGTATAAATATCTAAGATGTTTTTGTTCAAAACATCAATTAGACTTCAATATAATCTTTATTAATACAGATGTGTTATTACAAGAAGACTGCTGAGCTATGATAATTTGCACAGCAGGAACAATAAAATACCTCCCTTCTCTTTGCTTGTATCCCAGAATGCTTAAATTTTCTATTCATTTACAAAGCTAATCACAGCCTTCTATAGTATCTTTTTACAATTATAGTCAAATCTTTAAAGCTCTCATCATCAAAAGCATTATCCTTCAAAGGTAAACATAATGGAAAATTCTCGTGTTATAGATGGCTAGAAAAAGACACCTATTAGCTTTAGCCATATGTGGTGTTAATTTTTTTTCTTATTCTTTTCTTCCCTTTCCACAGCCAAAACTCCCCACTTCTTGAGAATTCAGAATGTGGAAGTCAATGCTGGGCAGTTTGCCACCTTCCAGTGCAGTGCCATCGGTAGAACGGTGGCTGGGGACAGACTCTGGCTTCAGGTATGGTCATACATTTTTGTCAACAGTAGAATAAGATGTGGGGTTTTTTTTCAGCTTTTTTTTTTCTAATGAAGGAGGGAAAGCCCCCAAAGTCTATAACCATGAACAAATTGCCTTTAACCTCTCAGTGCTCCAGGCTGCTTAAAGCATAGAATTAAGGGGTGACTTTTCAATCTGCAATTGTAGAAGAGAATTTCCACAATGAGACATCCCCATAGCAGTGAGATCATGGATCTGGACCAGTAAGCAAAACCCAAACAGCTCCATCAAAGCTGCAACTAACATAAAGTAAAAGATTCTCCTTTCACTCTGCTACATTATCCTTCATTAGCCTTGAGTAGCTATGTTTTCTGAGTTCCCTCATTTCTTTTGCTCTCATAGTTTCCTAGTATCATAGATTTAGAAGTGGACGGCACCTTAGAAGCTATCAAGTCTAATCCCTTCATTTTATAAATCAGTAAACTGAGGCCAGGAGATGTCAAATAGCTTGTCCAAGGTCACAGAGATTTTACATGGGAGGACTGATTTAAATCCACATTGTCTGACTTCGAATTTCATGTTCTTTCCCTTAAACTGTGCTGACTTTCTTGATGAAAATAATATTACTAGGGTACCTACCACAGTTTATTGCTTTTCCTGTTAAATTTTTCTTGGCCTTATTACTTGGATTTTTTTTTCTTTTTAGTCTTTTTATCAATCCAATTCCATCAAATTGGAGGTTACTTCTAAGGTTACCTTTAAGTTTGAGGGCAGGGAAGGGTGTTAAGGAGTAATGTATTCCAACTCTTCTCGCCTCCCCCCATGCTTTTTTTTTTTTTAACATAACTCTATAGCATGAGGAAAACAATATTTGGAGGCCTTTGTGGTATTTGGGACTTTCCAGTAAAATGTAACCATTAGTGTGGGAAGAATCTTTTCTGGTAATTGCTGTTATTTCTCCTGGTCCCAATGGGTTCCATCCCTCCTCAGCACAGGAGAGAATGGGAAGGGGAGATAGGTTAATGGATTTATCCATAGATCCCCAGTGAGTCAGAGATGGGAGTGAGATTAGCTGATTTGCTTAATCCACCAAACCATCTACTTAAAACTCCAGGCCCTTTCTTTCCCTGTAACACTTCATCTCATCATTGTTCTTTCTGCTTGGACAGTCATCTACAGAGCAGTTATACCTCATCTTAACTGGTGTTACCTCTATTTCTTTCTTGTCTTTTAAATTCTATCCACTTCCCCTCCAGGTGTTTTTTCCTTCCCATTTGTTTCCTAAATTCAGCTTTCTTTCTTAGTTTGATCTATCTGCAAGTATACTGTCAAATTCTACACTGCCTTCCATTTCTACCTCTACTCCCAAACTTCTCTTTATATAAATTTGCCATAATTTTACCATAACCATTTCTTCTTACAATTTGAATAATGATTATGGTAATGATGATACCTTTCCATTTGTAAAATATCTATACTTTTGAAAAATACTATCAAACACATACATCTGATATAATTAATACTAAAAGGGACCTAAAGAGATCAGTGATTTCCCTCCTTTCTCCTCCCAACTATCCTAACCCTTCCTTTCACCTGACAGATAAGGAAGCTGTGCCAGCAGTGGTTAGGTGACCTGCCTGGGGGAAGCAAGGTAGGAAAGCAGCAGAGGCAAAATTGACTCTAAGTTCTTTGTCTCCAAGCCCAATGATTTTTCCACTCTTGTATGTCACTTCTCTCATTTGCTTGTCTCAGCATTTCTCTGAGATATTTCCAAATGAGGAAACTGAGGGACAGAAAGCTAAAATGATTTTGTGCAAGGGTCATACAGTTCTTTAGTATGGGAGCCAGGATTAGGACTCAGGTATTCCCACATCCAGTTTAGTCTTCTTCCTGCTACACTCTCCTCCTCTGGCCCAGTTGTTTCCTCATTGACCTTTTTCTTTTCCACAACCTGGACTAGAAGTTTTCTTGGTTTTTGAAGAATAAAAAGGAAACATTGAAGAGCTTTGGACCTGAATATATTTTAGCACGTTAAAAAATTCCTCTTTACTATTCACCTTTCTTTGAAAGCATTTTATTTTTTATTTTATATGGCTGGTTTTGCTTTTGCTAAGGTGTAGGAAATAACAATTATAGAATTCTAATAACTGTATAATCAAATTCAACATTTGCCACATATTTATTCTTTTTTGTTGCCAGCTGTCTTAAGTCTTTATCATCAGGAATCATCATTTCAGAAGATATTTTCCTTAACAGTTGCACTTTTTCCCCCTTTCTACACCTTTGATTTCATCCATGGGGTGAATTCTTTTTGTGTATACTTCCTCAGGAACTCATATGTAACTTAGTTTCTTCACTGTGCTTTCTACAATAAATCACTTGGTGGTCTAATGAACTCCCATGGTTTCAATGATCATCTGTATATCTATGTAGTAATCCTAGTCTCTCTTCTGGGCTGTAGTTCTACATCTCCAACTTCTTCTTGGCCATTTTGAACTGGATGTCTTGTAGATATCTAAAATGCATCATGTTTAAAACAGAACTCATCTTTTCTTCCAGACCCTTCCCACTTCTAGGCTTCCCTTTTATTGTCAAGGGCACCACTCTCTTCCCAGTAACCATCCTCATAGACCTGGTATCATCTTCAGCTGTTCATTCTTACCTATGCCACATATACAATAAATTGCCAAATCTCGTCATTCCTAACCTTATAACATCTCTAGTATGCATCCCCATCAATCCATTCATATAGTCACCACCCAAGTTCAGGCCCTCATCAACTCTTGTCTGGACTATTGCCAGTAGCTTTCTATCTGGTCTCTCTGCCTCAGTTCATCCTCCATATGCTGCCAAAATGATTTCTTTCAAAAGCATAGGTCTGACCATGTGTCACGTTCATTGATCTCCAATGGTTCCCTGTTACCTCTAGGATTAAATCTAAATCCTTCTGTTTGGCCTTGAAAGCTCTTCATAACCTGGCACTTTTTTACCTGTTCAGCTTTCTCATACCTTACTTCCCTCCTGACAGTGGCTCCAGCAACCCTGTCCTACTTGTAGTCTCTTCAGTGTAACACCCTGTTTTCCATCTCTCTACCTTTTGTTGGCCTTCCCTGGTGCTTGCAGTGCTCTGCCCCCTCCCTCTATTTCTTAATTTCCCTTACATCCTTCAAGATTAAGCTGTAGGAGACCTTTCCCATTCCTCCTAGATACTAATGCCTTCTCCTTTTAAATTACATTCTATCTACTCCATATAAATCATATATATGTATATATAATACATATAATACCATATACCATATATAATATATAGTATATATAAAATATAATATGTATAATATATATCCTAGTTATTAACATTTTTTCTTCCTCATTAGAATGGGAACCACTTGAAGCCACTTTAAATTATGTTCTATCTACTGTGATGGATCGTATATAAGTGTGTGTGTGTGTGTGTGTGTGTCTGTGTGTGTATGCGTATGTGTGTGTGTATGGTATGTATATGGTATGTATATATGTATACATATATATGTATATATCCTAATTATTAACATTTTGTCTTCCTCATTAGAATGGGAGCCACTTTAAATTACGTTCTATCTACTCTGATAAATCATATATATGTGTGTGTATGTGTATATCTACATATATCTACATATTTATTATATATATCCTAGTTATTAACATTTTGTCTTACTCATTAGAATGGGAGCCATTTGAAGGCAGGCACTGTTTTTGTCTTTCTTTTTATCCTTAGGAAATTGCATGGTACTTGGTGAATAGGAATGCTGAATGCTTGTTGACTGTCCTAGAGAGTTGCTAGAGGCACTGAGAGGTTAAGTAATTTTCCCATGGTCACTCAGCCAAGTACATATTAGAAGTAGTATCTGAACCCAGGTCTTCTTGCTTCCACAATATTGTTACCTCTGATAACTTTAATAAACATAACCACCATGCCTATATTCATTTACAGCCTACCCTTCAACAAGTGTGTTCATTTTTCATACCCCTGTTTATTAATCTGTCTCTTCCTCTCAGTCTGCTAGCAAGTAGATATACTAAAAAAAATAATGTGAAGCTATTGTGCTAGGCTGCCTTTTTGAAAGTTGAATTCAGTCATGAACTCTCTGTTCACAATTGGCTCAGAATAGTCAATTTAAGAAGTCATGAGTTTCTATTCAGTTTTTTAAAGGTCAAGCAGAAAGGATGTTTTGCAGGAATAGAAACTGACCACCCTATTTTTATGAAAGAGTGTACCCTTTAATGTAGAAATCTTCATATGAAAGGGATAAAACCCTTTCTCTTTCTGCAGAGGTTTTGTGTCCAACAGTGTCACCAATGGATGAGATTGAATATGATACTAAGACTGAAGTAGCAATCTAAATAGTCACTTCCAATGTTGCCAAGAGTTTATGGAATATTTGAGATCATAGAATATTGATTCTGCTTAAAAATGGTTTCGAAACTCCTACTTCAGAACTAGCATTTCTTTTAAAAGACCTCAAAATATTTTCTACCCTTGGCAAAAGATTTTCTGCTATAAAACTTACAGTAGAATTCAGCAATGAACATCTAATGCATAAATGCTAATAGACGTGTTCCAAATTAAAGGTGCAATGGGAAGATAAGAAGCAGATAGAAGAAAGAGATTTGTATTCATTCTCCAGTTGTAATATGAACTATACATGTCAGATTGCTACTCTAGGGATTGAAATTTATGCAAACATACAGAACATAATGTTTGTAAATTATTTCTAAAGCCAACACATCTGTTTATTCCCTTATTTCCCCCTTTCTTCCTCATTTCTTTATGGTCTTCTCAATGGCTAGTCATATTGACACCCAGCTTAGTATCTAATGTGGAATGTAATTTCAGTCATAATTTGGATTGTAGAATTCAAAAGTATATACCTTTTTGCGAAGTCATTTCTTCATGGAGGGCCAGGCAAACAAAGTGTTTCTCTTTACTATTTGCTCCATTAATTATAGTTCATGTTCATATTACAACCTTATTAACCAGAATACTTCATTTAATCCATTGAATCAAACAATTTGATTCCACATAATGCACATTAAAAAAAACACAATCACTGGCTGCAGTGAAATAAAAATGTGTACTGTCCTTTCATTATAAAACTGATGCTATTCATCTGCTGTGAATAGAATATGCAGGGTATGTGGGGTTTTTTTCCTTTCTAATAGTGAAGGTGGGATGCTATCTTGACCAGTTTCACTTGGAACCAATGACATGTGTGACAGGACCATTTTTTTGTTTAGGAGACCCAATTGGTGACCTCAAAATAGAGGTTTATTTATTATGTGAAGCTGCCTGGATCATATGAAAATTAAAGCTAGTTTGTTTAGATACATGAAGAATTATTAGATCATCAATTTTTGAGGTGGAAGGATCATTTGATGTCATTGAGTCCACCACTCTTAGTCTAACAATGAGGAAAACTAAGGTCTAGGGAAGGAAAATCATCTGCCTATGTCAACTAGGTTTTAGTATGACACTAATGAAGGAATGTTTATGATTAAACCGGATTCTGTGACAGGTCTCTTGATTTCAAATCCAATGTCCTTTCCATTAAACCATGCTTCCTCTCATGGAAAGTGGATTATTATTGAAAATGGGTTATTATTATGGTTATTATTATTGTTATTAATAAAAATAATAATAGCACCACTTCACATTTATATAGAGCCCTCATGTTTGCAAAACATTTTCATGTAAACATTGTATTTATTTCTTATTAAAAGCAATGAGGTAAGCAAAGCAGGTGGCATTATTCCCATTTTATAGGTGAGGAAACTGTCCTTATACTAGTAAGTAAGAGAGACCGGATGAAAATAGAGTTTTCCATGCCACCCTCTATGATCCTCTCAGCACAGAGGAGGGAGACAACAAGTGTGGAGTATTGAATGTACTCTCAAGCTCTGACATGATATTGGTTTGTTTTACAGAATTGTTTTCTTAAGGTTGAAAGCCTGATTCTTTGGTGGTGGGGCTATATGAGAAGGAAGGCTATAGAGAGAGAAATGGCTGTGAAAAAAAGACCAAAGCTGTCACTTATATTTGTTGTTGTTGTCATTGTTCAGTCATTTCAGTCATATCCAAGTCTTCATGACCCGTTTGGGATTTTCTTGGGCAAAGATGCTACGGTGGTTTGTCATTTCCTTCTCCAGTTCATTTTATAGACAAAGAAACTGAAACAAACAGGGTTAAGTGACTTGCCCATGGTCATACAGCTATTATGTATCTGAAGACTAGATTTGAACTCAGGTCTTCCAGGCCTGCCATATCCACTATACCTTCCAGCTGCCCCTAAACTTATATTCACAGGATGGTAAAATAAAATTAAAATGCAGGGAGTCTGACTTCTCTTTCAGTGCTGTGTCTACTATAACAATGCATTGCTTTTTCTTATTTATAATAGCATTTATACAATGCTTTAATGTTTCCAAGGCATTTTATAGTTAGGACATTTTAGCATCACAGCAGCTCTGGGAAATAGGTGCTATTATCACTCCCATTTTACAAAGGGAAAAACTGAGGCTTAAGTAAGGGGACACAAGTAAGTTTCTGAGGCCAGATTTAAACTTGAGTATTCCTGACATCAAATCTAGTACTGTACCTAGTAGAGCAACAGGCAACATGGATTTTTCAAATGATATGAGGGCAAATTGGTAGCACTCTGAAAATGGCAGTGAACCTGGTCGGGAGAACTCTTATGTTAGACCTTGCTCAACCACTAATCAGCTGTGTGGCTTTGCTCTGAGTTCCCTTTAAATATAAAATGAGCAGGTTGGATTAGATGATTTCCAGGGTCCCTCCAACTCTAACATTCTGTGATTTCTTAATTTAGAGGGAGAGTAACAAAAGCCCAATCCAACTGTATACAAACACTCCATTATTAAAATATGTGTAAATCTACATATGTGCATGGATATACTAATCAGCATCTTGTAAGAAAGGTCAGTGGTTGGATTGCATACATTATGAATTAAATGTGTTCACCAGATAAGGCTTTCAACATAAACAGAACATACAAATAAATCTGATGATGACACTAATGAAGGAATGTTTATGATTAACAGATGTGTCCCATCTGCCTCCATTTTCTTTGTCACATCTGTGGACCACACAGGTTATTGCCAATATGGGACTTTTTTTTTTCTCTCTGTGATACTGAGCAACCAAACAGACACACAGTTCACATGCCTCCATTACTGAGGGTCCGCCGTACTTACCCTATCTTGTTATGTAGGAACAGTTGCCATAGAAAAACAGCCGCAATGGGATTGGCTGGGAGTGAGGGGTGTTGGTGGCTTTATAATTGTTGAGAACTGAATCCCTCAGTGATCGATGGTGATGCCAACATTCTGGCTTTTATGAATAGATGTAAACTTGAGTCATTTAGAGCAGCTATCTCTCTGAAAATGATAAGCTAGACACAGGCACAAAAAGAAAAGCTGATCTCCTTTCATTTTAAGGGAACAGGCAGTCTATTTTGTTAGTAGTGGATTTAGAGTGAGACTTTGTTGTATACTTAGTAGCTGTGTAACTGTGATAAGTCATTCAATCTTTCCGGACCTCATTTTCCTTATTTGAAAAATGGGAATGATGATACATGCAGTCCCTTCTATGCAGGGTACTTATGAGGATGAAATCATATAATGTATTAAAGCATTTTTCGGATCTTAAGGTGCTGTATAAATGTTAGCTGTTATTATATTCTGTCCCCTTGTTGATCCACATTTTGAAAATATGGCAAAATATATTTAATGTATTGAGTTAAGGACCGTGGGATTCCTGGTTTGTGTCTTTTTGTGGCTATATCTTGTCTGCTTACCACGCAGTTTGGGTTATTATGAATTTTTTTTCCATTGTCCATCCTTTAAGGGTTTTATGATTGTGAGAAGAAACTATTATTGTTCTTCTGTGGGCATTTCAAATTTTATTTTGTTGCATTTCCTGTGCATTCTTTGGGAGTTGTTTCATAGAGTATTTTATGTACAGAATAACACAATTCAACTTTATAGAAAATAAAGCTAATACCCAAAGCCAGTTTTGAAACTGGACACTTTATAGTTTTGAAAATGGGTTACACTTGAACTTTATTCCAAGTTAGGGGAATAAGGGTTTTCCCCACATCTGTTTCAATTTTCACTTTTCTAGAAACTCTCTTATAGCATTTTATTTCTGTGTGCTTCGCTGTCTCCTCTCTCTCTTCCACTTTTTTCCTTAGAGTTCATATCAAGCCCATCAGTGAATGGTATGCAAGATTTAGTCATCAGAACAAATGGAGACACAGAGACAGCTAATAAGGAAACTGAAAGTGACCTTTGTCATGGCATTGTCTTTTTGATGTATGTCAAAGAACAAAACTGACATAAGGAAACCTAGCAAATATATAAAGTTCTGCCACCTCCCATCCCCCCGGCACTTATAGATATTTAAGCCACTGCTACTCTGTCACATTATCAATAGTGTGTATGTTATGAAATCATTTAATCAGCAGGCATCTCTTCATCAAGCATCTACTCTGTGCCAGGCACTGTGCTAGGTATTAGGGATAGATAGAAAGACAAAAATGAAAGCTTGAAGGGAATTTGGAAGTCATTTAGTATAATCTACTGTGTTTACAGATAAAGAACTTGAGACCCAGAGAGGTAAGTGATTTGGTCAGATTCAGATAGTGTATTATTGGAGTGTGGTCCTACAAACTTCCCTCATAGGGAAACTAGAATGAAGGTACTTGTTTTCAAGTGGTATGTTTTATCATTTGCACATTGCTCCTCATTGAGACAAATTGACTTTTCACTGTGGTTTTACATCCTCAGATTACCTGCATATGGGTTTTTCCTGCATCTTCCTTTTATGATTAGGATTAATTGAATATTAGATAGAAGCAAAGACTCTGAAAGATCACTTTAGACTAGTGCTGTCCCCTCATTTGAAAATAATTCCAGTTGGAATTTAAGGGTTTTTTTGGCTGTCATTAATTAGCAGTCTCATGTTGTATAGTGTAGAGGGAATTGTGTCTGATTCAGAATCAGAGGATCAATGTGACCGTGGACAAACTACTTAACCACTCTGAGACTCAGTTTCCTCTTCTGTAAAATTAAGGAATATAAGATTTCTAAAGTCCCGTATAGTCCTTATGTTCTTTGATTTTATTAATAACTTAGGTATCTGAAGAATGAGATGTTGACATGAATTAGGATTTCATTTTAAAATTAACCTCAACGTTAACTTCAACAATTTAAAAAGCTCAAAGAAAAAATTATATTTCTGTGTTTAAATAAACATCATAATTGAATTTATATTATTTATGTTTACTTATGAAGTTAACTTCCAGAAGCAGAAGCTTAAATTAGAGTCCTTAAGCTTGTTTTTTTAAATACATTTTTATTTATTTCTATTTAATTTAATTCAATTTAATTGGTTTCTTTTGTAATCCTATGTATTTTATGCATTTGTGAAAAAGGGTTCATAGACTTCATCACATGCCAAAGGGGTCCAGGACACACACACAAAAACGGTTCAGAACCCTTGTCCTGGCATGATAATCTTTTTATGATGAACCCAGAAGTCCCATGTATTGGCTTCTTTCCTAAGCACAAGTGCAAATCGGAACAGCTAGGTGGCGCAGTGGATAGAGCAAGTCAGTTAACCCTGTTTGACTCAATTTCCTCATCTGTAAAATGCTTTGGAGAAGGAAATGGCAAATCACTCCAGTGTCTTTGTCAAGAAAACCCCAAATGGGGTCATGAAGAGTCAGATACAACTGAAATAACTGAATAGCAACATCAAAGTGCAAATTATTCCTGCCTTCTCAGTATGCTCCCTTTAGAAGGAATTATCTCTGGATTAGGGAAGCTTGCCATGATCTTTAGCATTTCTGACTGTTGAACTGACCTTTTCCATAGCCTGTGCATTCCCTGGGGAATAGTGCAAGAGCAAGGGTTGAAAAAGAAAATAGATATTTTAGTAATTTTTATTCAAAAGCTATTATAGATAACGGCTAACATTCTCTTTTGTGTCTTACCTCCATCCTTTCTTTATATTTCCCAATAAAACATGTTTTCCTCTCAGCCCTGTACCCCACCATGCACCTTCCTAAACTCTGAACCTTCCCTCCTAGACACCTTCCCTCTGCACTTCAAATAAATTTAAAATTAAGGAAAATATGACATTAACAATGCCTCCTAACAACTTTGATGTTCCCACTCTGACAGCCGACCTATGCCATAGTTATGATTGAGAGACACTTTCTCCCTTGTGACTAGTACAATCCATTATAATCTCTTATTTTCAGGCACCTTTTAACTTTGTGGAGGAAAAAAATTACACTTGATGCCTGAAAACTTTTGGTTACTGTTAGGCCAAAGGTTTTTTTTTTTCTTTTGAAAGTTTGATATATAATTCCATTTAGCTGTGTATGAGCTATCCAAGTGTGAAAAAAAGTGTTTTTCACCAGTTAATAAATTTGTTACGTGCATTTTCAGAGCTCAGAAAACTCCAGTATTTCTTTTGAGACAAAGCTTTAGACTTTGATGACTTAAAATGATCTTTGTAAGGACAATTGCTTTTGGCCTACTGCAGAAACTTAGCTTACAAATAAACTTTAAACTACACTAATAGCTTTTTAACTGCTATCTTTGGAGAAATAAGTACATGATCTAAAACAGGTTATGGCGCAATATTCAGAATGATATAGAGTCATGCATTGCTTTTTTGTGTCACTATGTAATTATTCTTTTTTGTTGTTGTTGTTGTTGGCTCTTGCTTTTTTGGTGAGGCAGTTAGGGTCAAGTGACTTGCCCAGGGTCACACACATTATGTAATTATTTCAATGACAGCCTTTATAGACTCTTGTTTAAGAACATCAGCAGTACTCACGCAAATGTGTTTTTGGTACAGATTGGGGTATGTGCTTGGGTTTCATCATGCCAATGCACATATCTTTGTTAAGAGTATTTTCTGGCTTTTAGTTTGGCTTATGAACAGCATGTTCCAAGAGAAAATATTAAGATGATGCACCAGAACCATTCTGTTACTATGTCTAAAAGCCACATTATAGATTTTATAGGAAGGAAAATTATGGTTCCCATGGCAAGCTTAACTTGGGCATTTTACTCACATCTGTATTAAAGCATAAATTTAGCAGCACTTACAGTCATACAAAATACTGAGTATGCACAAGGGGACCATCCTACGGTTGCTATAGGAACCATTTACTCTTTAAATTTTTCTGTAAAGTCTCCTCCATGTTCTTTTGAGTTCTCGATGAGTGTACGGTATAATTTAAAACAACGTGGTTGGAAACACAACAGACCTTCTTGGGATGTCCGGTGATTTTACCTGAGTGTGGTTTTTAGGATGTTTTGCATTAAGGCAAAGCCTTAATGCATGAAGGTGCTGTAGAAGAGGAAATCTGGAGAGGTTCTATGGAGAAATAAAATCAGTAAGTTGTATCTGGAGATACTGATTTTTTAAAAAATCAATAAATGAAATCGACTCAAATAGGATAAAAATTAAAAATTGAATTTCCCTGGGATTGCCTTAGGAAAAAAATTCAGTGAGAGTGTACAGCTTTCTGACTTAAAAAGCTTTATAGAAAAGGATTTGAAAGTTCTTACCCAGGGTTTAGAGTTTGTGTTTTTGAATACCACAAATAAATATGGTTCCCCTTAGAGGACTGGAAGGATGTGTATCTCCTTAAGGAACATCAGTGGTTTGGAGTCGTTTAGAGCAAAAGAGTTCTGATGAATGGCTGCTGGTACAGTATTCCCCATACTTACCACATGAATCAGCTCTGTATGTAGTTACTTGTTTCTAAGCAACCTAAATGTTGCTCACAGCAGCATTCTGCATTTTGGTAAGCACACAGTACTTGGAGGCCACACTTAACTGTGATCTCTGGGGCAATTGACTTAACCTCTCTGAACCTCAGTTTCCTCATTTGTCAAATCCTAGTGCTAGTACTTGCAGTACCAAACTTACGGGGTTGTTGTGAGGATCGAGTATGACTTTGCCTCATGATTATACATTGGAAAATACTTTATAAATATAAATTGCTATAGTGTATATATATGAACTACTATTGTTTTGAGTAGAAAGGAAAGTTGGCCGATTTCCTCCCTGTTTTGGAGGGCATATTGAGAATCCTGTCTTCTTAATTGGCTTTTCCTGTAAGGTAAGGGTTCTTAACTTCAGATGTTTAAACATTTTTTAAAAAAATGCTTGGACATAATTGGTTTCCTTTGAAAATCTATGCATTTTATTTTAAGCATTTAAAAGCATCATTCTGTAAAGGGTTCCATAGGCTTCACCAGACTGCCCAAGAGGTTCAGGACACAAAAATAAGTAACAGCCCTTTCTCCAAAGAGTATTGCATGATACGGGCAATAGTGGACACTGTAAATATTTGCTGAATTAAAAATCTTTTAATATACTTGATATTGGGCCACTATTAGAGTTTTCCCCTTCCTCCCCCACCCCTTCAACACCAATTTCCCCTTTCTTCTTTTGGAGGTGGCAGGAGAATGAGAGTAGTGATGGCTTAGGATATTGAAGAAACTATACTTTCTCCCCAGCCCCACCTCCATTCTTCTAGAATCAGCTCTGCAGATAGGTTAGAATGAGAAATGGAAAAGAGAGGGATGTTTTGTCAAGAGACCTGTGTGTATATATTGCTTGGTGGCAAGGGCAGGTGCTACCTGTGATGTATTTTAATGTCACTACTCTCTCATCAAAATCAGAGCTGGAACAAAGAAAAACCTTTTTTTTCCCCCTTTTTCTTCTTTTGAGTCTTGAATATCAGAGAGAAATCCTAAGAGAAGGAAGTAACATTGCTTTTTACCTTTGAGGGGATCATGCTGACTCTCAGCTGCAAGTCAATTTGCTTAGCTCTTACCACTCTGCTTGAATGGGAAGGCTGAAGAACACTTCTGGGATTGCCCATCTTCATACACAGTATGAATAAAGTGATGGTATTATAGCTCAAGTAACTTCTCTTGTGTTGTCTATTGGCTTAAATATTTAGACCTGAAGGAAAAAAATAGGTAACCAGAAACCATGTGGTAGCAGTTTGATCCTGAACCCCAGACTGAGGGGAAAAAGTTATAGAAGGGTAGAGGCGCAATCACATTATTTACCCTGTGAGATGACAAAGTAAAGATATCAATGTCTTTGGACTTGGCAAGCATCAATCCAGAACTGTTCACCAAAGGGGAGGTGCATTGATCTCCAGCAGCTCTTAGATATTGTCATTTTTGTCATTTGTTGTTGTTCTTATATTCATTAAAAAATAATGATATTCATGTACTTTTGTTTATTACTATGTTCTTAAATATGAGATGCAACATATCATAGAGGATAGAGAACAAACCTTGAGATCATAAAAACCCGGGTTCACCCTCTGCTTCTGATGAATACAAGTGCAGTGACTTTAGGCAAACAACTTAATGTTTTATTGAGACAGGAAAGGCCCTAATGTAATAAGTTTCAGAGTGGTTGCTTCAAATTGCATTGGTAAAGGAAGTTTCCTTACTGGGTGTTCTCTATGGCAATAAAACTGCAGGTCCAGACCATGACCAAAAAAAATGTAAATACATAATATAATTGTTATGATTAGATTGGTACATTAGTCTAAACCCAATTAATCTTTTGGTCCTTTTTAGCTGAGATTTTAATTCAAATTTTCCTCCTTTTGAGCTGTTCTTTGGTGCCCAATGCTATTTTTGATAGTATTGATTTTTCTACATAAAAGAGATTACTCCCTATTGTTATATGTCTTTAATTGCAATGGTAATACGTTGGTACATTAGCTTAAACCCAATTAAAACTACTTTAATAATTGAACTTTAAAAATATATAATATAAGAATTAAAAGGATGTAAAATACACCTCCCCTTCTACAATTATTGAGTTATGAACTCAAGGAAGGGGACCTGTAGGCAGGTGGAGCTCAGCAAAAGATTTTGACAACCTTCCCCATCCCTGAGGCATTTATATCTTTTTGTTTTGTTATGTTTTGTTTTGTTTTGTTTTTATGTTCAAATCATTAAGTATGCAAAGCTACAGTCTGAGTTGAGGGAGCTAAGGAGAAGGAGATTAGAAGACCAGTTATAATCACAACATCTACAATTCCCCCCCAACTGAGCTGTCACTACATCTTCAAGGATGGAGGAATTTTCCTCATTTCAGATTCCCTAGACAGATGAAATTACAGGTTTCCCCCCTACCCCAGAACAAAATTATTTTATTTAAATAATGGAATTCAACTTTAAATATACCGCAAATTCCAATTAAATGTATCTCTTTTAAGACACTATTACTTAAAAGTTTCTATCTTTCATGAAACGATCCATGAAATGATTGAAATGTACTTGTTCATATATGTTAATGGAACAAGAAGAGCATAATTCAGGATCTTAAGTCTTCTCTAATCAAAATTGATAAATATTGCAATTGTCTTGGTTATAAAAGGGTTGAGAAATTCAAAGGCCAGTGTTATCTTAATTATCAGAATGAAAAGAACTCGAGGAAGTGGCTTTTGTTGAGATATTAAATTACTATTTGATTTAAATAATGTAAAATATTTTAAATGGAATTACTTCAGGCTGCAGATATTAGTGACCCAGTAGCAAGAATTTAATAACCGTTTTACAAATGGGCATATCTGAAAGCTGAATAATGTAGACTGTTTTCCCCCCCATTAAGTGAATGAAAAAGCTACTTAATCCCTACCTATATGGTTAGGGATGGGTGACTGACCCCATGTGTGGTGCCTTTGAGCCTGCATGGGCAGAGCCCTTCCAAAATGCCCTGAAATTGATTAATTTACTCTAAGTACTGCTAACATCCTAGAACTTCAAATTTTTCAATCACAGCTCTGATTTTTGCTAAAACTATTTCTGAAAGGTTTAATATGTATCTTTTTTGCTGGTAAATTACTGCTCATTTAGAAGTCCTAAGAGTTTAGTCCATTGCATAAAGATGATTGTAAGTCTAATTTAAATAACTATCAATCTATTTGTTTTCCTTCTTGCTTGCTCAAATTGAAAAAAAATGCATTTTAAGACACTGTTGCATTTTCATAGATATGAGTTTAACCCATTATAATTTCAGGTTAAGCAGCAGTGTGATGTTTTAAGTTAACCAATGATAGGTGTGCAGCCCTGTATATTAAAGTAGCAAGTAATATACCTCACAATATTTTTTAACATTTTTCATCAGTTATATGAGATTCTTAACTCTGTAGTAGGATAATATGATAAGACATAAGCTGAATCTGCATAGAATTTTTAAAGTGACTGGGGTGTTTAAACTGATTGAGCATTGAGCATAAAACCCTCTTTTTACATATGTGGAAACTAAGTCCCAGAGATATAGAGTGATTGCTAATCTTTGGTAATTTCTAATTCACTCTTGCAAAGGAACATAATAAAATGTATTGAATAGTTTGTCAAGAGAAGATGCTTTAGCTCTGTGAGGATGAGAAGAAAGCCATTTATTGTGCTTTGTATCTGGGTGTACATTTTAATTATTTTCCCCCTCTGGACAAAGCATAAGCTTTCTGCTAACAATTGCCTTTTCTCATCTCCCTTTCTTTTTCTCCCTCTCTTCTCACTTACCATTTTCCTTTTATTTTTATGTAATCTTCCTCCCTTCTGCCATCTCTTATAGCCCTCTCCCTGTTCCTCTTTCCTCTCTGTTCTTCATTTTATCCCTCCTTTGTTTTCTAAATGGGCCCTTCAGTTTCTAGTCCTTATGCAGTTGTATTTGTCAACAGGAAAAACGTACTTACCAAAAGTTATTGTGATTTCATAAATTGCAATGGGTGTACTTGAGTTTGAGTGATTAACCTTGGAGGCATTTAGATACTGCTTTCCACCCTTAATACTCATTCCACATTTTAGTGGAAATATAATATTTATGATTGTACATGCTTAACCTAGTTTAATTAGATTTTTATATTCAGCTAACTGTATCGGCTGGACATGACCATTTTTTCTAGGTCTTAAAAATCTGGGTTTCATGTAATATGCATGTATATAAGAACAAAAAACACATACACAAAGTAGATTGCCGGGGATTATATCTCAGTATAATGCCAGGGAATTTCTGCATTTTGTAATTTATATTTCTTTGGAAAAGAAAGAAAAATACAATTTTGATAGAACAAAAATGGTATGGATAAAGAAATATGTTAACCTAAAATACGTTGAAAACATATTAAAAATGCCAGTAATAAAAGTTTAGACTTATTTATATGTTGTTTCATATATCCCAAGAATAAATTGACTTTTTTTCCCCCACTGCCTAAGAGTTTTCAGAATGGAACACATCCATAGTTCTGCACATATGTCTTCCTTTAAAATGCATGTTGTAAGTTACATAACTGTGGTTACACATGCTAATATTAGTTCAAAAATATTAATAATGGATCATGTTTGACATTTGAGCTTGCATTAAAATACTAATTCTCATTTTTCTTTCCTTGGGAAATTTAAGGAGAACATATATCTAGTGCTGACTGGTTGGTCAAACTATGTCTTCTTATTTTTTGTTTCCTTGACCCTTAGTAATTTGCTATGACTAATTTGGTTTCAGGGAGGGAAGGAAGAGCTGGTTGGCTAGTTCAGCTTTGCTCCATGCCTACTATATTAGTTGAACTTTGGACTCTGTCTTCTTGCTTCTCCCTTATGCTCATTGGTCTCACCCACTTCCTCATTCTTCTTTTACTTACCTCTCTTGCCTTTCAGCTCTAGCCAGTGACAGATGCTTTAAAAAGAGAGTACTGCTGTGACTAGAAGGTAGAGCCCCACAAAATAGAATACAGTGTTATTCAAGATCTAACAGAGAAAGTAAAATAAGCAAACTTTATATGGAGGACATATTTGCGCAATGGCGGAGGGATGGGTGGAATTGTTGCGGGCTGAGAGGTTGAGAGGCTGTGACCATACAGGATGGGTCGTCTGGAATGAATTCACAGACTCAAGCATTCTTTAATTCAAGGTGGCAAAGATTTATTGTTACACTTTTCAGCGGGCAAGGATTCTTAAAGGATCCTGCAACCTTAGAGAGGTACAGGTAAAGTTTATATAGGATAAAAAGCAATAAAACATGTGTCAAATATGCTAACTAGGTGATTCAGGGTGGGATTAGGGAGTGGTTAAGGACTGGTCAGTTCTCAGTTGAAACTCAAGATAAGAAAAGTCCCATTATTCAAGAGAGTATCTGGTCCCAGACATCCTGGGCCCAGTGATAACAAAAAAGAAGAATACTGATCAGCTCTATCTGGTCCTGGAATTTGCTGACACAGGAAGGGGTGTTTTTAGTTCACTCAGAGAGAAAAAGATTAATTTAGGTTTTTGGCCCTTATTGGGGCTCAATTGATCTTAAATGGTTATCAAGGGACAGTGTTTCTGAGGCTAGAGAGAAATTGGGGTCCAAGTACAAGCACCCAAACATAAGTACCCAAGCACCCCAACAGAATGGAGGCTGTTATATAGTAATATAAGAGAGGGTGAAAATAGATCAGCTCCTCTGGGGTGCCTGGTGGAAGCAGGCTAAACTGGCTAAATCCAGTGGACTTTTATAGGGTTCTAAAACTGGATCAAGCATGAGCACACATTGGGGAAAGAAGAGTGCTGTTCTTGCTATGCAGGTCATTGTTCAGAGATATGAGCTGATTCATGCTAGGGGGAATGCCTGAGCAATTGAAAACTAGTTAATATTCAAATCTCCTACTGATAGGAAAGGATACTTTCAGCTGTTGTTGGAAGTCTTACTTTGACTGGATAACTTAGAGGATTTGATTTTTAGTGGGGCAGGGAGGCAGCTGAAATTATTGCATCCTTCCTGTAAGATTTGCTATGATCTCCACAGAGACAAGAAAGCCAGGCAGCTCTATGAGCTAGTACTTTAAAAATATACAAATTTTATTGCTATATTTTGTAGTATATCACCTATTTTCCTCCCCACCGTATCCCACCCACTCCCAGAGAGTCATCCCTTGTTTAACAAAGTTACCTGAGGTTTCCACTGGTCTGAGAGTAGTGATAAAGACTTAAAAGAGGAAATTGTTTAAATCTCAATGAAAATTCTGGGATTTAGAGTTTTGTCTCTCCCTGTCCCTCCCTAGCCAAGGAACTCTCATATAATATGGAAACCAAACTGTGAGAACAACAGCCCTGTGAATAGCTTGAATAAGTCTTTGAGTAGATTTGGGAGAAGCAAAAGCAGAAAGGCAGACTCTTAACTATGGCAGAAGTGGCATAATGATGTTGGGTATGTCTATGGAAGCCATCATCTTACTTCACCTTACATAGATAGACTTGCAGCAACCAGAGAACCAGGTTGGGGGAAAAAATCATCATTACTAGACTTTCCCCTATCTCTGCATGAATCTAGTTGGCTGAAAAAGTGGCTTCTTTCTCCTCCATTTTTTTCCTTCTCTTTGGTCCTTTTTAGCTGAGATTTTAATTCAAATTGTCTTCTTTTGGGGCTGTTCTTTGGTGTCCAATGCTATTTTTGATAGTATTAATTTTTCTACATAAAAGAAGATTACTCTCTGTTTTTATATGTCTTTAATTGCAATCCATGTATACAAAACTAGTGACTCTGGGATTTTACCTTCTCAAATCCAAGTAGCTGTAAATTTCCTTTGGGGCAGCTAGGTGGTACAGCAGATAGAGTGCTGGGCCTGGAGTCAGGAAGACTCATCTTCCTGTGTTCAAACTGGCCTCAGACACTTACTAGCTATGTGACCCTGGGCAAGTCACTTAACTTTGTTTGCCTCAGTTCTTCATCTGTAAAATGAGCTGGAAAAGGAAATGGCAAACCCAGTCTAGTATCTTTGCCAAGAAAACTGCAGTGGGGTCATGAAGAATTGGACATGACTGCAAAATGACTGAACAACAACAAAAGTTCCCTTTTTTTAGCTTGGTAGCCAAATGTCACCTGGGGGCTGATGTGCTATGGTAATCCATTTTGTATTTATTAAAAACTTTCTAAATTCTGCAAAGGAACATAGAAAGAATTCTAAATTAATCTGGGCTATTGCTTATGGACCTGTGTAAGCCTATTGTTGGCACTTGAAAAACCTGTTGTGTGGGTCCCTGTGGGTATGAAATTTCCCTTTCCTACTAGTCTTCAGAAAGAAAAAGACATCTGGAGACCAGAAAAGATGACAGTGACCAGAATAGAAGGCCACATTCTAAGCCTGTCCTTGTGGACAGACTTATAGAGGCAGTGGTAGAATTCTATTCCTACCCCTTCATAAAGAGAAGAGGGTTAGGGCAGTCATCTTTGTCTTTTCACAGCAACTCTTAGTAGTTATAAGAAAGAATGTATAAGGAAATACATTGGATGTTTCCAGATTTTGGGTGAAGTTCACATGTAGTCATTTATTTTAAATAAGCCAGGATAAATATTTTGCTTTGTTAATTTGTCTTCACTCATGTCATCTCTATTAAAGATACTATTAAAGATAACTAAACTATTTCAGCAATAAGGCCATGGGATATACTTCTGATGATGCTTGGCACAAAACAATTGTTTAATAAATGCTTTTTGACTTATTCTGGAGAAGAGTTGCTTGTTCTGACTGTTTATCTTTTAGGTTAAAAGTGTGACAGGAAGCCATTTTAAAATTTAACACTATTTCTGTAGTAGTTTTTTTTTTAAGTGTGAAACAAGTAGAACTTTAAAATATAGCTTTCTCAAAATAATTTCAAGTGCATACTTATTGGCCCTCCAGGAAGACAATGAACTTTGAAAAAAATTTGACGTCCTTGTATGGAGAGAACCATATTTGTGTCTGAAATAGGCCAAGTTATTTCCCACAGAACTTCTAATTGTTCACAGTATGAGAATTCCAAAGCAGCCATCAGGAAGGCCAGTTTTGGCCAAGCTTTTGGTTCATTTATCATTTCTATATTGAAAACTCAGATTTATTTGTCTAATAGCACCAACTTCTCTCTCAACCTTCAGGTTCTTCTCCAACTGATTATTAGATACCTCAAAGTAGATGTCCTATAGACATTTTAAACTTAACATGTCCAAAACAGAACTCATTATCTTTCCCTCCACACCTTCCCCTTTTACTAACTTTCTTATTACTCTTGAAGATATTATCATCCTCTCAGTCACCCATGCTCACAACAGTCCTAGTCAAGTCTTATCATTTTCACCTTCAGATCATCTCTCTTATATTCCCCTTCTTTCCTCTGATACTCACACTACCTTGATGTAGACCCTTATCACCTCATGACTGGATTATTGCAAAAGCCTGATTGGTCTCCCCTGCCTCAAGTCTCTCCCCATTCCAGTCCATCCTTGCTCTCTTCCATATATTCTAATCCAGCAATGTTGTCCTCCATGCTGTTCCTCACACAAGACACTGTGCTCTCTCTAACCCTGAGCGTTTTCAGTAGTTGTCCTCCATGACTGGGAATATTCTTCTTCATCTCCACCTCCTAGATCACCTGCTTCCTTCACATCTTAGTTAAAGTCCCACTCTCTGCAAGAAACTTTTGTCAATCCTCTTTAATCCTGATGCCTTGCCTCTGAGATTACCACTAATTTATCATGTATAGATCTTGTTTGTTACATGGTTATTTGCATGTGACTGTGAGATTTAAGTCCCTGTCACCTTACCACTATCTCTCTGTATTTTCAACACTTAGCACAGCCCCTGGTATGATATAGGTGCTTAATCAATGCCAGTTGATTGACTTCCTGATGAACTTTGTATTCAGTGGCTATGTTAAATAATATAATTGCCATATACAAAATTCTATACTCTTGATTTTTCCTTACTCTTGAAATTATTTTGGCACATAGTATCTTTTAAAGGAACAAGAAGGAACCCAATTTACAATTATTCAGGAATAAAACTAATCATTCAGTAATATTTTATTAGCCTAGCATTTTGACGTTAATGTCCAGATTTCACATTATCTTTGGCATCATGCATTATGTAACAGATTCTGTTTTACATGTCTATTATTTGCCTCTTTTAATGCTTACAAATAACATTATAAAGTTAATTTATTTTTGTTAACAACCAAACATCCTAATTACAGAACTGAAATCTATTTTGTTATTAGGCTTTAGATTTGTTGGTAACAATACAGATTTCTAACACTGAAAAAAAAATGTACAGTTCCAGGTACAAGGTTTCCTGGGTACTGGGGTAGGGTACTTAATGTATAATATAGGTATTTCTGTATATTTCATCATCATCTAGTGTGTCACTTTCTGGAGTGAAAATGGAGGCAGTTAAGGTAATCATTCAAGTTCAGGCAATAGATAAGGTGAAGATCTCACCTTTAGAGGAGATGAAGGCCAAAAAATAGTGCCAAAGTCAAATCAATAGGGTAGAGGGAAAGGAGGCAGAAAGAGCTAAATGATGATATCAGAATTTGAGCTCAGGTGCCTGGGAAGATTGTGATATCATCAATAAAAAGAGAAGAAGTTGGGGAGAAGGGCAGGCTTTGGAGTTCAGTGCGTTAGTTCTTGTTCAAGTGTATCTGACTCTTTGTGACCTCATTTGGGGTCTTCTTGGCAAAGATACTAGAGCGGTTTGCCATTTCTTTCTCCAACTGATTTTACAGATGAGGAAACTGAGACAAACAGAGTTAAGTGACTTCCCCAGGGTCATACAGCTAGTAAATCTCTGAGGCCAGATTTGAACTCAGGTCTTCCTGAGTCTAGGCCCAGAACCTAGCTGCCCAGTAGCTGCCCTAACTGGTCAATTATTCAACACCTACAAGACATGCTGCATATAAGGTCATAATATACTGCTTCTTAAACCTTGCCTTAGTTCCATAGCAGAATCCCTTCTCTATGTCTAAGAGAATACTATCAATCAGCATCTAAAATATATTTGTTGAGTATATACTATGTATAATTCATAGTTATTTCTTTAAAAAATTATTTTTTCTTATCATCAAATCAATAAATGCAAACATTTCAATATATAAAAATGTACAAGAGGGTTGTATAAAAAAAGGTATGAGCTTCTTTTATGTACAGTGTTTTTTTTTATGTAAGGAGAATATATGTTAAGTTAAACAAGATACTAACAACAAAAATTGCTGTTATCTTCTTGGTCCTGTACATCAGACTTGAGCCTTCTCCCTCAAGCCCATGCCTTTTCTTTCTGGAGCCTGGACCCTTTACTTGGTGCGTCTTGGCCCAGCATCCGGACCCCCATGGTAGTTGGTCTGGTCATGGTATATGCTACCCCCTGTCATGATTCGTTCTGTGATTGTTGGATTTATGTGATTGTGTATTCATATGCAAAACGAGGGCAATAATAGGGTAGAATATAGCTTACTTGATTAACTAGGCAAACATTTAAAAAAGCCAAAGTGCACCGAAAAAGCTATTTGTTAGTTCATTAAGGAACTGAAAGATATTTTGCAATTTAAGTTCTTTATGCAAAAGAAAGGGGGGGAGGGGGCAGGATCAGGGAAAGAAATTTGCCTAGTATCTTTTTTTTTTAAGTAGAAATAATTTAGCAGAATTAATATTCTGGAGGAATTAAAAAAAAACAAACCACCAGCAGACAAATGCCCATCCTCTTCAATCAGTATCACTCAAGCTCTAAAGTGTTCAGGATGGCAGAATTTCAGAACCTTTACCAGCTGTTCTCCCTGCTCAGTTGCCTCTACATAATGAATGCTTTAACTGAGTTCTGCATGGGAGTAACATCTGTACTATTCCATTGGGCATTTTTGAAGTTTGGTTATGAGGATTACTCTTAAATTCTTTGTATTTTTTCACATTAAGATATAATTTTCTTTCTCTTTCTTTCCTTACCTGTCACTTCCCCACCCCTACACAGGGCATTGATCAGAGGGATGCACCTCTGAAGGAAATCAAAGTGACAAGTCCTCGTCGATTTACAGCCTCCTTTAATGTTGTGAATACAACAAAGCAAGATGCTGGGAACTATCGTTGTATGATTCGCACTGAAGGAGGTGTTGGAATATCAAACTATGCAGAATTGGTTGTTAAAGGTATTTGATTTTTTTTTAATCTTCTAGACTCCTGTACTAAAATAAGTACACATTGTGGACTTGTTAGTTCATTACATTTTTAGAGCTCAAAGTTATCTGCTTCTTCTGAAAAGCAAGTCTATAAAAGTCCGTGTTGACAAATTGCATTTTAAATACATATTTTACACATGGGTTATGTTTTTGAAAGCTATATCTTATTTATGTTTTCTTGCTTGTTTGTGGTGGGAATGAATGTGCTCTTGGCAAATGCTTCTGCCAAGTCCATATGCAGTGATTACAACCTATAAATTTATTTAAGGAATGAACATTATTTACTGATAGAAAACCACTTAAAATGCAAATATTCACCAGACAGGAGTGTTTATGACAGGAGGGTGGTTAATAAAACCAAGCAATGTTCATATAAAAATGCCCAGTCACATTACACAAACAATATTGATAAAATGGTGTTAAAATTCATTATGTTTCAGTAACCATCTATGGCTTTATTTTGCATGACAGGAAAGTTAAGTCATTATTGACCAAGTAGGCAAGGAAATGAAAGGAGGAAAGGGATTATTTTTCTTGAGTTGGCCAGGGATTATTTCACAAATTTCTAATGTCCTTCAGCTATGGAATCTTTTTCTGGTCCAGAAGAAACAATGTAAACTTTTGGTGCTCCATCTCACTTTCACATGGCATATGGGTCACCACTTGTATTCCTTTCTAGGAAACCTGAGAGATAACTAGATTTTCTTCATTGTTTATGTTTACACACACACACACATATACATATATGTGTGTGTATACATACATATAAATGCATGTACATATATACCTATACGTATTCCTACACATACATGAGCATGTACACACACACACACACACACACACACACACACACACACACACACACAGAGACTTGTGCCCACCAGGCATATTCCCTGACCACATGTTCCTTTTCTATATCTACATTTCTATTGGTGGCAGGGTGGTATAGTGGGGAGTGTTATACTTACCCAGATGGAGAAATCATTCTTGTCCTGTATCTTATATACTGTTTAATTAAATGTTTTTTTCTTTGACCTAATACAACCTTTGGTTGCCTAGTAACAGAAATACATTGACAGTAACAGAAATACACGTGTGTACATATATACTCACATATACATAGATATGTATACATAGATATGGATCTATGGATGTGCATATATGACATATATACATGCATGCATATATACATACCATGCCTTAATACCATTCCCAGTCTGAGATAACCTTTAGGTCCAGGTTAATGTCTACTCCAAAATATAGCTTGAATTCCTGCACTTTGACCTCTGCTACCTCACCACCATTAGGAACATAGATACAGATAAGGAACATGTGGTCAGAGACCATGCCTGATGGTACCCAAGTGTAGAGAGCACATGTGGCAGGGTACCCACATGACTGGTGCCGTTCATGCTTCTGATACTGTAGAATAATTTCTGTAGCATCAAGCAAGCAAAACTTCCCAGGAGCTGAGTGGTAAAGGAGTGGCAAAAGGTCTTTTCATCTTCTATAATGGCCCTGGTTATCATGCAAATTAATTAGCTGTTTTGTCCTACATTCTTTTGTTTGTTATGCATTTTTGGCATCAAGAAAATCTCCTGAGGTCCCTAATTGTCTACTAGTTTCTATGAAAAGAATGTAAGACTCAACCATTGTACTTTTATCCTCTACTCCAATTGTATATTTTGTGCTAACCCCTATTTCTCTTTGCATGTAGGCGCTAATATCAAGCAGCTAAGGGACAGATAACATTCGATAATATTCTAATGTAATAAATGACCTCATTAATAACTCAAAACCTGTAAGTCTGGTTGAACTTCAGTGTTCAGTACTAAAATAGAAAGCCCTCAAATGCCCACCTGGAGTTTGAAATCTAAATTATAAATATTTAGTCCAACAATTGACGAAGATAAAACATGAGGAATTTTTTTTCCTTTTTGGTTTATAGCCAACATTTGAAATTATTGAACGAATAGATTATAAGCTCTTTGAGGGATTTATCTCTGTATTTTCTTTAGTGCTTCACACAGTACTTTATAGGCTGTGGTCAAGATGTATTTGTTGAATATATTTTTGGCCATTTAATAATGGCACTTAATAAGCACAGATGAAATTTAAATTCATTAGATTATAATGGTAGGCATTAAATGTTAGAAATTATCTTATTGTTGAACATTAGCTATAACCTATCCATATGCTTTCTTAAAATGTGCCAATATGTGTATACCTGCTATATATCTACATATATCTTTTTATGCACATACATAAAATTTATATTTTTCTTACCTATGGCCTTAGGTGAGGTCAGCTGGGTAGTGCAGTGGATAGAGCTCAGGGACTGGAATCAAGAAGACATGATTTCAAATGTGGCTGCAGACACTTACTAGCTGTGTGACCCTGAGTAAGTCACTCAACCCTGTTTACCTCTATTTCCTCATCTGTAAAATGAGCTGGAAAAGGAAATGGCAAACCGCTCCAGTATCTTTGCTGAGAAAACCCCAAATGGGGTCATGAAGAGTCAGACGCAACTTAAACAACTGAACAACATGAGGCTAGGTGATTCTAATAAGATGAATTGATCCTTTAATAAGCAGTGAGTGAGCTGCTTAGATCAAGATCTTGCTCTTAGTTCTGAAATAAGAATTGTAGGAAGTAGGAAGGAAAAACAAATTTTATAATAATCTTTCAGAGCCTTTTATCCTTTTTCCTTGTAGTATGGTAAGCTACTAGTGTAGGTAGTAGAGGTCAAAGATAAATCTTGTAAAGTCAAGAATTTCCTTGTCTGAGGAGCCCTGTACCTTCTCCATTACCGTATAGTAAGTCTGATACCAAAGAAAGAGGCCAAGGGGCTCCTGATTGATTATAGGAGTTTAATTGATCATTATGAATGCTTACAAAATGGGCAGTCTGGGATGGCTACCAGACGATTCAATGGATCCCCACAAAGACCCCTGAAAGTTCCTTTGGTAATTAAAGAAATCAGACAAAGGGAGGAGGAGTCATAGTTTGCTTCATGGTGAATTGGTAGACATTTTGGGTTTTTGCTTGGGCAAAAACCAAGCTTGGGCATTAAAGCCAATGTTGATGGATGAATCCTCAAACACAAGATTGTGTACTGGTCATGTACTAGACATGAACTGGTACTGTGTCCATGTTATGGCTTTCATCGATTACAGTATCTAAGTTATGATTTTTTAACAGGTCACCATGTCTGGGCTTTCACCTTTCACAGAGTTTAAGTTAATGGCTTTTTACTTCTTACTATGTATTGTAACTCTTACCCAATTGGGACCCCACAATCTATTTTCATTCAAAGAAAATATTGAGGCTTAAATAATAACATGTTCTTTTCTTGTTTGTTATTGGGTTTTTTTTTTCTGAATAGGTTCTTTTTTTTTGATGATTGTCCCCTCCACCTCTCTCTTTCTCTCTCTCTAACTTGAACTGTCTCAATTATGATAGGCTGGCCAGAGAAGGAGGGTCCAGAGTAAGCAAGTAGGTAGTTTATATCTTAGATTACTGTCTTCCAAAGACTTTTCTGCTGTAGCCTGCCTGGTTATTCTTCAGAATAAGTTTGAAAGGATTAGAACAAATAACTTTTTCCTTATCTATGATATGTAAGTATATTTCCTTATCTTAGATTATTTTCTTTTGGGCTATTTCAAAACCTTTACCAACTAGTGTCAATAGCTCTTGAGATCTGAAGTGATTATCATTTCCCCTCCTTCATCCCAACATCTGTATCACTGAGGCTTTACTATTCTCATACATGAGCAATCATATTCAAATGCTAACAATCAGAGTTGTCCAAAAGTGAAGTGGATAGTGGATCCCACCTTGTTGGAGGTTTTTAAAAAGATTCTATATGTCCACTATGACATAAAGTGGGTATAGGATGGACTAGATGGCCACTGAGGGCCCTTCCTGATCTAAAATTTGGTGATTTTCTGCCAGTAATTGGCTTCTTGAAAATTATCTCTGAAGAAGCCAACTAATGCAGAAAACTTTTTTTTCTTTTAACACCTTCATTTCAAAAGAATTGCAGTAAATATGATGTCCCCATTCTGTCAACCACCTTTTATTAGTCAATCATCTAACCTAATGCCTTGCACGTAATAGGTACTTAACAAGTGATTATTGAATTTCACATAAAAAGTACTTAATAAGTGATTGTTGAGTTGTGAAGGGATTCATGTACAAAGCCCTACTCTGTACAAGGTTCTGAAGAAGATAAATCAATAGTTTTAAATTTTAATTTAATTTAATTTTCAGTTAAAATTCTTCCCCTTCTTCCTCTAACTCCCTGACCCATTGAGAAAAACAAAATCCATTACAAATAGGGTTAGTCAAGCAAAACAAATTCTGTATTATCAGGTCTTTACCTCCCCTACTAAAATATGCTTCAGTCTGAACTCTGAGTTCATCATGTTTCTGTGTGGAGATGAATAGCATGTTTCATCACAAATGCTTTAGATCATGGTTTGTCATTGTATTAAAAATAAACTTTCTGTAAATGAGATATTTCAAATCTGTCTTAATGTATAGAACCACCAAGATGGAATAAGCCTGCTCAGGCCAGCAATTGACGTAAAAATAATGAGCTCTCATTTATATGTTTTGTTAGGTTCAAAAGAGCACAGATGTAAAGCTGGAAGAACCCTTGCAGCATATCAAGCCCAATAGTTTCATTTTACAGTTGAAAACTGGGACCCAGAGTAGTTAAAAGTGACTTGGCTATAGGGATGCCTTGTATTTGCATTGTGTATACCTTTATATGTATATGTTGTCTCCTCCCTTAGAACATAGGCTTCTTGAAGACAGTGACCATTTTACTTCTGTCCTTCTATTTCCCAGTTAGATGGCTCAGTGTAGAGCATTGGGCCTGAAGTCAGGAAGACCTGTGTTCAAATGTGATCTCAGATGCTTACAAGCTATGTGACCCTGGGCAAGTCACTTAACGCTGTTTGCTTTGGTTTCCTCATCTGTAAAACTGGAGAAAGAAATGACAAACCACTCCAGTATCTACACCAAGAAAACCCCAACATAGATCATGAAGAGTTGGACATGATCGAAATGGCTAAACAATAATAATTGTTATTTCCCACACTTACCACATTGGTTGTCATGTAGTAGATGCTTAGTAAATACTTGATTGATTGATTTCTCAAAGTGCCACAGGGAATAACAGAAGTAGAAATTAAGCTCAGGTCCTGTGACTCCAAACATAAAGCAACCTTTTGCTCACAACCATGTGTGAAATAGTGCAAATAGTATTACTCTCATTTTATGGATGATGAAAGTGAGACTGAGATAAGCTAAATGACTTTCCCATAGCTGAACTCAAGGCTCCTGACTCTAAGTATAACATTATTTCTCCTATGCCATTTGCTCTTTACCATATACAAAATGGAATGGGTAATATAGGAAAATGAGAGTTTGTTTGTTTGTTTTGGAAGCAATTGGGATTGACTTGCTCAGCATCATGCTTCGTGAGTGTCTGAGGCCAGATTTGAAGTCGGATTCTCCTGACTCCAAGGTCAGTGCTCTATCCACTGCACCACCTAGCTGCCCTCAAAAGTGAGAGTTTTGTGACAGAAGAGTTTATCTTCTTGACTCCAGCACTGCCTTGTTTTATGAAATTGGGTATATCAGTTGCTCATATGGAGCTCCATTTTCTTGTCTCAGAATGCGTAAGATTAACATTTTTCTTTGTTAATTTTTTTGCATTGGAGATGCTATTACTTTAGAAGTACATGTGACTATCAAATCGTTTTCAAGGAATATGTGAAGAATGTGCACTGTTAGGGGCTCATCAGGTGAAAAAGGAGACCAACAGTGGCAGGAGCCAAGAAGAATAAAAATAGGTCCGGGAGCCATGCCCCGGACAATTTGTTTTTAATAGAATAAAGATCTGGTTTATGCTCATCATGAATGTGCTAGCTTCTACCAGATTAGTTAGGTGCTATCTTGAAAGTTGGGCACCTGGGTGGTACATTGAATAGAGCACTGGGCTTGCAATTAGGAAGACTTATCTTCACGGGTTCAAATCTGGCCTCAGACATTTAACCCTGTTTGCCTCAGTTTCCACATCTGTAAAATAAACTGGAGAAGGAAATGGCAAACCACTCCAGTATCTCTGCCAAGAAAACCCCAAATTGGGTCATAAAGAGTTGGATACACCTAAAATAACTGAACAACAACACCAGTCTTGAATGCTAAACATTTGAGGGAGAGACAATTACTTTTTCAGGGCACACTAGTAATATGAAAAATTATTTGAACATATTACAAAATTTTAGTTTAGGGAGAACCTTAAATATTATGTATTTTGCTTCCCCTTTCCTCTAAGCATTTTGCAAATGAGAAAATTAAGGCTGAGTCCCTAGGGCTCTCAACCATTGGGTGGGTGGGATAGAGAAAGACTCTAAGTCTTCCAAATCTGGGAGTCCAAAATCTGTTCCATTGTATCATATAACCTCTTGGTATCATTAAAATCAAAATTCTTAATTTAGCTTTCATAATGCCTCTGACAGAGGCAGAGTGCCAAAGAGGTATGTATAGAGCAGGCCTTGTTTAGGACAACTTGGATTCTAGTATCATTTCTGACACATAGTGTCTATGTGAGCCTGGTAAATCACTTAATCTCTGAGTGCCGCAGTAACTCCCTAAGACTGTAAATTGCAAAAATATGCCAATCCACATTGGATACTATGTATTTGGGTTAAATTAAAGGTCTGATAGAAAAAAATCAAAAAAAGCACTAGTAGTATATTATCTTCATGAATTAAAAGTCTGATAGAAAAAAACAAAAAAGCACGGGTAGTGTATTATTTTCATGAATGCATCACACACTGGAGAGGAAAATAATTTTTTATAATTGTAGTCTGTTTTTGAAGAAAGAATTAATTCTATATGTACCCTCACTTGCATTTTGATTAATGAATTCTTTGCCTTAGACTTTATTATTTTATCTTAGTAATCTGAGATTTGTATTTATTCAGGATTTTGGTAGAATTAGCTCACAATCTAAATACTGGCTCTATTTTTGTGCTGATTCTAACCTCTTAGAACATAGGTTTCTTTGGATACACAAATGTGATATATCCAGGCCTTATTCAGATTTCACATCTGATGTAACCTATTTGGACCTTACCTCAATGGGAGATGAAAAGAGAATAGTCCTTCTGGGACAATGAAGCAATAAAGTCAAGTCTATTTTAAATACTTGTAAGGTATAAAGGGAATCAGTGTAATCACTAACCCTTATGACCTTATGCTAGAGTTGCATTTTGAATGGTATTTCAGCAGACCTTGCTAGCTTTTGCAACTTGAAAGTAATTAACTGTTCTTTCAGCATGGCTACATAAATGCCTTAGGATGCTCTATAAAAGTTCCATTTCATGTCTTGGTTCAAGAAACAGTCTAATGATTTAAATTGAAGCTAAATCATGTTTGAGTTCAGTCAAAACTGTTTAAAGATATAAAGTTTCTGCACAAAGCTTTAGTTTATAAAATGTGGAAATTATAATTTTGACAATCTTACAGTAAATTCCTAATCTTCAGAAAGTGAGGCCAGCATTTACAGTGCCATATTTTGACTTTGATGTCTAATGAGGTTTTCCCTCAGCATTAAAAATGTCACTCTGATGTATCCCCTGCCTCCCAATAAAACAATACCCAATAAAACAAAACAATGAAAAATGTTTTTCACTGTTTCCTTAATGTGCTAGACTATACCATTCCCTACTTTTCAGCCTGATCTCTGAGGATTTATAAGGGAGGGCATTAGGTAGAAGGGCAGTGAGATGCAGCTAAATGGAAAGAGAGCAAAAGCCTGCACTACTTAAGGAGGCCCACTTGAATCATCACCTGATTGTATATATATTTTATCTGACACTAGGAAAAATACGTTATTAGTAGTAGAAATATATAATATCAATTCTCATAACTTACCTATCCTGATTTATTTTGAGGATATTGTTAACTCCATAGGTTCCAGCCACTGAGGAGGGATTTTTCTTTGGGTTTGGACAATCATTCAGGTAGCATCTGACTGGTATACTGGGGAAACTACCTTTTCCTTTCCAGATAATTATTTAGGGGGAAGAAGGCTTTTGAGTCCACATAGAAGACATTCATATAATGTGAGGAATGTTGTCATTAGTTTATTCAAGTTTCAACCAGGAGAACATAGGATTGTGTATTCCTTTAGAAAGGCTTTGTGTTCCATTTGTCAAGATGATCAGATAGGATGATTTCTGCAAAAAATGCTTTGTACTATAAGTTCTGCCAAAATATAAGGGGTGTGGTATTATTGTTGTTAATCAGTCTCATTACTGTATCTTCCCTTAGCAAAAGCAGTGAGGTTTTCTATGCAGATTCAGACTCTACAAGCCTACAGCTTAATGTAGAGGAATCATAAGTGGTCAAAGGATATGAACATGCAGTTTTTAGACAAAGAAATGAAAGCTATCTGTAGTCATATGAAAAAATACTCTAAATCACTATGGATTGGAGAAAAGCAAATTAAAGCGAAACAACTCTGAAGTACCACCTCACACCTATCAGGTTAGCTAATGTGACAAAAAAAGGAAAATGATGGATGTTGGAGGGGATGCGGGAAAATTAGGAAACTAATATGCTTTGGTGGAGCTGTGAACTGATCCAGCCCTTCTGGAGAACAATTTGGAACTATGCCTAAAGGTCTATAAAACCATGCATATTCTTTGATCCAGCAATACCACTTCTAGGTCTAGATCCTAAAGATATGAAAAAGGGAAAAGGACCTATTTGTACAAAAATATTTATAGCAGCTTTTTTTTTGTGGTGGCTAAGAATTGGAAATCGAAGAGACACTTATCAGTTGGAGAATGGCTAAACAAGCTGCGATATATGATTGTGATGGAACACTATTGTGTTGTAAGAAATGATAAGCAGGATGATTTAGAACTTACATGGACTTACATGAACTGATGCAAAGTGAAGTGAACAGAACCAGGAGAAAGTTGTACACAGTAACAGTGTACAACAAGTAACACGTGATGAAGAACTGTGAATGACTTATCTATTTGTAGCAGTACAATGATCCAAGACCAATGATGAAGCATGCTATCCATCTCCAGAGAAAGAACTGATACTGTTTGAATAAAGACTACAGCATGCTATTTTTTACTTTCTTTCATTATTTTTTATTTGAGTCTTCTTGTACATAATAATGAATATGGAAAGGTTTTGCATGATTGTGCATATATAACCTATATCTGATTGCTTACCATCTCAGGGAGAGAAAGGGGGAGGGAGGGATGGATAGAATTTAGAATTCAAAACTTAAAAAAACCAAATGTTTAAAAAAATTGTTTTAACATGTAATTGGTGAAAAATAAAATATATTTAAAAAGAAAAAGTAGAAGACTCATGGGAACCTTTTAGAAACAATTAACTAATTTCTGCTATATATTAAAGTAGTTTTATTGTGGCAATAGAAATATGAGAAAGCTTCACATAACTAGGAAGAGATCGAGAATTTTCTTGATATTTTCAATGGTGTTTTCAAATGATGATGACTTGAAGGGAAGTAGATTTGCAAAAATAAAATATCACCTCCAGTTAGGAAGGTTTCTTTCAAACTGCATTTGCCACTTACCTAGTGTGAGAAGGGCAGCCTGGTTTTTGTTTCCTGGGTAGGGATCTGAATAGAATTGTTTAAGCTTCATAAATAGATTGATGAGAATACTGTTTGGAAGTTTTTGTAAGAAACTCAAGGTCTCAAAATTGTAAAATCCCCAGATTTCAGCATTGCTTAAAGACATTTTTTTAAAGTTAACTTGAGTAGTTAACTTTATTTTGTAAGTTCATTTTGAAATTATGTCTTAATATATTTAAGAAAAATATTTTAAGTCTGAAGCATTTTTTTTTGAAAGTGAAGATTTCTTTTTGGTTGAAAAATGCCTTTCTGGTTTGATGTTTCAGAACCGCCTGTTCCCATTGCCCCACCTCAGCTTGCATCTGTGGGAGCAACTTACTTGTGGATACAACTGAATGCCAACTCTATCAATGGGGATGGACCCATTATTGGGCGTGAGGTGGAGTACTGCACCGCAAGTGGCAGCTGGAATGACAGGCAGCCAGTAGATTCACCAAGTTATAAAATTGGGCACCTGGATCCTGATACTGAATATGAAATTAGCGTATTGCTCACCAGACCAGGGGAAGGAGGAACTGGATCCCCTGGACCAGCACTAAGAACAAGGACCAAATGTGCTGGTGAGTTACCAAAATGACAGTGAGAATTTCCTTTAACTCTCTTGCCTTGTATTGCATGGATTAGGTTTATGTTATATGATTTATCCTTACCACCACTGGTTGGAACTGTGGCTTAAGTCTCGAGTTACCTTTTGTGGACAGTGACTATGAATCATAGTGTGTCAGTGTTCTGTATATAGTGGTTAGCATATAGCATAGGGCAGGTTTCATAGAGCAGACATGTCTTCTCAGGTTTGTAGGAATAACTATCTACTTTTTTACCACAGTATCCTCAGAAAGAACAGGAAGTCAGATTTCTTGTCTTGTTCCATTGGTTTAACATTTACAGTTAAAGTTCTTATTTGCTGCTCACCCCCTACACCCCCAGAAAAAGTCCCTATAGTACTATGAAGGAATGGATAACTTTTTAAGGTTCATCATTATTGATGAGTATTTCATGGAAGGGCCACTTGCCATTGGCATTGGACCTATTTGTCAAACAGACAGAGGTGATTTGTGGACTGTGTAAAGATCTCATTTCTTCAACTGTGAAGATATAGATGACTATGCTTCATTGGGTTTTATCCATCTCAGAACTCAAAATAGCAGGTGAAAGAGGAAGAAAATGCACATACCTTTGTACTGAAACAAAACGACCAGGAAATCTATACACAGAAACAAGCATGAGTCATAGGAATATTGCTATGAAGATAATACTTTGCTGTACGAAGAAGAGGTATAATATAATATTAGGACATTGCAATGTGATTTTGACATTTTCATTAGAAATCTGTAGGGTTTACATTGGTAAAATAAATACTTATTTTAAATGTCATTTAAATGTCATTCTTGTGGGAGAAGCAGCCACATAGGCCCTATTAGTTTCAAAAACAAATGATAAAGTTAGGTGCTTTTAGATAGAAAAGTTTAAATAGTCCCTTTTGACTACTTGAGTATGTTTATTTCATTTTTGTTATAGATCCTTTATTAAAATAAGAGTAATAAAAATAATTTTAAAGCATAAATTCTATTGTATATTTTTCTAGAAGACAATTTTATCATTAGCACTAGGAAAGGAAAAAGAAAAACCTTTATAAAAAGTATTAAAATTTGCAATTGATATTTTTCCTTCTGGATTTAGAGAATAGATCCTCTAAGAACTTGTAGGCATACAATTCACAATGATCTGCTTAATATTGCTAGGATAAATGGTGTGAATCCATGGGGAAATGTGTCTATATATTATTTTGTGAATGGATAACATTAAGTTCTGTGGCTAAACTGTTTTAGCAGTCATCAGACCTATTCTACCATGATGCAGATCCTCTCTACCCATGGCCATTTATCATTAGCACTTACAAAGAGCTGGAATAAGGACCGTTGTTCAGATATTTCTGGCTTGTCCACTTGCAAATGATCCTTAACTGAAACGGAGTTTCAGAAACCTTTTCTCTCTCTCCCTACCTTACTCATGGCCTCCCAGTATGAAGTATAGTGATTCCTGAACTTTGGGAGGAAATGGTGGACACAGATCATTGCTTTTGATTTCATAACTGAACCTACCTCCTGAAAATTCTGTGTGATATGTGTTTTGGAAGAATCCAAATTGATTCAGATCATAGTATTTAGTTTTGTGATTTTTTTGAGGAGTTTTTGATATTTTGTTATATCTTACATTAGCAAATAGTAGCTGACATGCAATAGCTTAGCAAATGACAGAGAAGTTAGGATCTGATCACAGAATATCAGCCTTAGCAGGGACCTCAGGGGGGTCATTTAATTCCAACCATAGGCGAACAAGAATGCCATCTGCGACACACCCAATAAGCAGTAATTCAGCCTTAATTGAAGACCTTTAGTAAAGGGAACTCCACTATCTCTTGAGATAACTCATTATACTTTTGGATTGCTCCAATCAAAAAGAAGCTTTTTTTCTTTAAATACTTCTTGTTCCAACTTCTACCCATTGCTTTAAAATCTGTCCTCTAGGATTAAGCACAATGAAACAAATCTCTTTTCCACATGACAGCTTTTCAAATACTCGAAGCAGCTATCATGTTCTACCAGTGTCTGCTCTTTAGGCTAAAATATCCCTTGTTGCTTCAAATGATTCTCATATGAAATAATCATGACGTCTTTCAGTATCCTGGTTGCCTTTCTCCACATGCTCTCTAGCATATTAACGTCCCTGCAAAATGCAACTCTTTGCAACTTCCTAGATTTGGAAGTTATGCCTCCTACTGAAGTCTAGTAATGTGTTATATCAATGATCTCTTGTATTCATGGAGAGTCTTTCTTTTCTTTGATTTCTTCCCTCTCTGCTCCTGGTTTTGTGTCTCTTATCTTAGCTCCTGAGATAGGCACTATGCAAATGTGTGACAAACATTCACAAAGAATTTCATAACATTTTCCCACATTGCAATGTAGCTGGTGAGAATGCAACCTTTAAAAAGAAAAAAGAAAATATTCTTTATAATAGCTCAACCATTTGCTTTTAAATGCATCAAGAAGAAATGAATAGAGAATGAAAGTTTGATTTTGAATTGATCTTTACGTGTAGACAGTGTATATGTGTTAAGACAATATGTCTGATGCCAGCCATTCCACTGGTAGAAATAATGTTTCACGTTGTATTTTTTTTTTTTAGAATTGATAACATTTGTAGGAAAAAGTTTTTGTCTTCTAAGGCTTTAGCATTTATCATTGTGATTCATGAAGGTATTGAGGAGGAAAAAATAAAGGCATTGTCATTGGTAAAGAAAGTGGTCATGGAGAAATAGGGAAATGAAGCCAAATGAAAACAATAATTAGGTCACTTTAGAGAGAGAACTAAAACCGGTGCAGGCTTTGGCAGTCTTGTGTCAGCTAGATGTATCTCAAGGAGGTCAATACAGAAAAGAAGTTCTTATATATGCCAAAATATTACAGTAGCACTTTTTGTAGTGGTGAGGGTCTGAAAACAAGTTAAATGCCCATTAATTGGGGAATAGCTAAACAAACTTTAGTGTAGGAATGTAATAAAATATTACTGTTTTATGAATACTTATATACTGTTCAATGAATATTAAAAATGCAAAAAAAAAAGAAGTCATATATGAACTGATGCAAACTTACCAGGAAAATAATACACAGGGAATATAAAAAAAAAATTAACCAGGAATGATAATAACAACGACTGTCTGAAACTACATACTATGAAATTTTAATAACCGATCTTGGTCGCAGAGAAGGACTATGACAAAATACCCCCCTCCTTCTTATAGTTGAGAAGAGGTGAGGCCATCTGTATGGAACAATGCATGGAATGTCAGATTGGTTTCATATGTTGGTTACTTTAGCTGAACTGCTTTTTTTCCTCATTGTTTATCAAGAGTTGGCTTTCTGGAAGTGGAAAGGGACATGTAAAAAGATGACATAAAAGTAAGAGGTGTCTAGTAAAAACTGACAAGAAAACAAATGGATATCAGTTTATCAATATGTGGAAATCTCTGTGCTCAGTCTATAAGGTAATCCCAGACACAAACTTTATCCATGTATACAGACTTGTCAAAATAAATATATGGCACATGCCTTCTCTTGAAATTTAAAAATATGCTATACAAGGAACATTGGTGGCATAGACTTGCATCTAATCACTTGTTAGACTGCCTCTCAAAACCACGACTTGAAAAGTTGAGATGATGATGTAAAAACATTTTTTTATAGATACGTATCAAGATGAATAGTTTACAGTTTCTAAAATCTGCCTTTTCCTTTGTTTTAGAAAATAGTTTCATGAATCTTCAATAATTCTATTCACCATAAAAAGTTACAGACAGTGCTTCTGTGGTCGTATCTTTAAGGTCTCTTAGTACCCTGGGATGAGATTTTTCTGGGTCTAAAAACTTGAACTAATCTTAAAGAAATAAGTACTCTTATATTACTCCCTCTTATGTCATTGACTTCAGTTCTTTCTTAAGTATTTATGTGAACCTTCTCAGTTTGAAAATTATTCTCATTCCAGCAGTACATCAACATGCCCATTTCTCCACAGCCACTTCAATATTTGTCATTTTTCCTTTTTTTTTTAATCAACTTCAAAGACCAGTGATGAAGAGCACTGCTCACTTTCCAGTCAGAGAGGTGACGGACTAAATATGCAGAATCAAATATACATTTTGATACATGGCCAATATGGGAATTTATTTTGTTTGATTATACATGTTTGGTATAAGAATTTAGTTTTTCCTTTCTTTTTTCCCCCAGTGGGGGTGGAAGAGAAAAAAAATAAATTGAAAACAAAAAGTAATTCAAAAGTATTATCCCTGAAGAAAGACAGTAAGAAGTAAGATAAGAGTTGAGTTTTGTGATTTAAAAACCCTTTATTGTTGCAGCTGACTTTTTTTAAAGAGCCTGTCTCCTTATGAGACAGCCTTCTTGACTATATTCTTGTGGATCTGTGCCATTTTTTCCACATTTTTCTTTGCACATGTTCTCCATTTTCCAATTTTGCATGTCCCTTTAAAGTCTACTGAGTTCATCAGTAAGGTTTTTTTTAAATTTCCTTAGATGTATTATTTCTCTTCACTGAGATAATTAGTGATTATGTTGCTTAAATCTCTTATTTTACAGTAGAGACTGTTTCTTCTTGAGCTGTTATATTTTTTAGTGTCTTTAGCCATGGAATGATACTTGCTTTTTTTCCCTGAAATTCTTGACATTTGATTTCCTAAAGATAGTGATCTTAGAATTCCTCCATGGGCTGGTATGAACTGTAAGATGATGTGCTTACTTTCTTGCTGGGTTTACAAAACTTGCAGGTCAATGTTCCATATTGGTCAGAATTAAATTAAGTGTTGGAGATTAATTCCTTTATATTCCCAAGTAATATTATCAGTCAGTAAACATTTATTAAACATCTTCTGTGTAAAGCACTGGGGATATAAAAAGAGACAAAAGACAGTGTCTGTCCTCAAGAGGCTCAAAATCTAATGAGAAAGATAACAAGGAAACAAATATTTACAAACAAGCTATATGGAGGGAGATTAAGAAAAAATTAGGAGAGGGAGGGCACTAGAATTAAAAGAGGCTGGGAAAGGCTTCCTGTAGAAGGTAGAATTTTAGTTGGGACTTGTAGGAAGCCAGGGAAACTAGTAGGCAGTATGAGGAGGGAGAACATTCCAGGCATGGGGAACAAGGAAGCAAAAATTCATTTTAGTGGAATTTATTTTATTTTGCCGATTTGTAGATGTGAAAAGAAAAACAAATCATTTCCATTATTCCCTTAAATTTTGTGGTTTTTTTAAAGCCTGTTTCTGGCTTTAGGCACTGTGCCAAAATTTTGTTTAAATACCATTGAAGGTTGTATAATGTATTCTTATTATAGTTATTCCCATTTCTTTTAAATGTAAATTATTTCAATACTTAATGGATAATTTTCTTTTAGGAATTTGAAGACTCTGAGAGGAAATATTGTTAATCAGGAGATTGATTCAAGATTACTTTCAGGGGAATCAAGAAAAAATGAATTTTAGTTAGGAGTATGCCACAGCCAGCTCAAAACAGCTTAAGAATAGATTGTTAAAATTTCAATGTGAACATTCACACTTCAGAAATTGGCAAAAGGTATAAATTAGGGCTTGATTTATTGATTATTGATATATTATCTTGTCATTATCCTTAATGAAATTATTGATTTTTCTATTCTTTGTTCTTTCGCATGCTCATTTTTTAGGATGAGATTATTTCGTTTCCAATTAATTTCTAGGCTGTGCTTCCATAGTCCTTTACTGAATGCAATTTCTATTGCATTATGCTTTGAAAAGGATGCATTTAATATTTCTGCTTTTCCCTCCATCCTATTTTATTTTTTTTATCTTTTTAAATTCTTTTTTGTTTATCTTTCTCTCTCATTTTGCCTTTTCTCTCCTCAAAGGTCTATTTTGCTTCTAACCATTGTCTCCCATAATCTGCCCCCACTTTTATCTCCTGTCTGTCTATCTATCTATCCATCTGTCTATTTATCTTTCCCTCTTTAAACCAGTTCACTTGAGAGTGAGTTCAAGTGTTGTCTGCACCCCCATTTTCTCCTCCTCTATAAAGAGTTCCTTATTCACCACTTTTATATGAGAAAATTTTCTCCATTCTTCTTCTTCCAATGCATCCCTCTTTCTCACCCCTTCCTTTTTTGTGAGATCATTCCAATATAGTCAACTCACACCTGTGCCCTCTGTCTATGTAGACTCCGAACTGACCTAATAATTGTGAAGTTCTTAGGAGTTACATGTATTATCTTCTTATGTAGGTATGTATACAGTTTAACCTGTTGAGTTCCTTATGAATTCTCTTTCAGGTTTACCTTTTTATGCTCCTCTTGAGTCTTGTATTTGAAAATCAAAATTTCTATTCATTTCTAGTCTTTTTATCAGGAATGCTTAAAAGTACTCTTTTTCATTAAGTATCTTTTTTTCCCCTGAAGAATTATACTCAGTTTTGCTGGATATATTATTCTTGCTTGTTATCCTAACTTCTTTTCCTTCTAAGATTTCATTTCCCAAGCCCTCCACTCCTTTAAAGTAGGAGGTGCTAAATCTTGTGTGATCTTGAGTATAGCTCTGCAGTTTCTTACTGGCTGCTTTTAGTATTTTCTCTTTTACCTGAGAGCTTTGGAATTTGGCTTAGTATACTTGGGAGTTTACATTTTGGGACCTCTTCAAGGAGGTAATGTTTGAATTCTTTCAACTTCTATAAATCGAAATATATACAGAACATAAATATTCATGTGTTTAAATAGCATATTTATTTATTTAAAAATTATACATGTGTATATACATACACAGATACACATGAGCACACACACATATATGTATACACACACACACACACACACATACACACACACACACTACTGAACTCATTATTATGCATGCTATACAACTTATGCAAGTCTCCCAGGTTCATAATCTCAGCATCATCCTTGACTTCTCTTTCTCCAACATTCCACATATCCAGCTGGCTGTTAAATCTTGCTTTTTCTACAGCTACAACATACCTTACCTTCTTTTTACTCATATAAGTACCATCTTAGTTGTTTCAGCCCCCAAAGATGGTGTTCTTCCAATTGTAGGGCAGCAAACTCAGTTCCATTTAACCTTTTGTCAGTCTGATTAACCTTTTCAGTCTGATTAACCTTTACAAAGAAATATTTGCTTCAGACTGCACCCCCTAAACCTCTCCCCAAGGTGGGGGAGGGCATTAAGTTCACAGCTTATCTCAATTCTTACATAACACAGTCCCAAACCTGAAGTCCATAGCCCCACCTTGTGTTTGAATCCCAGGCACCTGCGTTCTCAGGACTTCCCTGCTGGATTGGCTGGCTTCAACATCTAGCCTGGAATTCTTGTCCCTAGACAAATGAAACATACCCAAACAAACAAAAAGCCAACCCCAAGCCTATTTCTTGGGGCCATAGAGTAAAAGGGAAGAGCAAGGAAAGAGAGCCCTTCCCTTTTCACCAGTTTGGTTCATGGTGCCTACTCTATGGGTAAACTTGACCCTTCATCCTTTCTGTATACAGCAAGAAAGAGAGAGTGTGTCCTTGTTGTATCTACTTAGCCAGTCACAAATGGTTGCCCTCATCTAAGGTGTAAGAGAATGTAGGCCATCTTCTCCCATAAGCAGAGTCTCTCCATGTTAGATGTTCTGGGTATGTGCAGCCAAAGCTCTCATTAAACTAGTATCCTCTCTTTGTAAATATATTCAGCCAATATCATCTAAGTCATTAAGTGGTAGCTTGATGGAAAAATGAGGTTAACAGTGTTGCATTGGCTTTCACAGTGGGCTTTTAAGATGCTATGTAATTTTACTTTTAGGCATCTGGCCCTAAGAGTTAAGAAAAAGTGCTGACAAATTAATAACAGCAATAATAATGGGAAGGTGTGACTTGATGCCCTTCTCAGTTCTGTTTCTTAGAATTAATATAATCAGTCTTTTAAGAGAAGAGCCATTATAACTTTTTAATTACTGTGCTAATTGTATTTTGCATAGATGCTCCCTCAGGACCTTGATGAAATACTTAGGAGATTTGAAGCAATGTCTTAGGTTTCAGTGAATTAATACTTTTTTAAAGTTTAAAATGGATGACTTTTGTGACAATTGGAGCCTTTTGGGAACTTTCCCTAGACAGATGTTCTGTTGCCTGGGGGTAGGGAGTAAGACACATATAAAAGAAAATACAACTATTGGTATGATATAGAGAGGCATAGCAGTCTTGCAGATATCATAGTTATTCTCCAACTTATCTGGAGCTAATAGTGACATATCAGGGAATGAACTTATTAAAAAATAGGTTAGTAACTTTTAGTATTTATTTGTATTTAGTATTTACTTATTTATTTTATGTTATTTATTAGAGGCAGCTAGGTGGTATAGTGGCTAGACTGCTGGGCCTAGCCTAAGATGTTTCCTAGCCACGTAACCCTAGGCCAGTCACTTAACCTCTGTTTACCTGAGTTTTCCTCATCTCTAAAATGGGGATAATAATAACATCTACTTCCCAGGGTTATTGTTAGGATCAAAGGAGATAACATTTGTAAAGTGCTTAGCACAGTCCTGGGACAGAATAAGCACTATGTAAATGCTGGCTATTATTATTATTTGCAATTTTCAGATTTTACCTATGTATTTTAGCCTACATTTTTTAAAAGCAAACAGAGACCGTCAACGCCATAGTTTCTGATAATTCCAACAGTATGAGTTTTAGATTTATGGTTTGTTATAATTTCTCTATATCTTATACCTATCTATTTTCTTTACCATGGAGTAATGCAGGCTCTCATAATGGTAATAACTTATACACACTTAGAGAGAGATTTTCTGCATATAGACATGGCCTTTGGGGAACCAAAGTTGAAACTTAAAGAACCATACTGTCTCAAGTAAAATACCATTAGCTAGCAGGCCAATTTTTTTTTCAATTGCTGAGCAAAGTATGTCATGTTATTGAAACTTTCATCAACACAGGTTTTTAAATATTTTCAAATTAACTGAATTAATTTGAATTTATAATCTTTCCAGTTAGCCAAATGAGGTGTCTCTCAGGGTAACCCATTTTAAAGCTCTCCTTAATATTCTGTGTGGTTCAGGTAAGGAGATGGACTTGATGAGTTCTCTTCCAAAGCTAAGACTCTGATTTTTTGAATGCCAAATCACATTACATGGGTGGTAGTATATCTCTGTCTTGAGTTATATTATATAAAAAGTCACAGTGTGATGCTTTCTTTTTAAATGTTTCTATGGGGAGAATTCAGTGGATCTGAATACTCAGATTTTTTCTTCAATGGAAAGCCTCGATATTTACCATTTAAAAAGACAATAACCAAAAAAAAAGACTATATCAGAACTTCTTCCCTTTCCATGAAAAACAGCGGAGAGTTGTGCTGCAAACGGTCAAAAGCTGCAGTTTGTTAGCCCTGTGTAATTGGACATACACTGTTGAACTAAAAGCACTCTAGGGAAGTGGGATCATAACTAAGTGTGCCTGTTATTCAGAACTAATAAAGACAAAAGAGCTAATTGAATGGGGCATAATTTACTTTTAATTTAAGTTTATTTCCAAGAGAAAAAATTAACAGTTTCCTAATTCTCAAAAAGATCTGCCAAAGGGCAACATATTTTTAATGAATTTGGAACACATCAAAATAATAAAATTCTTTTGCAAATATAATTGCTTAAAGGGCATAAACTTTATTACTCATATTAGACCTCAGATATAAATACTGAGCGTTACATTATGTCATGTCCCACTGTACATATGCCAGAAGTAACACAGCCTGGTGGGTAGAGAGCCTACTTTGGATCCAGGGAGACGTAATTCAAACACCTAGTAGCTATGTGACACTATGTAAGACACTGAAACTCTAGGTAATTTTCTAAGAATTTTAAGTTGCAAGGAATGTGCTTTCCCTTAATTAGTAGAAAAAGTTTCCTTATCTGGGAGTTCACTATGTCATTGAAATAAGCCCCATTTTTATTCTTCACACACTTGAACAGGTCATCCCCACTTTTTTCAGCTCCAGATTTTGTCTCTCCACTAATTCAAAGTAGTCTAATTAACATCCATGCCCCAATTAGTAGTGGATTATATCCATAGAATGTAATTTATACCAGCAGCAATCTTTCAATGGTTTCCATCAGTATCTGACACCAAAGGCAATTGCCAAAAGCAGTGTGTGCTTTCTAGTTCTTGCCTTATAGCAGTTTGGTAATTCTATAAGAGATATTTTAAGTTCCTTTTAAAAAGTACATGCTAATGGCCTGGTAATTGTTTTTATGGATTTTTAAAAATAAAGTATGATGTGCTGTGATAGCTGTCAATATAATAAGCCCTATGGCAGTAAAGGGAGAAGAATAAGTTAACAGTGTTAATTTTTTTACTGATGTGTTTTACGGGACAAGATATTTGCCCCTAACATTTGTAGCTTAGAATAAATAGTAGAAGTACAGTCTTTGTTCACTCTTTCTCAAAAATTTCTTTCTGTTTAATTGTAGAGCCACCATCCTAGGTCAGGACCTTAACACCTCTTTCCTGTATTATTGCATTAGCCTCTTCTTGACTCATGTCCAATCCCTTCTACTCACAGCCAATCTGATTGTTATTCCATGATTCAGTAAGTAGCTCTTTGTTGCTTAAAATAGGAACAACTAGGTGGCACAGTGGATAGAGTGCAGGGCCTGGAGTCAGGAAGATTTATCTTCCTGAATTCAAATTCAGCCTTAGATACTTACCAGCTCTATGACCCTGGGCAAGTCACATAACCCTGTTTGCCTCAGTTCCAGATCTATGAAATGAGCTAGAGAAGGAAATGACAAACCACTCTAGTACCTTTGGCAAAAATACCCCAACTGGGGACATGAAGAATTGGACGTGACTGAAATGACTAATAACATTGTCTAAAAGCAGTGGTTCTCAAAGTAAAGTCTGCACACCCTAGAAGCTCTTTCAGAAGGTCTGAGAGGTCACAATTGTTTTTATAATACTACCAAGAAGTTATTTACCTATTAAAACACTTCTTCAAGGGGCAGCTAGGTGGCACAGTGGATAGAGCACTGGCCCTGAAGTTAGGAGGACCTGAGTTCAAATCTGGCCTCAGACCAAATACTTGACACTTACTAGCTGTGTGACCCTGGGCAAGTCACTTAACCCCAATTTCCTGAAACAAACAAAAAAAACCAAACAAAACACTTCTTCATTCTCCAACCACTTATGTATGTGAGGACAGATTTTCTTTACATACTTCAAATAAAAGAACGTATCACACAGCAGTGAGAATTTAGTTGTCTTCTATTAAGCCAGACATTAAAGAGATATGTAAAATGATGCCACTCTTCTCACAATTTTTTTTGAAAACTTTTTTTTCATAAAATATTTTATGTTAAATTGTAATGGGTTTTAAATGAGTTAATAAATATTTTAAATTTTATCCATTTTCATTTCTAATGTGATAAATATTGATAAATATAATCCCTGTAAACGAAAGTTCTTTGAAGTCCTCAGTAATTTTTGAGTATAAAGGAGTCTTAAGATACAAAAGTTTGAACCACTTAGCTAAAAGTTTGAACCACTTACTCTTCTGGTTTTTAAAGCCCTTCACAACTTGGCCCCAACCTCCTGTTTCCAGCATTATTACACATTTACTTGTCAAATTGGCCTTCTTGCTTCTTCCTACACATTTCTTCTCTTGTCTCTACTCCTTTGAGTTGTTTATCCTTCATGCCTGGAATCTACTTCATTCTCATGTCCATTTCTTAGTGTAAAAGTGAGTGAGGGTCCATGGATTGCTGATTGCCCTGACCCTATATGAAGGTAGTAACCTTTTTTAAGTGGGCTTAAATCCATGAATCAAAATTATGCACAATACGAATTCTGCTTTGATTGGGTGTGTGGCTTGGATACGTTCTAAAGAGTCTGTGTGAAGCAAGAGTCAGTTAAGAATCAGGAAAAAATTTTGAAAGTCTGATAATGGAGAGGAAGGCGCTAGGTCATGCAGAACTGAACCAGAAAGAACCAGAAGTCCAAGAGCAATCATTGGAAGAAGAAAGGGGAAGAAAGCTTACAACTAGGGTGAAGAAGGTCAATGGACCTTCTAAGCATCTTAGAGCAGAAGACTTGACAGATACTACCAGTTGTACCTTTTTCCTTAAGGACTGAGGGAAGTTCCAGAAAACATCAGCTTTTCCCCGAGTTTTCCTCCAGTGTCTGTCTGGCAACATTGTAACATATTTTGCTGCTGATTTACCCAAATGTTTCTAATAACCTGAATTTTGCTAATACCACAAAGATGCCGGGAGTTAAATACAGATTGATAAAAAAGTAAATAAAGTCAGAGAGTCAAGCTCCTGCTTAATGTTAGGAATTTTCATAACTGGGAGTTCAAAATAATTGTGATTGTACTCCTAATTTTTTATTTAATATAAACTCCCTAAAGAATTATAAGAGGGAACCACATGGACTTGAGAGGCCATTATATTGCCCCAAACTCAAAATGAGCTAATTGATATGATTGTTGTTTAGTTATTTTTCAGTTGTGTCCAACTCTTTTTGACCCCATTGGGGGTTTTCTTGGCAAAGATAATGAAGTGGTTTGCCATTTCCTTCTCCAGATCATTTTACAGATGAGGAAACTGAGGCAAACAGGGTTAAGTGACTTGCCCAGGGTGCAGTGGATGATGTTGGTGTCTTCAATGCTTGACCAAACTCTAAGCACCCCATACCACCTGCTTCAGCTGCCTTCATGGCCATTAGAACAAATTGTTCTTCTCTGCTCATTCTGCTGGGGAAAATCTTCACATGCTTAGGGCTGACATCCTCCTAACTCACCCACAGGTTTAAGGCTGTTCAGTTACCCTCAACCTGATTTCTGTCATCTACCAAGATGGTTTTAACAGAGTGTGGCCACTGTACATGCTATATACCTTCTTGGAGCCACAGGTGAGAGTTGGGTGAAGGTGGACACCAAAGATGGATGAACAACTCTGAAAAGAGCTCAGTAAGCACCTGGAGAGGGAGAGAAATCAAGCACCTGGAAAATCAGGCCCTGAATGATTCAGAGCTGACTCACTCTAGTTAGCTAGCTAAAAATCCATCTGTGCTGAATCCAGGCGTAGACATGGAGTACTACCCTGAACACTCCATATACCCCAGTGCTTTTGAATAGCTACTGACCCAAAGAGTTTCCTAAACCAAATTGTAGCATTTAGAAACTACAGTAAGGCCATTAGAAAGTGAGTGAAGGCCTGAGGTGCTCTCCTATGAATGAAGTACATAAATATTAGTCCATCAACTTTGTAACATATCTTTTAGCTTTTTAAAAGGTTTGTAAGTTCATTTCTTGGTTTTTTAATGTGTTCTGAATAGAACTCAATGTCAATCAAGTGCTATATTTATTATAAGATATAACTAGAAGCATGATCACATTTTTGTCACCCTAGCCTCAAATTAATATTTAATTATTAAGCATCATAATATTAAGTATTTCTAAATGTACAAATGTACATGTAAAAGTGTACATATATGTCTCTCTCTATATATATATATATATATATGTCCCATATCTATTTCTGCGTATATAATTTAATTCATGCAAAGAGCTGCAATAAAAATTAGTTGAAAATCATTATTTTGTGATTATAGTCAGTAATTAACTTCAAATGTCTATTGTGTTAGATCACAAATTTATAACTAGAAGAAAATTTAAATCCAGTTTTGTTCACCTCCTTTCATTTTACAGAAGAGGAAACTAATGGTTTAATGGGTCTGCCCAATGAAAAGTGTATTGAGTCACATCTTCTGACTCCAAAGAGAGTAGCTTTTCCACTGCACTACACACTCTCTAGTTTGTGGCTTTTAACATGAAGTGGAAAGACCATCTAGAAAGTAAGAGTGATAACATTATGCCAAAACTAAGCATTGTAGATAAATTTTTAAAAAGCACTACAGGATGTCCTTAGAAGCAGTAGAAAGATCAGGACTATCTGAGACTATGAAAATGATCCTCCATGTCTATACCTACATTTGGCATAGATGAATAGATAGATAGATAGATAGATAGATAGATAGATAGATAGATAGATAGATAGATAGTTAGATAGTCAGATTATCAGTTCTGAATTATTCAGGTACTGATTTTCCAGATCCTTTACTTCTCTCTCTCTCCAGCTGCTTAAGTGGGACCATTTCACATCTCATTAGCATCTGCACCAGAAGGACTAAATAGAAATAAATTTCAAACCAGTCAGTTCTACTCCTTGGCATGGAATTCTGAAAAAGTTCCATTGAAGAAGATGAGTTTTTTAAGCTTCCAGTGAATTTCCTTGTGGTTGTGTTGGTCTAGAGAGGATACACTTAGATTTCTGCTTTACCTGTACAAGAGAAAAGAAAAATAACTCAGTTGTAAGAACATGAATTTAAGAGAGAAAGTGTGGTAGAGGAAAGACAGTGCTGGCCTTGGATTCAGGAAAAATATCTGAGTTCAAATCTGTGAATTACACATGGCTGGAATTTGATAACCATAGGCAAGTCAGTTGAACCAATTCACAGTTCCATTAATAGTGTATTAATTTGCCTGTTTTTCTGCAGTTCCTCCCGTGATGACTTTTTATGTATTTGGTCATCTTTTCCAGTCTGATGGATGAGGTGAAACAACAGCCTTCTCTATAAAATGGGAATAATGGTACCTGAGGAATATTCCCCCCAGGATTTTTGCGAGACTCAAGCAAGGCAGTGAATATACAACTATATCAATATCAATCACTGCTATTAATAAAGAATTGAGGCTCCTACCATGTCTTTATATTTTTTAAATGGTATGTAATTTTTGTTTATGATATAAAGATTTATCTGGTCAGAGACAAATTGTAAATTAAGTGAATTATAGGTTTCATCAAGCTACATGATTCTTTTGTCCCCTGTAGTTTTTCTTTCATATCACCAAAGAAACCTGGTATTCTTACATTTTCAGCTGCCCCTCCCCCAAATCAAAATCTACTGTCATTCACTATCAGGTAAATGACTGTTAACAGCTTAAGCTTTTACCCACTCCTAGAAGTATCTGCATTTCAGCAGATTTCAAAACAGTAGTCTGAAGGGATAAAGTTCTGAGATGTACATTTAAAAAATGTCTTCTTGGTACTTTCTTTTTTGTTTTATTAATGCTTTCTGCTTTTTATATCACAGTTATTCCCTGTTATTCCCTTACTCCCATTGAACAATATCTTCTAACATATGGAAAACAACAGCTAAAGAAACCTTTCTATGAAGACAAGGGAATAGGTTTCACATCTGCTCTTCAAGAGCCAAGATTAGTTATGACAATTAGAGTTTGGTTTCTTTCACTGTTGTTTTTGTTTGCATTATTGAACTCTCTGTATATCATGTCCCCTTGGTTATGCTCCCCTTATTCAGCACCAGTTTGTGTAATCTTCCCAGTAATTAATGAATGAAAGAAAGAATAAATATTTCCCAAATACTTTCTGCGTGACAGACACTACGTGACGTATTACAAATACAGCTACAAAAGTGGGATAGCCCTTGCCCTCAAAGAAGCTAAATTCTAATAGGGCAAAAAGCAAAAACTGAAAAACAAAGTAGAAGTTGTTGGAAGTACACAGCAGCAGGACAATGACAAGATTCCTAGTAGGGTCCAATTTTCTGGTGACAAGCTGGATGGCTTGTGAAACATGGCCTGGAGCCATTTAGATGTAATAGATTAGATGAGGATTTTTTTAGTTATCTACCAATCAGGATGGCTTAGTAGAGTAATTCCTCTAAGGAGGAATGGGACATGGTCTCAATAAACTTGATCAGCAGGGTTTCTGTTTGAGAGAAGAGAAACTGTATAAAGCAAAATCAGACAGAAAGATGCTTGGGTTTCTTTGAATGCCTGACATGAGGCATACCTTATGGCTCAATGATATTCCATTTTATTCAGACACCACAATTTGGTGAAGCATCTCCTCATTACATTTCCAGGATAGGAATTGGATTTGTGGTTTAATTGGTATCCCTCTTCCCATGGAAACTTATTTTCTTAGAGATCTTCCTAAAATATTGTCACACACCCATGTACCACAGTTACATGTCATATAACCAGTGTAACAAAGGTAAGACTTTAACACAGGTCTTCTTGGCTTCAAGGCTAGATCTCTAACCACTGTGTCATGCTGCCTCCTATAGTTTTTGCTATTATAGACAGTGCTGCTACAAATATTTCTGATATATGTGATGTGAGAGGTTTTGTTTGTTTATTTGTTTTTTTACTGTCTTTGACCCTCCCTTGGGTATATGTCCAGTAGTAGAATCACTACCTCAAAAGATACAAATGGTTTAGTGATTTTTTTCCACATAATTCCAGATTGTTTTCTAGAACAGTTGAACCAGTTCACAGTTCCATTAATAGTATATTAATTTGCCTGTCTTTCTACAGTTCTTTCCATGTTGACTATTTATATATTTGGTCATGTTTTCCAGTCTGATAGATAAGGTGAAACAACAGAATTGTTTTAATTTTTATTTCTGTCCTATTAATGGCAGCATATTTTTACATGGTTGTTTATAATGTGCAGTTCCTTTGCAAACTGTTGGTATCCTTTGACTGCTTGGTCTTATATACAGGATATCCCAAAAGTCTTAGTGTAGTTTTAAGCTAATTAGCTTAATACTAGAGTAGGACATTTGGGACAACTTTTGTGTCAATTATACACACACAAATGTGTGTATGTATATGTATACATCCATGAGATTACCCATGTAGAATGAATAATATAACTATTCAGGCAAAAACATTCCTAATAGTTGAATAGTAATATATTTTCCTTTTATAGATGCGGCTCTGTCTCCAGCCACATTTTTACAGCTAACATTTACACCCTTGCAATATCCAATATTGTTGTAAGAGAAAAAAATATATTACATGTAGTCTCTCCTTTTATATTATGCATGTTTACCTTTATAATTCTTTAGCTGGGTAAGATCCCTCTTAATTTAGGCCATTATGTATAATTTGATTGTTACAGGGTAATTTCTGAAAAGTTTCTGTTCGTGATTAATAAATAATGATATTCCGTACAATAAATTAAGTGTTCTTTACACTTCTTAGGACAGTTAGCTCTGTATACTGTGCTCTAAAACTAAATTTAAAGCAACTTTAAGGGGCAGCTAGGTGGCACAGTGGGTAGAGCACCGGCCCTGGAGTCAGGAGGACCTGAGTTCAAATCTGGTCTCAGACACATAGCACTTATTAGCTGTGTGACTCTGGGCAAGTCACTTAACCCTAATTGCCTCACCAAAAAAAAAAAAACAACTTTACTTCAATTGTATGAAATTACTGTAATTACTTTTGAGCTGCTTCAAACAATTGTTTTATACACATACACATATGTTATTATATTTTGAAAGCAAGTGAATTGTTGGTCAGTTACCAGGGCCTTGGAAGTTTGAGGAAGGGTTTTTTTCACTCCATACTCACCTCAGCATAATGTCTATTCATCAATCTCTTTTTTTCTTTTTCTTTTTTTTTTGTAAATTTTAAAATCTTAAACAAATACAAAATGAACAAAGAAAAAAAATTCCCATGTACACAGCAGACCATAAGAGAGGATTCAATATAAAACAATAAATTTCCATTCTAAGAAAATCTGTATAATAAATACTACACATTGTTTTCAAAGCTGCCCAGCTTTTCTTTGCTTCTTTGTTGGTTTTTTTTGTTCTCTGGTGAGCATGTTTTACTTTATTTTTCCCCTCCCCCTTCCACCATAAAGAAAGCTACAATTAAATGTTGATATATATACATATAGATAAATGTCTATAAATATGCACATATGTACACATATTCATTCATACACAAATATGGAAGACTGTACTATGTTTATATCCTATCATCTGTTTCTCTGAAGGCGGATAGCATCTTCCTTCATAGGTCCAAATCTTTCCATGTTTTTCTAAATTGACCAGTTCATCATTTCCTACACCACAGCAATATTCCGACTCGATCACTTCCTATCTGAGAGATTGTCTATGAAAGTTTCCCCCCCAATTCTCTGCATCCTTTCTATTCTTGGCTATATAGGTTTTATTTATACCAGAAAATTTTAATTTAAAATAATAGAAATTAACCTTTTTACACTTCAACAATGTTTTCCCTTATAATATGGTTTAAGGTCTGATACTGCTGAATCTACTTCCTTTACATCTTTTTTCCTGTTTTTTTAAAAGTTCCTGACCTTTTGTTCTTCCAAATGAACTTTGTTATTATTTTTTTGACTCAGTATAATAATTTTTAGTAATTTAATTGGGATGACATTGAATAAATAGATTAGGTAAAATTATCATTTTAAAAATTATATTGGCTTTACCTAACCATGAACAATAAATATTACTTCAGTTATTTGAATCTGAGTTTATTTGTATAAAAAAAAGTGTTTTATGTTTATATTCATATAGTTCCTGGTCTGTTTTGGCAGGTATGTGCTCAGGTATTTCACTCTGTTTAGCTATTTTAAATGGTCTTAAACAATATTGAATAATATTGCTGACACAGTGTAATTTCTCTATTTTTCACTTTTGGTTAAATCTATTTTAACTTTAACTTTGCCTGAGATCTTGACTACTATCCTTGCTCTTTTTACATAATAAATTCTACACCTGCCCTTTTTTAATCATTGTGTATCTCTCATTTTTATAATATTTCCTGAAAGCAACATATTGTTGAATTCAAATTTTTAGTCTGCTACCATTTCTATTTTATGGGTAAATTTGTACCATTCACATTCTAAGATACAATTACTTGTGCATTTTCCTCCTTTTTATTTTTCCTCACTATCCTTCTCACCCTATTTACCCTATCCCTTTTCACTTGTCTGCTTTCTACCCACCCCTCTAAAAGTCCCTCCCTTATCTTCTCCCCCCATCCTATCCTTTTGCCCTCGTATTTCTTTTTTAATTTAGAAGATGTGCACACACACACACACACACACACACACACACACACACACACACAGTTCCCTCTTTAACCCATTCCCAGTGACAGTAAGGTTCTAACACTACCCGCCCTCCCCTCTACTAGCTTCTTCTCTATGAATTTTTCCTTTTATGCCTCATTTGTATGAGATAATTATTTTTTTCTCTCCTTACATTTTTACTTTTTTAAAATCACCCCATCATACTCAGCTCAGTTCCTAAGCCTTTCTTTCAAACTACCCAAATAATGATGACAATCATGAGAGTACTGCTGATATTTTAACATATACAAAGTAAACAATTTGACCTTATTGAGTCCCTTATAATTAGTCTTCTTGGTGTTATATGTCAAATTTTTCCTTAAGTTCTGGGAGTTTTGTCACAAAAACCTTAATGTATTTCAGTTCATTAAATGTCCTTTTTTTTTTCCATTCAGGATTATGTTTAACTTTCCTGGGTAAGTTACTCTTGGTTGTAACTCCAGCTCTTTTGTTGTACAGAATGTATTCCAAGACCTATAGATCTCCAACATACTAGCTACTCAGTCTTGTCTAATCATTATTGTAACCCATGATATTTATTTTTTTTTCCTTTGTTGCTTCCAACATTTTCTCCTGAACCTGGGAGCTTTAAACTTGGCTATGATATTCCTGTAAGTTTTCCTCCTGGGAACTCTTCCAGGTGGTGATTGGTGGATTTATTTCTATTTTTGCTTTGCCTTCTTGTTCTAGCACTTCAGGGCAATTTTCCTTGATGATTTCTTGTAATATTATATCAAGATTCTTTTTTTTATCATAATTTTCAGGTAATCTGATTATTCTTATATTATTTCTCCTCAATCTGTTCTCCAGATCACTTGTTTTTCTGATGAGATGTTTCACTTTCTCTTCTATTTTTTCATTATTTTGATTTTGTTTTATGATCTCTTGGTGTCTTAGACCGTTATTGGCTTCCCCTTGCCCAATTCTAGTTTTCAGGGAATTATTTTCTTCCTTAAGTTTCTGATTCTCTATTTCAAGTTGATTGACTTTCATGATTTTCTTTGATTGCTATTTTTTTTCTTCTAACTTTTCCTCAGTCTCTCTTATTTCATTTTTAAAAGTCCTTTTTTTAAGTTCTTCCAAGAACTCTTTGTGCTTGGGACCATTTGACATTTCTAATTGAAAAAAGAGTGGATTTTTTTTCAGTTCCGTTATCTTCCTGCGAATATGAACCCAGATCTTCTCTATCCTCATAGTAACAATCTATGTTTGGGTTCTTTCTCCTTTGTTTATTCATTTTTATTTATTTATTTTTGTTTTATTTTGTTTTTAGCAATTATTAGTACTATCAAGTTGTAGTCCCAAGATATTGGGAATGATGCCCCAAGTCCTTCTTACTGTTATTTTCTGAGATCTGTCTTAAGACCCAATTCTGGGCTGTCCTCTCTACTTCTAAGCTATAGCTTAGGGCCCCCAGACACATTGTTCCACAAATGATCTTGCTCCCTGTGGTCCCTTGGGTGACTGCAAACTCTAGCTGTCCTCTCTGTCCTGGAACTGAAACCAGGGACTCTACTATTCTGCAAGTGTTACAGCCAGCAGGGTCCCCACCCCTCACTACTGCACTTACCAGGTGTGTACTAGTTCCTTCTCCCCAAAGCCACATCCTGGGATGTGTCTGCTCAGCACATCTATGCTTGGTGTCCCAGGTCCTTCAATCTTCTCCTGCCCAGCTGGCAGACTCTACACTGCAAAATGAAAGCTTCTGAGGCTGAGGCTGCCTCTCAACCCAGCTGCCCCAAGGCTCATTGTTTGTTGTTTCTGCAGAGTCTACCTAGAGACGTTTGCACTTCACTCAGGCCAAGCTGAACTTACTCCCCCCAGAGGTCTGACTTTCTGTGGTCTTCTCAAATTGTCTTGGGAGGACAACTGCTTACCCTTTGTTTATTTCTGCTGCTCTGAGGCAATGTTCTGTTTTTTTTATGGAAGAAATTTGGAGAGCCAAAAGTTTTCTGACCTACTCCGCCATCTTCCCAGAATCCTCTCAGCAATGTCTTTCATCACAGTCATATGATGCTCAGTTTAAGAGAATGACCTGATGTACAAATGGCCATTCAATGACAAAAGGTACCCTTCCTGACCTGGTTGTAATTATGGCTAGATTGGGGAATGACAAATGGCAAAAGCTGTACTATAATTAAATTTCCATTATAAAAGTTTTATTTTCCCATCTGATAAATGTCAGATGTCATGCAAGTCATAGCATCATCTTCCTGATATCATAGTTTTCTTCTAGGATGAAGGACAAAAAACAACCTGTGAGTAGTTCTAGCTGCCCACTGGGGACCCAACTGGCCAGTTCCAGTAGGACAATGCAGCTCCTTCCTTCCTTCTTTCTTTCCTTCCTTCTTTCTTTTCTTCTTTCCTTCCTTCCTTCTCTCCTTTCTTTCTTCCTTCCTTAATTCCCTTTTTCTCTTCCTTCCTCTCCTCCCTCCTTCCTCTCCATCTGTCCACGTAAAGTATCATACCTTTACCTGCAGGTACTCTGCCCAAAAGAATATAAATTTTGATTGCTGAAACCTTGGAAAATATCTTGGGGTTTACAGGTTGAATTTCTTTTTTAAGGACCATGCCTTAAATCCAAATTACTCTGGCTCTCATTGATTGGACAATAATAGGTCCCACCCCAAGCCTTGCTAGATCATTTTTTGGGCTTGGATTACTTACAGTGAGTGTAAATAGCAATTGTTTTTGTTTTGGTCAGAAGCCCTGAGGGTCTTCCCCTCCCAGATTGATTTTTTTTCCCTTTTGGTCTAGATAAAAAAAGGCCGTTCTTTGCCTCCTTTTTCACCTAGACTTAATCACTGAATGGGTGTTGCCTCAGTCAAACTGAGACCTGGGACAGACCTTCACTTAAAAAGGCCAAGGTCTCCCACTACCTCTGGGGCCATTTCTAATAGTTGTCATCTGTATCTTGTCACTGTCCCCAGATGGCTCCAGAGGACAGAGTGAGGCTGGTGACTCTGCATTGCCCTCTCTCACTTAGATCCAATTCACTTGCAAGTCATGGCATCACCTTCCTGATGTCATGTTCTTCTTTGAGAACAAAGGACATACAACAATAACAACAAAAACCTCAATTGTATGCAATTACTGTAATTACTTTTGAGATGCTTCAATTTTTTTATACACACATATGTTATTATTATCAAGGCCTTGGGAGTTTGAGAGAGGGTCCCCCCCCCCCACAACTTAGCCCAAAATAATGTCTATTCAGTAATTCCTTTCATTACAAGTCATATGATGCTCAGTTTAAGAGAATGACCTGATGTACAAACTGACCCTTAAATGACAAAAGGTACCCTGCCTGACCTGGTTGTAATTATGGCTGGAGTGGGGAATAACAAATGGCAAAAGCTGTACTATAATTAAATTTCCATTATAAAAGTTTTATTTTTCTCTCTGACTAATGTAAAGCTAGCCTTTGAAGAGCATTCTGCCTTTATGAGGGAGAGAATTAAAGGGCTATAATTTATAAATCAAGACTTAGGAAAGCTTTACTTCTTTCAGATGAACCTTTGTATCCCCAAAAGAGCATAGTATTATTTCATTATTGTTTATTTAAATTTGGGACAACTGATTCTAATTAGTGATAAGGACTCATAAGCCATGCCACTTATCAAATGACAGATCTCAAAAGGGAGAGTCTGTGGATTGGGTGGTTTTAACAAAACTATTTCCCTCTCATCTTCCCCCCTGAGGTTCACTATCAAGTATTGAGAAGTGAGTATCATGTGACAAGGGCCTAATGTACCTATGTGGCCCATGCCCAGTCATTATAGATTCACTGAAGATTTAAGCCCCTTCATTGCCCGGATGACTTATGGTACCTGAAACCCCCAAGCTATGAAATCGGCTCACATTATGTAACGCTCAAGATGTGAGTGTTTGTAGGTACTTTCAGGGAGCTACTGTTGACATCAACCTCGAGTGCCCCTTGTGATCTCTCAAAGAAACGTATTTTTGTCTCAAACATAAAATCATAAAATCTTCTGCATTATGAACAATAGTTTCTCATTTGGAATTCTGTTCTGTTACTTTTCTAAATTGTGTTGCGGTGACATATTTTGCCATTCCCAGCTTGTGAACCTTTTCTTTTCTTAGCTTCCTTTCCTTTTTCCTATTTTTTTAAGCATCTCCTCGTTTTGAGACATCATGGGACTAAAACTCATTTTGTTCCCATGGTCCTGACCAAGCATGGAGTAGGAGATGTGGAGGTAACCTAGAAGTAGAGGCAATTGTCCAAAGCATGGGGCCTTTGCGACTTAGTGGAAGTCATTCTCTGATTCTCATCTTCACTTCCCTCCATTCTTCAGCATCCCCTAAAGATTATTTCATTTACAGTTTCAAAAGGACTTTCTAACTGACCTCTTTCTGGTGAAGCTTTGCGCTTGAGTGACCCTGCCCATGGCTCTGCTCTACTCCAGAAGGAGGCAGCTTGGCCTAGTGAATAGAGTGAGTGCAGAACCTGGCTTTAAGAGTTTTCTTGGTGTTGAGTCATTCCAGTTGTGTCTAACTCTTCATGACCCCATTTGGGATTTTCTTGGCAAAGATACTGGAGTGGGTTTGCTGTTTCCTTTTCCAGTTTATTGTACAGATGAGGAAACTGAGGCAAACAGAGTTAAGTGACTTGTCCAGGGTCACATAGCTAGTGTCAGAGACCAGATCTGAACATATGCAGATGATTCTTCCTGACTCCAAGCTTGGCATTCTATCCACTGCACCACCTAGCTGCCCCTGGCTTTGGGAATACCTAGATTCAAATGTTGCCTCTAACTCTTACTGGCTATGTGGCCCTGGGCAAGCAGCTTAACAGTGTTGAGCTTGTTTCCATGTCCATAAAATGGTCATAATACCTGTGGTATTCATACCCCACGGTGGTTGTGGTACTCAAAAGAGACAATGAATGTAAGGCGCTTTACAAGCCTTAAAAGGCTCCCTATATGTCAGTTATTATTAAATGATCCCAGGGGTTCTTCCCACCCCTGACTGTAGCAGTATTGGTAATACTGATAATAATAACGTTGTTGGTTACATTGTTGGTGTCTGATCATGACATATAGGTAACCTTAGGCTCTCATAGACCATGCCAGTGAAGAATAATCGAATTCAACAAACATGTATTCATATGTGGACTGATGATGGGGAGCATTTTCATCTGAGGACCAATTCACAAGATTGGATACTAAACACATACTCCCCCCCACACACACATGTACATACATATAAATAATAGAGATGGATATGTGTGGTTATATATTTGTACGTCTATAGATATAGACATATAGATATGCACACATGTATGTATATATATTTTTTCTGGCTATAACTCATGAATCTATTAAAGCATAAAAGGGCTGTGATTTACATTGATCACTATATTAATAGGTAATATCACTATATTACCTACACTGGTTGAAGCAAAAGTATTTCTATAATGATTTACAGATTTCTAAAGATCTTTTAACTCATTTGAATCCTCCCAATAATCCTGTGAGGTATGCAGGGCAGAATCATTCCAAATTTACAGATGAGGAAACTGAGGTACAAGCATTTAAGTGACTTACTTGCTCCATATCATAAAAGTCACAGCATGGCCAGTATTAGAACCTAGATTGCCTAATGCTTTCTGGACAAGTGTTGCTTTTCTCTCTACCTTACTCCTTGTTCTGCAGATGATAATGTTTTTGTAAAGTGGATGGTAACACCTGGTCATTCCAGCTCTGCTTCCCCAGTAATATCTTCTGGCTCAATAGCTAATCACATCATATTAGACTGAGTCAGGTTCTTATGACTTTTGGAGCCTGGGCCTGACTCTGTGGGGAATAGCTATAGTCTGGATTCAGAAGCTACAGCAAAGCCTGTTTAACCTGGTGTGTGTGTGGCATATGGCACTGTTTAACTTCATTAGGAGAGTTCTGGAAGCATATTGTGGCATGTTTATGCAAACCCAGGGGAACACTTTAATGTCTTAAGAGACAACTTTCAAGGGAAAACTGAGTGACTTGGAAACCCAAAGAATGTTCATTTCCAAAATGATTGATTTTTGTTTCCCAGCCTCTGTAGAGAACCAGAGTTTTGGTATTTGACAGGTTCTTCCATACTGAGGTGCACAGGTGATCCTGAAACAAATCTCTGCTCAGTTATTTGAAGAGGGAACATTATATCTATAAGTGTCTCTATTGTTGATTAGTCATTTTTCAGTCATGTCCAACTTTTTGTGACCCCTTTTGGGGTTTTCCTGGCAAAGATATGGGAGTAGTTTGCCATTTCCTTTTCATTTTACAGATGAGAAATTGAGACAAACAGGGTAAAGTGACTTGCCCAGGGTCACATAGCTAGTAAGTGTCTGAAGCCTGATTTGAACTCAAGTCTTTCTGGCTCCAGGCCTGGTTCTGTATCTACTGTGCCACCTAGCTGCCCCAAGTATCTTTATCAATGAGGTGATTTGACAAAGCTTTTTGCATTATTAAAAAAAATGAAGTGTTTTGAAAACTAGTTGGTGATAACTGACATTTAGTGATTTAAGGTTTGCTCAGTGCTTTACATACATTATATTTTTGAACTTCACAACAGCACTGTAAGGTGTTAGAATTTTATTATACCCGTTTTGCAGAAGATTGAGGTGCAGACAGGTTTAAAAACCTTGCACGTGATCACAGCATTAGTGTCCTAAGCAGTATTTGAACCCAGGTCTTTAATGATTCCTGGTCCAGTGCTTTTAATTAAAATTACACTATATTGTCTCCTAGAGAAAAAAGAAAAGTCCATTCTGATTTAATATTTGCATCTTGTGAGTAAGTTTAATAATGAAGGCCTTCCCCGTTTATTTTGTCAATGAACTTTGCAAAGCAAATCTAACCTTTCCTAGCCACTACTTTGCAAAGATTTCAGAATGAGTTGACCAAGGTTAACTTTTATTTTTGTCCTCTATAATAATTACAGGCTATAATGTAAAATCCATGTTTTAAGTGACTCAAAAGGTTATTTACTGAATGATGAAGTTTCAAAAATACTATTTGCACAAATATTCAGTGAATATTAACGTATCTCAATCTATCATTAGTTAATGGAAAACCACTCTATGAAAATGGTACATTTTTTCTTATTCTGTTTCACCTAGTTTAATGTGGGTTTGGGAGAAGATGAGCCAGTTTATGCCCTTCCTCTTCCTTTTAAAAAGACTCATTGCCACTCCACCCCCTCATAATGAGCTTTTCCTGAATGACAGTGTCATCCCACTCATCACTGGAAGCATCTTCCCCAACCCAACATCACTGCTCCACCCTCGAAGCTCATTCCTTATGTTTACCATTCTGCCAGTGTTTCCAGGAGTATGACTGCGGCTGGCTCATACTTCTTGCTACATCGAAAGATGAGTGATTTCCTTAGTACAGATGCTGTCTCCGCCTAAGTAGGGCAGGACGATGGCTGCTGTGAGCAGAATGATTCATCGCCTCATGGGCAACCTTCTGGTAATTTCTCCAGATTCACAGTCCTTTGCCAGGCTTTTTTTAAAGCCTCTTTTGGCTTGACCTTGTGTTCTGGTGGCATGGCCTTCTAGAACCCAAGGTCTTCTTCATAGGACAAGAAGGAAGAGATTATACCCTCATAGACAATATAAGTAGTTACTTTTCTTTTGAACATAAGGGAATTCGTATCTACTCAGTTCAAATGTAGTTTTTCCTTTCCAAACTATTTTTCTGATGTTTTTTACTGGTCAGTTTGACAAGCATGTATAAGTCCCTGCTATGTACTTTATGCTGTGGAAAACTTGAATTATTTACTGGTCATTAAGCTTATCGCAGAAGTTCCTGCTTCCATGATGATGTTCAGACTGTCCTCCTCCTGGAATACATTCTCTTCCCTTTCTAGCTTTACCCACATAATTCTTATATATCCTCTAATGCCCAGATCAAAGTGGATTTCTTCCCTCTTCTCTAGAAGTCAGCCGTCTCTCCTCTCTTCCAAGAACTACCTTAGCACTACAGATTATAAGCTGCTGCAGGCAACTCCCTAAGATTATCTCTTCAGAAACTGGCTATGATCTGCATTACTAAAGGGAATTCCCATACATGTGAGGTCACAGTACATAGACATCTTATGTACATCCATATCCATTTTGTTGTTGTTCAGTTGATTTTCTGTCATGTCTGACTCTTCGTGGCCTGTTAAGAGTTGGGTTTTTTTTTTGTTTTGTTTTGTTTTGTTTTTTTGGCAAAGATACTAGAGTGGCTTTCCATTTCCTTCTCCAGATCATTTTACAGATGAGAAAACTGAGACAAGCAGGGTTAAGTAACTTCCCCAGGGTCACACAGCTAGTTAAGTGTCTGAGACCGGTTTTGAACTCAGGTCTTTCTGACTCTGGGTCTAGTCTTTATCTACTGCACCATCTGTCTGCCCCAGAGCCATATCCACTGCTGGACTTAAAATTCCATGAGAGTAGTAACTCTGTTTTAATCTTTTTTGTGTACTCCACCATTGTGCCAAGTATACAAATCGACTGTCAAATAATATTTAATTCAACTGACAATTCCTGTAAATATATAGGAGTGTGTTATTTAGCTTTGTATTGAGATAGGTTAAAAAAAATCATATCATCCAGTGAGAAATAGTATTTTTAAACTGGCCGTCTCTTTTCTTAGTAGCATAAGAAATACTTTCTCTGATGTCAAAAAGATTCACAAGTTTGAAGAAATGACGTATATCTATTAGGGGATATTATTTTCAAATTCTATCTAAAGTCATAGGACTGAGTTTAATTATATGAGTGTCTAGCTGGGGGTGAGCTGAGCTTTGGTTTCATAGAAATTTGCATGGTTATTTATACTTTTACCAAATCACAGCACAGTTTACATTTTCCAGTTTTTTAAATATGGTGGGTATGTGCACATTTGCACTATGATATGTTTTACTTTCATATCACATAGAGCTGTTGAAGTGTATCAGATTTAACGAATTAATTAAAATTTGCTCTTTTCATGTTCACATAACTATAGCTGAATATATAATTTAAATTGTAAGAACTCTTACTGAGGGGAAAGTCTTAAATGATTAGAACAAGGAACTATATCAATGGTTAAATTATGTAGCTAGCAAATAAGTAAATCAACATTGATGTTAATAAATCTGTTCAGCAGTAAATTTATTTTTTTGTCTCTACAATTTTGATTTCCTGACAACTTGTGGGAAATTTGTTTCAGTAAAGCACTGTGTTATAGGGTTTGAAGAATGACCAATTCTGTGTAAATCAGCTTTCAGAGCAACAGAATGGTACATCTAAGCCATTAACTAACAAAACTGTGAGAATCAGCACATACATTAGGCTAAATGAAAGACTTGGACCTAACAGAAATGTAGTACTTTTAGTTTCTCACTTTCTCTTTTTGTATAGTCTGTTAGTCTGTTAACCATTTCTTATTAAGAATTACTGAGGGGCAGGTTGGTGGTGCAGTGGATAGAGCACCGGCCCTGGAGTCAGGAGGACCTGAGTTCAAATGCAGCCTCAGACACTTGATATTTACTAGCTGTGTGATGCTAGGCAAGTCACTTAACCCCATTGTCTAGCAAAACAAAAAAAGAATTACTGCTTTATGTGTCTTATGTATTTTCCTATACCAGATAATTTAGACATTTCAGAATTTAAGACATTTCTTATTCAGTTAGCTGACTTCCTAGCAACCAAAATTACCAGTGAGTATTTTGAACCCCAAATGTATAAGTTACAGATAATGACAGAAACGAACTTGACTCTGAGTCTAGTAGTAAGGATCAAAAATTATTACACTAACAAGAAAAGCCTCTGTGGCACGTGTGGAGTTGGAGAACGTCAGTGGAAAATGGTGTCCATGCCCCATCTCATCTCTGGTCTTGTCAAACTTCTGCTTCAGGAATCCTTTCCCGTTTGCCTGTGGCAATTTCTGTCTGCCATTTACTGACAGTTCATTGTCTTCATTCCATGACGTCCTCAAAACACTTTGTTTCTTTTCATAATGTCTATCTTTCCCTTAGTTTTCTATAGTCTCTTTAGTCAGTGCCAATGCCCAGGTTGCAAGACATTAAGGGAAAGGGTGTCTTTTTGCTCCTCTAATCAAAACTAAAGCATAGGACACTGTGGGGAAGCTTGAGATTTTTTATTGTTGGGCTTGGCTGCAGTATTTGTTTGGCTTTGTGGGGTTCCATTCCATATTTATGGAACCACTCTGAACATATTTCTTGAAAGTTGAAGCTTACAAGGATTTGGGGAATAGTTGAATGGAATGACAAGGTCAGACTTAGAGGGATTTGCAAATGCAGTGTGTGGGCTGAATGTGGTTTTCTAGTCTAATAAGTTTTTGAAAATCTGGTGAAAGCTACCTTATATTCGAATTATGGTTACTAAAAAGTGCTGTTTTTGTTTTGCTGTGTCTCTGACAGTTGGGATTTAGGAATTTGAAAGCTTCCTTTTTATGGAACTACAGTAATTATGGCGTAAGTAATTGGGCACAAAGAACTTAAAAGAAATCCTCACTTTGTATCATGAAAGTCTAGACTTTACAACTGTTTCTCAACACAGGTTTTATAAATTTAAAGAATTTAAAACGGTGAAGAAATTCAAAGGAAAATCATGAAAAGGGTTATGAGTTTAGTGTGTGTGTGTGTGTGTGTGTGTGTGTGTGTGTGTGTGTATTTTCCAGGAGGAAAAAAAAACCTATAGCAGCGGAATTACATGTACTTGAAAAAAAAGAGAGGGATGAAGAAAAAAAAGTTTGAGTGATTAGTAACTATTTTCCATCCCTTTTAGAAATAATAGAAAAAGAATTATCCTAGGAAGAAGATTTGTTATGTACAGTATACTTGCCATAAATGTTATGGAAAGATGGTGGTGTGATAGAACCTAGAGGAGCCTTAATCTTTTCCTCCATCCCCGATACTGAAAAAAAAAACCCCATCTAAAAATGCTTCAGAAAGTAGAATTATAAAGAAAACCAAAGAGAAATGACAATAAGCTTTAGAAGAAGGCTACCAAAAATCTTAAGAGGTTTTGAGTAGAGAAAAGCAAGGGTAGGTAAAAAAACTCAGCATGCAGGCAGCCCAGAGGCGCAATAGGAGATGAAGCTACCCTGGTACATGGCCCAGGCAGTGTGTACCAGCCCAGCACTCAGGCAACACAGCAAACAGGCATCCCATGGCTGAGCCACCTGGTGCTTTGTAAGAGACCTACTAGCAATACAATACACAATATTTGATTTGGGCCTTGAAGAACAGGGGCTGGAGCAAAGGATGCAACTAATCCTAGATTCAGCATTGTGGAAGGAGGAGACAAAGTAGGGGCTGAGGACAAATCCTAAGTTGAGCCTCTAGGAGACTGAGTGAAAACCAAGGAAGGGTCAAGTATTAGCTACAGTTTCCAGGACCAACCAGTGACTGCTCACCCCATCCAGAAATTATAGGAAGGAGTAAAATCTGACTCAAGCACAGTCTCAATCCATAAACAGTCCATAAATATGAGTAATTAGAAGAAAATATTAAGTACAATACTGGGGATTGAAAAATGCCAAAGGTAGTAAATCCAGGGGAAGAGAGTAACCCTACAAAAAGTCCAGATTGAACCTCAGAGAAAAGGATGACTTATCTATAAAGAAATAAATTAGTATCTGATGAAATGAAGAGGTAACAAAAATGAAAGTGTAAATGAAAGGAGATCTGCAGAGGAAAGAATGGGAAGGGAAATTATTTATTTAGATTAGAAGGTGATAAATCTTACCAAGGAAAAGACGGCCTGAAAAATTTGAATGAGACTAAAAGCAAGCAATGACTCAGTGAGGCATCAAGAAATATTAAAACAAAATCAAAATATTAGAAAAAGCTGTTATTAGAAATGAAGAAAATATAAAGCATGTACTATCAAAAACAACTGAAAAACAGTCAAGAGATAACCTTAGAATTATTAGACTACCTGAAAATCATAACCAAAAATAAATAAATAATATCTGGAATACTCCATAGTTCAAGAAGTCATAAATGAGAACTGTCCAAATCTATTAAAACCAAAGGACAGAGTGAAAAATAGAATCATCAATTAACTCCTGAAAGAAACCTCAAAACAAAAGTCCAAGAATGTCATAAATAAAATTCATTTCTTCCAGGTCAAAAAATATATACTACAAACAGTCAGAATTAAAATACCAATGAACCACAGTCATGGTAACTCAAGAATTGGCCACTGTCACTGTAAAAGAGAAGGACCTTATAGTAAAATATTCTAAAAGGTTTGCATCAAAAATAATTGTGAAAATTTTAGTGTAATTCTACCAGAAAAATATGAATCTTTAATGCAGTGGAGGACTTTAAAGCATTTCTGGTGAAATGACTTGACTTGAGTAGTAGCTTTCAACTACAGACACTTGAGTCAAAAGAAAGTTATAGAGGTAAATGCATTTGAGGATTTGAAAATAGCTTGCATTCTAATGGGAGAGAAGAAAAAAAAGTTTTCCTCATGCTTCTAAGGATCCTAGAAGGAGTTATATCACCAAAAAAAAAAGTATATAGGAAGTGATTTTGCTATATTTTTATTGTTTTAAGATAAAGAAGAAAAAGGAGGGAACAGGGAACATAGATGGAAGAAGTTAACTGTCTCATGCAATTAGAATGTAGTGAAATGGGAAGTGGTTACACCTTGAGAAAAGACTGGGGAGAACAAGTGTTAAATGAAAGTAATTTTGATCTCAACCTGAAAAGGAGGGTTAAACTGACTCATATACATGCACACTTATATACATACAAAATGAACATTAAATTTAATGGGGAAGTAGTCAGGGCAAAGGAGAAGGAAGAGGTGAGTTTAAGAGTGAGGATAGGATTGGTGAGAAATGAATCATAATCAAAACAAACTCTATCTTTGTAGGGAGGGTCTTGAAGGATTAAAAGGAAAGACCTATTATATGGGGCAGAGGCGAGAGGAATAGAAGAGGAGTAGCGGAGCAAAAACAGAATGATTTGATCATACATCTCTAACACTCCTCTTCAGCCACCTTTAAAAAGAATGGGGAAGAGTCAAAGATAGGGAAAAATGTAAGGAGATAAGCTACAAAGAAATGCATAATGAACAGTTATAGCCATGAATTTGAATGGGATGAACTTGCCAATAAAGAAGAGGATAGCAGAGAGGTTAGTTAAATAGCAGCATCCAATGAAATGATGTTAAAAAAATACACTTCAATCATAAAGATTGAATAGAGTTAAAATAAGGGGTTGGAGGAAAACTATTGTATATAAGATGATTTCAAATAAGCAGTGGTAGCAATCGTAATATCAGAGAAGACAATAGTAAAGATAGATATGACTAAGAGGTAAAAAGAAAAACTAAATTATGTTTAAAGACAGCACTGATAGGCTATTACAATAATCAAGATGTGAGGTAGTAAGGGCCTGCTCTAGAGTGGTGGCAATGTCAGAAGAGAAAAGAGGGTATATTGGAGAGATGTTGCAAAGGTGAAATTGACAGGTCTTGGCAGAGCTTGGAAATGGGGAGGGGGTAAGAGATAGTGAGGTATCCTAAATGACTCCTAAGTTGTGAACCTGAGGGACTGGAAAGATTGTGTTGCCCTTTACAGTGATAGGAAGGGGAAGGGCTTAAGAGGAAAGATAATTAGTTCTGTTTTGGACATAATGAGTTTAAGATGTGTGTTGGACAGCTGGTTCAAGATGTATGAAAAGCAGCTGGAAATGTGAGATTAGAGGCAGCAGAGAGATTGGGGCAGGAAAGGTTGATCTGAGAATCATCAGTATAGTGATGGTAATTAAATCAATGGCAGCTGATGATATCACCGAGTAAAGTAGTATAAAGGGAGAAGAGAAAGCCCAGGACAAAACCCTGAGCAACACTAAGGTTAGAGAGTGTGATCTGGAGGAGGACCCAGCAAAGGAGACAGAAGAGGGGTAGTCAGATAGATAGGAGGAAAACCAGAAGAGAGCGATGTCCTGAAAACCTAGAGTGAAGAAAATATCAAGTACGACAGACAGAGTGATCAACAGTGTCAAAGGCTTCAAAGAGATCAAGGAGAATGAATATTGAGAAAAGGCCATTGGATTTTGCAACTAAGAGATAATTTTAACTTTGGAGAACACAGCACTGGTGGAATGACAAGATAATAAGCCAGATTAAAGTGGAGGACCTATTGTAGACAACCTTTTTGAAGATTTTAGCTGCAAAGGGCAGAAAAGAAATCGAATAATAGTTAGTAGGATTTACATGGAATGTGGCTAAAGTTCAGTAAAAGGAAAACTATGAACACAAGAGACCATGTCAATAACAAAAATGATTTTTTTTAAATGGCAATTGTACTAAGAGATGCTGAAAAACCATTTGGACAAAATTTAGTACCTATTTCTATTAACATTAAAAATCATCAGAATAAATTGTCCCTTCCTTAATATGTTGAGTAGTAATTGCTGTTGTTCATTTGTTTCAGTTGTCTTTGCTTCTTCGTGACACCATTTGGGTTTTTCTTGGAAAAGATACTGTAGTGGTATCCAGTTTCTTTTACAAATGAAGAAACTGAGGCAAACAGGGTTAAGTGACTTACCCAGAGTCACACAGCTAGTAAGTGTCTAAAGCCATATTTGAACTCAGAAAGAGTTGTCCTAACTCCAGGCCAGGCACTCTCCCCACTGTGCCACTTAGCTGCCATGTTAAATAGTACTACCTTCCTAAAACCAGGAATCAATAGTTTATAATTCAGTGCTTCTTGAACTGTGGGTCACCATACCATATGGGGTTGTGTAACTGTATGTGGGGGTCGTGAAAAATTTGACAGCAGTAAAATGTTTCTGAACACTCAACAACCAAAAACTAATTCAAAATCAAATGTGTAATGAATCCAAGGTGTTTCTGGCAGAACTTGCCTGCATTGCGTTGCTTAACTTCACTCTAGCCTTGGTTCTGAACACAGCATTGACAATTATAAAATCAAAATATCGATCAACTCTAAAAAATATTGAAGATGCTCTGTGTACTGCAGTATCAAATATTCCACCAAGATTTAATTCTTTATGTAAAAATAAACAAGCACATCCATCTCATTATTATGCAAATTTGCTTTCATCTTTAATGAATGGTAAAATTATATGTATGCTAAGAATTGTTTTAAAATGAATTTCTTTTGATTTATTAGTAGTAAATGTTTGATTTGTGTATCTGTTTTCTATACCTATGGACCAGGGGTTATGTGAAAATTTCTTGGACAAAAAGGAGTTGTGAGTGGAAAAAGTTTAAGAAGCCCTGGTCTATATAATACAGAAAGAAAGGCTAAAGACCTTTCCAACAATATCACGGTAAAGCTAGGATGTTCATTATCAACACTAGTATTTAATTTATTGCTAGAAATCCTAACTATAGTTAAGACAAGATTAATACAAGGGGAGATTAAAGCATAGTCAGAGAGGAAACAAGGTTTTCATTTTTGCAGATGATACAGTTGTTCGTTCAGAAAACCTTAAAGAATCAACTGAAAAATTATTTAAAACAGTAATTTTAATAAAGTTAAAGAATATAAAATAAACTCAAAGCCATCTCTACCTATGAGTTCATGATGCTCACAAGTAAAATTGAGCTTAGTTTATGTGGGATTGTACTTATGTAACCCTCATATCAAGGACAGGTGACCTTTCTGACAGAAGTGAGTCGGTCTCTGTTTTGGTATGAAAGCTGTACTTGAAGTATTCATCCTCAGATAATCCATCTTGCTAAAAGTGAAATGTAGAATTATGAACATGAACATTGTAATATGTGGTGTCCTCCTTTCAACTCTCCTACATTTAACCATACCGTGGGGGGTAAATATGGTTTTCTGAGCACTTTTTATTCCAGCAATTAAGTCTGCAATAGTAACCCCTGGTGCTTAATGAAGAACAGAAAGTATTACTATAGTATTATCTCTCCCTTTGCCAATATGCAAACAAAAACCAGTTTAAGAGAGCTGATGTCTAAGTGGGATGATGATGAATGAAAATTGCCCCTACTTGTTCCTGTTTTTTACTGTTCAACACATTACCATCCTTCCAATAGCTTTAGAAAGAATAGCTTTAGACTGCTGTGAAAATAGATCACTTTCCTTCTCTAATGCAATAATTAGCCTCAACCTTCATCATTAATATTGTTTAACTTAAAAATTACTTTATTGTGGTTTGATGCTAGGTTCTCCAAAATGCTAATGAATGGGCACACAGATTGCTTTTATTCCTACAAATTCCAGGCAATGTTCTGTCATATCATTCCTGAAACTATAACTGGGATGTTTTCCCTGAGTTACCTATAGTACCTTTTAAAAACTGCTTTGCTTCCAAAACTGATGGAACATGATTGTGGGCTTTAAACCTGTGTTTTCACTGAGCTATCGGCCTTTGGCAAAGAAAATTGAATGTCGTCCGAGTGACCTTAAGCTGTAAGATAGGTCTTTAATTTTCATTGCTAGCTACACTGAAACTGTACTGTAGTTGAAACTGAAATACCTGAAAACAAAAGTGTGGGCAAGAGAATGATTACTGCAAATCATCTATAGCTAACCAACAGAATGAAACCTTGGCACGAGATCATTGCTTCTTTCTTTAGTTCTCTCCCCTGTGTTATCTGACACTTGGTTTAAGTAAGATTCTACCCACGTTTTCCTCGGGCTGCTCCCTAACCCCTGACGTATATACACACACACACACACACACACACACACACACACACACACACATGCTTATTGTAAAAAAGAATCTACACGTTCATGGCAGTGTGGTATAGTGGAGAGAATGCATAAGTTGGAGTCAGAAAGACCTGAGCTTAAATCCTATCAATAACATTTTCTAGCAGTATAGCAATGCCAGGTGGTGCAATGGATAGAGCTTGGGGCCTGGACTCAGGAAGACTCATCTTCCTAAGTTCAAATCTGGCCTTGGATACTTACTAGCTGTGTGATCCTGGGCAAGTCACTTAACTCTGTTTGACCTAAGTTTCCTTATCTGTAAAATGAGGTAGAGAAGGAAATGGCAAACCACTCCAGTATCTTTGCTGAGAAAGCCTCAAAAGGGGTCACAAAGAGCCAGGCACAACCGAGAACCACCAAGCAACAACCAAAACAATGGATAAGTTTCTTATTCACTCTGAGTCCCTGTTTTGTAATCATTAAATTATTTATTGTTGTAATACCTAACTTACAGGTTTGGGTGAGTTTTAAATAAGATAACATATAAAACATGCTTTACAAAACTTTAAGACCACAAATGAATTCTTTGTTTTTGTTGTTGTATCCTTACTGTCATTATTATATACCCATGATGGGTGTACCTCAATGGATATGCCATTTTTATTCCTGAAAACTTTTGAAGTACATCACAAAATAGGATACTATCCATTAAAAAATAAAAACTCACTAGCAATATAGGAAGAAAAGCAGCAGGTCAGGTTGTGAATTAGAAGTTATTCTAGGCATTTATTGGGGTAGGGAATGCATTTAGCTAAACAGACATGCTATTTTTCCAATTTTTAAAAATTTTCATTTGAGCTGAGTATAGTTTTTTTATTGTTTGACTCAAGTATTGATTAAAAAATTAAATGCATTTATTTTCCCTAAGAAAAAATAGAACACATCTTAACCAAACTCCTGTTTGCAGAATACTAAGCATCTCTTTGGAGACATGTATGAAGACTTGCAGACACTTAACAGTGGGAATACAGTTAATCTCCTATGTTCTTTTTCAGATACCTACCTCATCATCTGTTGGGATAGAGTAGGAGAGGGATGCTGTCAAAGAAGTCCATGATTTTGGATAGAGAATTGGGTGGTTGTGGCTGGGTAGTTGGCCACTACACCTATAATAAATATAGGTTTATTCTGGTTCATCAACAAGCTCAATTTTTTTTTGTTTGTTTAAAGGTCATTCTTAAATCCATCGTTTGTCCCTTTTCAGATATTCTTCTTGGAGCTTAAGATTTGGTTCTTTCCTGTTGAGCAGTGAATCTGAGTTTGCATCAAGGACACTTTGTACATATACATTTGCATACACACATACATATACAGACATACAAGGCATATGTGTATATATACATGCGTATATATGCATACCACACACATACATGTGTAATAAACACGTGTGTGAGTTTGCAACCAGGACACACCTACTTTATACTACACACACACGTACACACTCATATGCACAAATATGTGTATATGTATATATATATATATATATATATATTCATTGGTATAGATGTGTGTGTATGTATATACATACATACACATACACACATGTGTATGAAGAATGTGTTCTGGTTGCAACCTCAGTTTCATTGCTCAGCGGTGTGGGTATATGTATGTCTGTACATATACATGCATACATATATATGGCATGGATGTGGCTGTGGACATGCTGCATCACTACCTCTTTTTCTAGTCTGGCTCACTCACCCAATGTGCCCTCACTCTGGCTGCATGGCAGTTCCCAGAGGGGTTGGTCTCAATGCTATAACTCACTTTCCCGGTCTTAAGGGTAATCCATGGTATGTGGGAGCTAGACTTCTATTACTAGAACCTACTGAACCGTTACCAAAATATGGTGAATTTTAAGCTGCTTGAGGAAAGGCAGGAGCTGTTGATTTTCATTTTTATATGTCTAGCACCTAGCACAGTGCCCAAACATATTATGTAGGTGCTTAAGAAATAGTTTTTTTTGAGTTGAGCTTTTAACCCACAAAACCCAGCCATAACGTTTTAGCCAGGTGTCGTAGTGACTGAGCCTGTGCATGAATTTTCCTTTTTTTTTGTAGCATTGTTGTTGTTCAGTTGACTCATTGTGACTCCATTTGAGGTTGCAGAAATAGTGAAGTGGTTTGCCATTTCCTTCTCCAACTCATTTTGTAGATGAGGAAACTGAGACAAACAGGGTTAAGTGACTTGCCCAGGGTTTCATAGCCAGTAAGAGTCTGAGGCCAGATTTGAACTCATAAAAATGAGCCTTCTTGACTCCAGGCCCAGTGCTCTATCTACTGTGCCACTTAGCCATACTTTTGTAGTGTATTTGACTATTTTCTTTACCACAACCATTCTGTGGAAAAAGAATCCTTAAAGTAGTTATTAAGCTATCTTGGCTTCATCTTAAAGTATGTTTAGCTTCTTTATAGTCACATATAATATGTGTGCTAGTAAAATAAAGTAATGAAACTGTCAATAAAAAGCACACCTTTAATTCCATTTTTAATGATAAAGAACAGGAGACATTGAAATTTTCATCTCGTGGAGTAAATTGACATTATCAAGGTTGGAAGGTGATAGATTTAGCGTGAGATTTTGTTAACTCTGTGAATAAAATGTAAAATTTAGACACTGCTGTGTATTCTAGAAGCCAAATACTTTCTAACCTTTTTTTTTAAATTAAAATCTAAGAATAAAAACATTATGTGAAGCTCTCAATACCAGCCAACCACCCGTTATTTTTATGTTCCCAAAGGGCACTGACAAATATTAATCAATTACATTTTCTCTAAAGATTCAAGTGAAGTTAGGCCTCCAGTTGGATGACTATTGGTAAAATGAGACAAGTATGGAAAATAATCAAATAATGCATCATCAATTAACATCTCATCTGATAATATTTAGGATTCAGGATTAGACAGAATTTTATTAAGAAAATATTAACTTACACAATCCACATATTTTGGTGACTAGAGAAAACTGATTTCCAGATGATAAAAACTCAAGACAGTAGATACCCATCCTTAAATAATACAATTGAACAGACATTGCCTGGATATGGTCCAAGTTAAGCAGGAGCTGGTGGTAGGTGTTATTCTAACTCAATAAGAAGGATTAGAGGTATAGAGAGTTCAGGAATCTCATTTAACTTTCTGTGCATTTGTCACATGTGGATGGATGATTTAATGAATAGCTTTAATGAAGATACTGACAACAACTTGACTTAGTCTTTTATCATATTACACACACACACACACACACACACACACACACACACACACACACACATACAACCTCAGGTAAATCATTTTGCTTCTCTGGGCTTCAATTTCCTTATCTGTAAAGTGTGGGGCCTAGATGACCTGTAAAATCCTTTCTAGTTCTATATCTATTATATTTTCAAACTGTTACTGAACACTTTGGAAGTACTAGCCTAGAAGCAGAACCTTATTGAGGACATGACTTTATCAATTCAATTTTGGTTCAGTTTAACAAACAAAATGTTTCTCATACATTTACCCTATATGGAGATAATTAGGCCAGGTACCTGAAGAGAGTCTCACTTTAATTGGAACTGGACTTTGAATATACCAGCTGGTTCTAAAAAAAAAAAAAGAAAGAAAGAAAAGAAAAGGGACTAGAGGCTCATTTGCATATTATCAGCCCCATAATATTCCCTCTTCCAAAATCCCCACAAGCAACGCAGCGGGAAGGAATTTTCCCATTCCCTCACCTGGCCCTCTCTGCAAACTTGCCTTTTTATGATTTTGGTAGTGAAATATCACACAGATCTCCTTATTTGTGTTTATATTTGAAAAAAAAATATCCAACAACTGTGGTCTTTAGGATTCAACCTTAGAGATGAACGTTGGGAAAGAAAGTGGTGAACATGAGTGAATGACATCATCCTGATGTGAGGAAGTAGTTGGATACCTAGCAAAGGAAAAGAAAATTTGCCCAGCATTTCGTGGTTCTGAGGAGTATGTTTCCAGTTATATTTCCCAAAGGTTATGGGATCAGAAGTAGAGAATAAGAAAGTCTGGAATATGAGGTCATATAGGTAGAATGTTTGAAGATGAAATTTCATTCAAAAGTTGAGGCAACAAAGGAGATACTGGTAATAAAATCTATATCAAGAAAACTATCCATAATAGAAGAACAGGTTGAGTGCACTTTCCAATGTGCAGAGCACAGAAGTCCTCAGAAGTATGATGTGATAGAAGGTTAAACCTAAAAGAGCAAGTGAAGAGGAGAGATTGGAAGTGGAGATTGGAAAATATACTCCCTCCACCACCCCAGCCCTCTCTCTTTCTCCTTTCCCCAATGGAAGAACAGCAGTTTCTGGGGAAGTGGTGGTTATAATGCAGTGTTTCCAGTTTGGTGAATCACAGGGAGGGTGAGTGGAACCGCAAGAGAGTTGATTTTAAGTAGCAGTAGCAATATGTATTTGATTCCAGTTCCCAAGGGAAAAAAAGAGGAAGGATAGAGTGTAGAGATATAGCAAAGGGACAAATAAACAGCAAGAAAATAGGAATGTGAAGCATGACTGATGATATCTAGATATATCGGACCATCTGGCCATGTGGACTTGCTTCACTCACCATTTAGGACAATTCAAGTTCCAAAGTGGTTAAGCCCACCAGGGCACGATCTGTGTTGATATTCCTAAGGTGCAATGGCAAGGCAAATGGCAAGAAGGTAGTTGATGGAATTTGAGCAATCTAAAAATGAATGAATTATATTTTGAAATGAGTAGTAAATTCTCTAAAATGGGAGTTTTACGCAGAGCAGTTTATTGACCATGCAGCTATTGACTGTGGTCTTATTTTATAGTCCCATAAATTTAGATTTTTCAGCATCCTTATAGGTCATCTATTTAATCTATCCTCCTTCCCTATGTACAGATAGCTTCTGTGACATCCCTATAACAGTAGTCATTCAACCCTTCTGCTTAAATTCTTCCTATTATGGAAAAATTACTACTTTAAATTCAAAATACAGATCTTTCATTTTTGAACTGCTCTAATTGTGTTCATATCTTTTTCCCCTCAATCTGGTTTCATCAGTATAAATTGTGTGAGAGGAAGAGGATGGCACTGTGTCACCAGGCCTTGCCCTTCCCATCCAAAGATGGCTCCTGAAATGTACTTCCACTGCTCTTCATACTCTTTGGACTAATCTCTGTCTGCAGGATGTTATTTAACATTTTCTCTTATGAATGATGAGTCTAGTTAGTAGAGACCTTGTAGAAATAATTCAGATCAGGCTCTGCTTTGCTTGAAGCTTACTGACCCAGTGTAATTGAATGTAATTTAGTGGAACCCAGTAAGTTTAGATTCTTAGAGTTAATGTGAATGCATCTTTGAGAATGATTTACATTTTTTTTTGCTTGCTTGTGACTTAGCCTCTGGGATAATCTAATGAATTCATCCAATCAAATTTTTAAAAAATCCTTTTTAAAGAACTTTCCTACCTACCCATCATTTAAGTTAGCTGGCCCATGGTTTGTTCCTCGTTTCTTAAATGAGCTATCCTTCTGAACAGAGTGAAGACATATTGCTTTATGCCCAGAGTTCAGCCCTTTTACCCACTTGCGATTTGTGGTATCACTTTTTGTGATCGGGAAAATAGCCTGCCAGCAACTATGAAATGAATGAAGAGGCAAACCTGGAATATTCTTCAGATGCAACTATCAAATCAAAGCAGATGAATTTGTTTGCAAGGCAACACAGCATAATCACATCCTAGGGTGTAATTGCATTAACATCATTGTAACTCCAAACTATTTTCCTCCAAGAAAAAGGAAAGCTAGACCAAACAGATTTATGTTTCATATGGGCAACTCAATCTGGCAATTTTATGTGGAACAGTTTTTGTTTCATTTTTATTTTAATTAATAAGGTATTAGAAGCCCAGATCAAAGAGGATGCTATTAGCAATTGGGATCGTGATGTGCCACGTTGAGTTTTCATCAGGAGAATCTTGAATGTTACAAAGACGTATACACTGTGGGGAAGTTGGAACAGAGATTACTCATACAGGGATGACACTTCTGATACTAAGTAACCAGTATAGTACAGTATAAGTATTTATATAGTATTAGAGTATAGTATAAGCATTTGTATTGTATTAGTGTATTTTCTTGTTTGGTTGTGTCCAACTGTTTGTGACCCGTCTGGGATTTTCTTGGCAAAGATACTGGAGTTGTTTGCTATTTCTTCTCCAGCTTATTTTACAGATGAGGAAACTGAGGCAAACAGGGTGATGTGAGTTGCTCAGGGTCACACAGCTAGTAAGTATCTAAAGCTGGATTTGAATTTAGGTCTTCCTAACTTCAGGCCCAGTGTTGTACCACTGTGCTATCTAGCTGCCCACAGTATTATAGTATTAGTATATAGTGTAGAAAGAGTCACAAGTCACAGGGTTTGTGTCAAAATTCTGGCCTAGCTACATTTTACTACCTATATGACTTTTGCCTTAGCATTTAACATCTTGCATTCAGCTCTTAATTCTATAGCCTTGTGAGATTGAGAATTTTTTCCCGTAGAAGTACTTCTCCAATGTTACCAGTGCCCAGTTACTAGATGAGTTACCAGTGACCATGAAGACATTTAATTTCACTTTCAAAGAGTTTTCAGTGAAAGGCATAGAACCATAGTCCTTTGGAGATGGATGGAAATGCATAGACCTAACCAACTCCTTCATTTTATAGATAGGTTATTTGAGGTTTACAGAAATGAGCAACTTAGTCAATGTCCCACAGGCCATAAGAAGTGAGTTTGAATTTGAGCCTAAAGCCCCGAGTTGCCAAGAACCAATATGCTTTCTATAGCCCTATGCTGAAAACACAAAGAAACAAACAAAGCATACAGCTGTTTAGGGATGGAAACATATTTAGTGCTTTAAACAAATGGAAATAACTTTTTTTCTTCACATTAACCCAACTTATTCCACTTCATTTAGAGTAAGAAGAGAGACTAACTGAAAGATGCAAATAATTGCCTCATTTTTAGCAGGGCTGACAAAGAAACAAATAGGTGAAGAGGTGTTTAATAGCAGCTCTTACTGTTACTTTTAACCAACATGCCTCTGTTAAAAAATGGACTATCAGTGACATCTAATTGTATTGCCATTGATTATATATTATTATTTTTATGTAAATATTTCATTCTGAATTGCTCAATTAGAAAGTCAAATGAGCAAGCATTCTTTAAGCATTTAACTATGTGTCAGGTACTATGCTAAGTGCTGGGGTTGCAAATATCAGTAAAATAAAAAAACCTTTCCTGCTTCTGTTGAGCTTACATTCTAATGGGAGAAGCACTTTATAAAGGGGAAGTGGAAACCAAGAGGTATCAAAATTTGCATTATGTTGTTGTTGTTTAGTTGTTTTCAGTCATGTCTTGACTCTTCATGACCCCTTTTCTAGAGTAGTTTGCCATTTCCTTCTCCAGCTCATTTTACAAATAAGGAAACTGAGGCAAACAGTAAGTGACTTATTCAGGGTCATACAGCTAGTGTCTAAGGTGAGATTTGAACTCGTTTTCCAGACCCCAGCCCCGGCACTTCATCCACTGTGCAACCTAGATGCCCTAGCATGGTGTCATAGACTGGAGAGTCAGGTGCAGATCTGAGCCAGGAATGACAGGTGACTTTCCTAGGTCCTTCCTCAAAACAGAGATTTAGGAGTAGCTCACTAATAGAAAAAAGGAGGCCATAGAGTTGAGTGATGTTTTGGGATAAGAAGGCTACAGATGCTAAATTAGGGATCTTTCATAATGAGAAGGGAGTGAGGCAAGGTACTGAAGTCCAGAGAGTCAGAAGCAATATTCTTTTTCTGTTCTGCATTTTCGGTTATCACCTGTAACTACATTTCTACAAAGAATTAATTTCCTTTCTTTTTCTTGTAATAATAGGTATTTTAAATTTGTTACATTTTTACCTAAACAATCTCAATGGTTCCTTGTGACATAGATGCTATAGACATTTTTATCATCCTCATTTTATACATGAGAAAACTGAGAAATTGAATGACTTGCCCACGGTCATACAACTGGGATATATGTCAGAGGCGGGGATCAAACTGAGATCTCTGTGATTTCGGATCCAGCATTTGGTTCACTACAAATCCATCTGTCAGTTGTTGGAGCAACACTGTGTTCCTGGTATAACAATACTCTCTTAATGTTTCCCCATAAGATAACATAAAACAGCTTCAATGTACACACCAAACTTGTGTTCTAGTGCTAACACAGAGATAGATATGGATCCTTTAATTTTTTTCCTACTTAAAAATAAAACATGGAGACAAGAAGAACTAAAGTGTTCCTGAATAATCAGAATGGAATGGTTGAATGAATGGAAGTTATTGACTCACCCATCCTGAAAGAATAAAATTAATTTTTTCAAAGAGTTAGGATGCTATTGCCCCTTATTTTACCCTATATTACTGTAAGTTAGTGTCGGCATTGGCTGTGGTCTCTGGAAATTACTGTTAAAAATCAAAATATTTTAGGGTAACTCGAGGGTCTCTGAATAAATTATGTGAGTGTAATAAGAAATACTCTATCTCCTAACAAAACTTCGAAATACCTGGGATCAATTCTTTGATGATGACTTAATTAGAACTAGTTCTCTATCTTATCCCATCTTCCTCCACATCTGTTATGGTCTTTAGACTTTTTGGTGATGGTGTTTAAAAAAAAAAAGACTGTCATTTCACATCTCCTTTCCTCTTAGATTTTTGGCAACATTAATTTCATGCGGTATAGAATCATCAGTTTTTAGAGCTGGACCACCTATCTTGTCCCATCCCTTCTTCTGCAGATGAAAACAGAGAAAATTTAATTCTTCAAGGTCATTCTGTGAATATTTGGCACAGCCTACCCTTGAACTCATTCTGGTGTCTTTTTTCCCAACATACCATGCTATTTTTAATGCTACTAGTTATCTTCCCTCCTGACTTTTGGTATTTTAATTCATAATTCCAACTTTTCTTTACATTAAGTTTCAAATGGAGATGGTTGGCAGGACCTGAATAAGATACATAGATTTAATCAAAATAGTATTTGCCAACGTTTCAAATCATGATACTTTGTTTTATATAGCTAAAGCTCTTTTATCTACACCTATACCTCAAAATTACCTTATGAGAGTAGTTTGGATCTTTGTTATATAGTTTTCTTAGTTTTAAACAGGTTTTCATTTGATTAATCTAGGATGAACTTCATTTTATTTTCCTAGTTCATTAACCTTCTCACCTTAACCAAGAAATTGAAAGTCTAGTTACTTCTGTGACGGTTGAAACAAAATCTTACTTCCTCCAGTTCTGACCAGGATATCCTGTAGAAAGCATGGTCAGATATGTTTTTATTGCAGATCTGGCTTCTGAATCCTTACTCCTAGCTTTGAACTGGATGTATACTATTCCTGACAGTTAAATCTGTTTGTACAAAATTTTGTGTGTCTTTAGTATTTCTAAGAGTATAGTCTTCCACCATGTTCCTCTCAGTATATTAGCAAGTGACAAGTGGTTACTGGACACTAAATGGACAGGAGGAGCTTGGAAGCCTTACAAAATGGAAGAGTTATTGACTCAATGTTCTCTTTAGTGTTCGTAGTTATATTAGAATGAATTACTCTGAGAGCCAGATAATGCAGAGAAAGAAAACAGAAGAAAGAAAATGTATTATGGGAAATAAGGGGCTGGGTGGGGAGAGGGCTGGAAGGGGAGGTTTTTACAGAGCATCATTTAAACACGTTTCTATGGAAATATATTTAACATTATTTAATAAAACCTAATCCAGTCCAATTCAATAATACATTCATTAAACAACTACTATTCTCAAGATTTCATGTTAGGCATTCAAACTAAGGTGTGATGATATCTCTGATGTCAGGGATATATTTAAGTTAATGAGATAACAAATAATGTGGAATCTTCATTTATGAGCAACCTTGAGAAGTTTAGTTTTTAGCCTTACTTGGGAGTCAGAATGATACTTGTGTACTCCTTTCATGTTTTCTCATTATGTTTTTTTTTTAAGGATCTTATCCTTGTAAAGGTACACTGAATTTTGTTCTATTGCTCTAGTTTTTTGTAACCTCAGACAAGTCATTTGACTTTACTCCCAAATGGTTTCCTCATTTTTATAAAACAGATAATGGTTTGGATTCAGTGAATTCTAGAGTCACTTCCATCCCTAAAAATCTTTTGAGTTCCAAGTATATGCATTTTTATTTAACCTTCCTGTAAGGTTAAAACTCAGGGAAAAAACACCCTTTGAAGGGTACATTTCCAAATTCTAACAGTCATTGCCTCTATATACAAGTGTCATTACCCTAAACATTTAATATTTGTGGAGCAACCACTTTGTTCATGGCACTGTGCTTGGTACTAGAAATTCAAAGAAAGTCCAGATATAACATTTGTGTACATGGCTTGTCACATCAAATGTCATGATGGGCCTGGCTAACTTTTGAAGGCTTTCTTGCTTCTCTGTTGTTTCCCAACCAGGTAGTCTGGGTTTTTATGAACTGACACTCGAGAATGTCACCCACTCTTCTTGCAACAAGATAATTCACAAAACTCCAGATTTAAAAGGTTTATTTATTAAAGAAAATAAAAACAAGAGCCACCAAACAGTTCATGGAAAGTTGTCTGCTTATGAGCATCCCTCTGCAGTTCTCCTAGTAGACAGAGTCACTTACAGCCATGCCCTAGGTACAGGACACCTAAATGTTTATCCCTGTGATGTGACTTTTCTTAATATGATGTTCCTACTATACCTCACCCCATTTCCAACAGACATTGGCCATAGTTGTTGCCTTATGGTTATCTTGACCATTCCACAGTATATTTTCCTATACCTCTGATGGTCCCATGAATAGATATATGGGAATTGGAAGATGAGCACCTTTTATAGAAGATGGTATGATGAGTACCATTTTGAAATTCAAGAGCTTAAGATGTGATGCCCTGGCATCATGGTATTGGCGAACCATTGAAATATAGATTTATAATTGATTTGCTTAGATGGGAATCATTACTCCTATAAGAGCAGATAATATCCTATCTTGAGAGAGAAGAGGCGAGAAGCAAGGGGAAAGGGACCTCTTCACCTAGGAATTGAACCCTAGTTTTCTGTAGCCTCCATGGCTGTTTATCAAGGAGAAATAGTGTGATGGTGGGTTTGGGATAGTTAATTTTAAACTGTCTAACCTTTGAATTGAAGATTTCCTGTTTAGAAGAACACACTACTTCCCACAGCAGGCTATTCCTCTATCAGATATTTTGAAATGTTATATTTTCTCTACATAATAACTTATTTTGGGATTTTTCCATTTTCAGCCATTGCTTGTATCCTGGTTCTACCCAATGGGACCAATTAGAATATGTCTAACTCTAATTCCATTTCAAATTCTTGAAGATAGGTATCATGTCCTTCACAAATATTATCTTCTCCATGCCTTTGACTATCCTTATTATGCATACTATCCATGTTATTATTGTCCTTCCCAAAATGTGATGCCTGGAATCAATTTCAATATTTCAGATGTAGCCTGAACAAGGCAGACTATGGTGGAACTATTAACACCTTTCTAGGCCTAGACACTGCTTTTGTTACTGGCTTCCTAAGGTCGTATTAGCTTTCTTGGCTGTCATATCAGACACTGAGCTCACAGACACTATATTCTTTTCATCATTTCACTACTCCCTATAAATGAAATATCATACATTGAGTTTTCACAAGTATTTATGAATTGCCCACTTATATTTTCTAGGCTAGACCAAGCCTTCTTCCATATTTTCAGGTAGTGACCATTTTCAACCACCATAGGGGATCTTATTTTAAGTGTATTAATTATTATTCTGTAAAATAGGACTGCAAAATCAGATTCCAGTTGTGCATTTAGTAATTGCTTTGGCTCTCTGCTTTCCAATAGATTGAATCTTCAACTGGTCTCAAATTTTTTTTGAAAAATACACACATATGCATATATATATATATATATATATATATATGTATATCCTTTTTAAAGTAATGGAAATAATGAATCGGACTGGCAGAATCATCATAATTTTGAGCTCATGACCCCCCCCCGAGTTCTTTTTTATGTAAATTCTCCAGATATGTGCGTACAGTGTGAGTCATGGCTACCTTTTAAAGAAGAGGAATTGGAAAAATTGCACAGGCAATTTGTAGTGTTAACATTTGCCCCTAGTTAGCATATTTGAAATGCTTATTTGTGTAGCTATCCATTGGATTTTCAAGAACATGTTCTCAGGCTGGTTTGGAGATGAGTGACACAGAGAATGGAATGGCTTGAGTTAATATCACTTACAGTTTACATAGCTCAGAGCAGGAAGATGTGCCGATGTCTAATGTGGGAGAAGAGTGACATGAATGGGAAGACACAACACCAGGAAAAGGACAGAAGCATGAAACACTAATTGCCATTGATCTCACAAAGCTCAGATGAGACATGGGGAGAAGTGTCAGGGAGCCAAGTTGCCACCACACAGGAGTAAACTGACAGCATGAGATGACATGAGTAGAATCACATAAAGAAAACTGAGGTGCGTTTCTTTCTTTTGTGAGAAAGTAGCATGTTTCTGTTAATATAGCTGAAGGTTGGTTTAGATTGATTATTTCTTCTTTCTAGATGGTTTTTTCCCCCTCTCCCTCCAGCATCCCTATGAAGAAAAAATTTTTATGACTGCTACTCAATGACAAAATTCCATTTTGGTAGATTATGTCTGCTTTTTCACGTAATGGTGCTGTGATGTATTTTTCAAATGCAGATTTGCTGAAAGCACATTGAAAGCATGTGTTGTTGAACATCATTCTAGATGCACAAAAGCAAGATTCTAAGTGTTGTTTTATGAACTTAGTCGGGAGAAATATAGTTATTTTACAAAGTAGATACAGTGGTATTATGATTAACAAATTGCCTGTAAATTAAAGTCCTTTATTGGGAGGTTGGAATTTTTTAAAAAATCTTCATAATTTCTCTTTGTTTCAGTCCAGTAGAAGGTCAATTGGGCTGACTGTTGTGTTATCATTCCCTAACTCCCTTTGTCTATAACCGCTCATTAAATAGAGCAGGCATTAATGGCCATTTTGTATATGAAAAAAAATCTAACGCAGAGATTGATTAATTTGATCACACAGGAATTTTCTGGTAGAAATAACTAGACACAGATTTCAAGATTCCCTTAGGCTACTACTCTTCTGTTTTACCATGCTGAAAAAGTTATAACTAATCACATGAAGGTATATAGCTGTATAAATGTTTGCAGTGAACACATGAGCACATGAGGTTATTTATATATGTATATACATACACATGTATATATATATGTATATACACACGTATATATATATATGTATGTACATGTATATATGTGTACATAATATTATATATGTATAATTTAATTTTTATGATGTAAAATGTCCCCAAGAAAAGGGAGAGCTGGGGAAGTTGGATTGTTGCAAAAATTATTCCATTTCTTTGGTACTCAGTTTCTTCATAAGTAAAATGAAAGAGTTCTAAGAATCTTTTCAGCTCTAACATTCTAATATTAGTTGACTCCAAGAGATCTTGAAGCATTAGGAGACAAATGTGCTATAGAAAAGGAATGTTATAACTTATATTTGAGACTTTAAATGATATAACATATTATATAAATTGAGTATTTCAGAGCTTAATTGTGGCTAAGCAGGCTGAATTTAATAGAACCCCAGGTCCCTTCTGAGTTTGAATATAAAATTTCTAATACTTGAAATTTTAACATTCAGTGGAAAAAGAAATTTGAGCAGTGCTCATACATCCCATGTTGTGAAGGTTTTTTTTTTTATATATGCACATGCATTTTAAAATTGAATTGTGGAAGGGATTTTATTCATTTGAATGATCAGAGAAGGCAATTGTCTTGTTTTATCAGAACCAGACAATGCTTTTTTTGTTTGTTTGAATGTATTGCTGGGAGCTCGTAGTCTAATATTACTTTTTAAATGACTTTAAAATGTGTGACTCTGGGCAAATCACTTAACCCTGTTTGCCTCCGTTTCCTCATATGTAAAATGACCTGGAGAAGGAAATGGCAAACTACTCCAGTATCTCTGCCAAGAAAATTCCAAATGGGGTCAGGAAGAGTTGGATATGACTGAAAAAGACAGAACAACAGCAATAAAATGCCTAGCCTTTAGTGATATTTTGAAGCAAAATGAATGTTTTTGTGGAAATCATCTATGAAATGCCAATCAACTATTTACTTTTTGATCATTCATAGAATGGGAGATCATAAGGGTACCATTACCAGAGAGATTTTTGCCCACATGGTGACATACCAAGGTCTCTGCCCTGCTATCAACCAATAACATCTCATCCTCCTACGTACCTTCAAAATTGCAGACTATCATATGTGTATAGTAGGAGGTTGGCAGTTCAGTCTAATACAATATGAAATAAATTTTGGAGGAATCAATAAACAGTATCTGACAAGATCAACTATAGGAAAATTAGGGGCTGACAGAGTAGGATGGTGAAAGGTTTGATCTTGTAGCTTAAAGGAAAAAGGCCTTTCATTTAAAAAAAATTTTTCGCGTATTGTTTTAAGAACAGATAATTAAAGAACAAAGAAATTATTACCCATTCCAGTTCTTGACTGTCTTGGATCAGAAATGTTAAATAAGTAACTATGTTATTTCTCTGTATTTTTAGTGACTTTAGGATTTAATAATGTGTTTGGGTGACACACAGAAAAATGAACTGTTCTCTCCTGTTTCATTTATCTTATCTTTTTTGCCTTTAATTTTTCTAAGATGCTAGAAAAGGGTAATCATTAGAGTCAAATTCTTCTCTTTCACTGAATCTTCTTCTTATAGGATAGGTAAATTAACAGTTCTATCATCATTACTTCATTATCATGCACAGTTTTTGAAATTCCTACCTATCATATGCACTATAAATGCAAAGAGTTTATAATCTAATTATCAACTAGGGACATGGGATATACAGTCCAAGATATCATAAATTAATTGCCAGATAAGTGAATTGGAAATTAAATACTGTAAAAATTCAGAGGAGGAAGAGATTGCTTTAGGCTGGCGAAGTCAAAGAAAGTTTGATGGCATATTCGCATTACAATAATAGTTATGTATTGAAGAGCAGCTGTGTGTTGGGCAGCTAGGTGATGCAGTGGATAGAGCTCCATCCCTGGAATCAGGAGGACCTGAGTTCAAATGTGACCTCAGATACTTATTAGTTATATGACCCTGGCAAGTCACTTAACCCTGTTTGCCTCAGTTTCCTCATCTGTAAAATGATCTAGAGAAGGAAATGGCAAACCACTCCAGTATCTTTGCCAAGAAAACCCCAAATGGGGTCACAGAGAGTTAGACATAACTGAAACAGCTCAATAACAAAATTGGAGAGCAAGACGTTAAAGAAAAATAGAATCTAGATAAATTGAGATGAGTAGAGGTAGTATTTTAGATAAGAGAACATCTTGATTGATGTGGGAGTGTCATGGGAGTAATTAACAGATGAGTTTGATTGGATTAAGATTTTGTTTGTGTCTTTGCAGCCCTAACATTTAGCACAGTGCTGTGAACATAATAAGTGCTGAAAAATTGCTTGTAGGATTGAATTCAATTGAAAATAGTTTAAAATTTAAATTATTTTAATATGCAGTATTATTTTGCCCTAAAATTTAAAGACTTAGTTGAAGAAGTACAGCCAGAAACTGGAGTCATAGTCAATGCACATGGTAGTCTGAGTCTTATTTTTTTAATCTTGGGCAAGGCACTTTTCTCTTGGGTTCAGTTTCGTCATGGAAGACTGTTGTACATGATGATCTAAAATAATCTGTCAACACTAACATTATATGATTTTATGATCCATGAAGATTAAAGGAGCAAAATTTGGAGTATGCTTTATCCCCTTTTTTAGAGTTGTGCCAATCAGACCATGATACTTAGGTGGGATTATGAGAAGGTCTGTTATAATGAGCCCCCAAAGGAGAAATACTTAACTCTTCCAGAAAGCTTCCCCTGACTAACTCAACTTTAAGTAATCTCTTCAGCTTCTGAACCCTCATAAAGAACTATTTAGTATCTATACCATTCTTTTGACAATTAAGTACATAGTGTCTCCTGACTCCGCTTTGATATAGAAATGTTATTTAAAGCTTGTTCTATTTTGACCTCCAAATTTTTGTAGTTTGTTTCCCAACTAGACTATATGTTCCTAAAGGGCAGGGGGATCATATTTTACCTTTATAACTAGTGGACACATGCTGACTATTTATTTGATTCTATAAAGTGCCAGAGTTTTGTTTTTGTTTTTGTTTTTTTTTTGGATACAAGCAGATGTCCAAAACTGTGACGTTAGCAGGCTAGTTTGACTAGATAACCAGTATTTTCTTTTTGTTGTCATTTTACCCCGGGTGATAAAAGATTTCCAACTATGTATTAAATCTCCTTAGTTATCCAAGTATCACTAACAAGTCTGAATGGAATGTAGAAGATATGGCTGTCAGGGAACCAAACTGATAATTAAATTACCAAACCAAATCTCATACATCTGATTGAATCTTGCCTTCCTTCAAAGGAATCATATTGGAAGACAGTATATATTTATGTGAGTGATGCAGATTTTAAAAATTCCTCTTTTGAAGTTGTCTACTAGATGCTATGCCACATTCTTTTGAATGTCATTCAGGATGGGAAATCATCCTTTAAAGCTGGATTTGTTAAGTTCATTTTGAGTGTTATAAACTAAGTATATGGGAATGTTGTGTCAGGAGCCAGGGATCATATCTTGCTGAGGTAATTAGGAAGGTTTTGTGGAAGAGGTAACAGTGGAAGATTGGTAGACTAAAGTTAGGCAGAAGTGGGACGTAAGGGGTATTCTAAGCCACAGGATTGTCATGAACAAAGCTCTGACTGGTGAAGTTTAAAGCTCTTTCACCATAACGTTAGTTGTCAAAATTGGCTGGAGATTCCATATTGGGGAGAAGCAGGAGCTAAGGCTGAAAAGTTAAATTGCTCTGAATAAGGGATATTGGTTTTTTGTTTTTTTAAAAAATTTGACACAAAAACTAATGTTTGTTGTTGTGTTATGCCAGTTGTGTCTAACTCTTCATAACCCCCCCCTCTTTTTTTTGGCAAAGACACTGGAGTATTTTGACATTTCCTTCTCTACATCATTTTACAGATGAGGAAACTGAGAGAAACAGGGTTATGTGACTTGTCCAAGGTCACACAGCTAGTAAGTTCTGAGGAGGGATTTGAACACAGGAAGATGAGTCTTCCTGACTCCAGGCCTAGCACTCTATCCACTGTGCCACCTAGCTGCCCACAAAACCTACTAATCAAGCCTAAATGACTGTTGTTGAAAAGCACTGCTGCCAGCTGGATGTGATAGGCCCAGGCCTAGGATCCTTTCCAACCAGGTGGCAGAGGTTGATATATTTCTTGAGCTAGGGAATTCTTTAGTGCATAGGTGTCAAACTTGTGGCCAATGGCTGCTCCCCAGTGTTGCCTGAAGCAGATTAAAATGTAGATCAAAAAAATGTACAATAAAATAAATAAAAATACATTACCACATAGATCATGTTAATTTGTGGTTTTCTAACTCAATATACAGGCTGTAGGGATCTGTTTCTTTTTGAGTTTGACATCACTGCTTTAGTAGGCTAAGCTGACTAAATCTGGCCCCAATGTGAGAGCTTTCCAGCTGTGGGAAGGCACTAGCAAACCAACACAAGGTAGAAACAGAGCAGGTCAAAGTTCCCTTTCTAGTCAGTAGTAGAATTGGAGAAGTAGGCAGCCACATCATTTTCAGGATGGGTGAGATAGGAAGGCTTTTTGGGTTTTTTTTTAAGTATTTCTATTGCAGGTTGGGATGTGGTGAAACCTATGTTCTGATCCCTGCTCCTCTGGTTCTAGAAGTCACACGCCCAAAGATCCACCTCTGCAGCTATTGTTAATTACTCAGAAGACATGTGTGATTCATAGCTACTTTTTAGCTCACTGAGGGTAAATATAGGGTAATGTGTACTATGTTTATAGTACAACCAATCAATTTATTTTATGTTAATTTTTTGGTGTCAGAAAAATGTTCATACAAGAAATAAATGTGAACATTTTTCTGACACCAGAGAAACTAATGTATGTGTGTATATGTATCTGTGTATATCTATATTTATTATTATGTATATATGTATATGTATATATACATATGTGTATATATGTATGAGTGTGTGTGTGTATTCAAGAGGACCTTGGATATCACTAAGTCCATCCCCATTGATCAAGAATAACAATATTAAAGGAAGTTACTTGCCCAAGTCAGCAACAGAACTTAGAATCTTCTGTTAACTTTGACATTCCATCACCTTCCCTTTCCAGTTTTCTTTTTCTCCTGAGTTTAAGAGAACAGTGTTTCCTTTTGCATAATTCTGTTCTTTCAACGCTCTTTTCCCAGTAGATAGCAAGTGTTAAAATAATAGATTTTAATGACTTTTCTATCTTTTTTTGAGTCTGGGTACAATTTCATGTTCCCAGGATGGATATTTGAAAATAATGGTTTTTCAGCCCCTTTTTACATGTACAGTAAAAATGATTGAGTACCCCCCCCAAAAAAAAGTTTTAGGGATTGCACAGGTTCCAAATTGTCCACAGATGTGGATTTAATTCTTGATACTTTAAATGTAAGTTCTCTGTGTAGCAACTAATGACTTGGTACAATGGGAGAAACTCAACCACAGTTACATTGATAATATTGAGAGCTATCATGGATTAGCAGATAGAGAGCTGGCTTCAAAGCCAAGAAGGCCTGATCAGGGGTGTGAACCTTGCTGCCTGGAGGCCCCATGTGGCCCTCTAGGTCCTCAAGTGCAGCCCTTTGACTAAATCCTGTCAAGAATCAAGTTTGGATTCAATCAAAGGGCCTCGAGGCTGCAGGTTCCTTCTCCTGGGTCAGTCTCTACTCTTCCATGTTGTCACCATAGGCAAGTCCCTTGAGCCCACAATTCTCTTAGACTATAAGTTTCTTGAGTAGGGCTGGGGAATAGTTAATAGGAAGAATAAATTAAAAACAACAGCAACAAAAACAAGAAAGGGAGGAGGAAAAATAAAATGGTGACAGGGTAAACAAGCTTACAGAAAGCTTGAGGTTAGATTTAGATTAAACTAAGCTAATTCATCCTAAAAGCAAATTGGAAGGAGGTCAGTAAGCAGATGTGAAAAGGAGCAAATTTTTCTGTGTTTTCTGTAGTAGTCTACTCTCATATGTATATGTTAATATATATGCATATATAGGCATACAGATATTCCTTTTTTAATGTGTTTTAGGCATCCTGAAGAGATAGTGTACCATAGCTTCCTCACAACCACTATGTATCTTTATATTAACTCCTTGGAGCACCTGCAATTTTAATTCTTCTGTGATGTTCTATGTTCCATAGCTATATTGAATCACACCTCAAAAATATTGGTGTTAAAAAAAAAAGAAAAGATAGGTCTTGTGACAAGTATCAGTTTCAGATCACAGAAAGCACTGCATAGTTTTCCAACTTCAGTCTGGTCTGATTTCCTCATCTAACTTTATTCTGGGCTCTGCATATTATCTATCATGGACAGACAGACAGACTAATTCAATGAGTTTCCCATCCACTTGAATGCCACAATCATGGTAATAGTAGTTTAATCACTCAGTTTTTCTTCGTGAATTGCTCAGGTCATTTCTTTTGAGTGGCATTGAGTCTCACTGACCAGCCCCAAAGCATCCTAAGGTTCAATAAAATCAATACACTATCATCCCAAAATGGGATAATATGGATAACCTTATTGTTTATGTGGAATCTCTCACCTGAATTTTGTGGAAGATATTCTTCAAGGTGGTGATGAGCACTGCTCACAAATATGTCTCCCTGTTTTATGTTCCACTTGATAAGGATGATCAGAAGACTCCTGAACAAAACTGTATCTCTTCAGGATGCCTAAAACACATTAAAAAAGGAATATCTGTATGCCTATATATGCATATATATTAACATATACCTATATACATATAAAATCAAGTCTGTGTGTATTATACATATATATTATTCCATAATTGAAATATATACCTAAATCAATATAAAGCTATACTGTTTCCAGTCATATGTGTGTGTTTATAAAAGATGTCTAGTTGTGTATTAAGATTAAGGGATAGCAATGTATAGCCCAGATTTTTCACTGGGATCAACCAAAATATTAAAGTACCTAGAGGAAGGTGGCTAGTGTGTTGGGTAGGTCATCTATGGTGACTATATAAGATATGAATAAGGTGAGAAGATATTGATAGGCTTAATAGTATCATAAATTTGGAGCAGGAAGGAACCTTAGTGTTTCCATAATCCAAACCCCTTCTTTTACAGGTAAGAAAACTGAGGCCACTTAGGTAGTGAATTAGCATACTCATCAAAAAAAAAAAAGATTTCTTCAGTTTCATTAGTTTTCAGTGGGATTCAAATGAAGAGCTTTTATTAGCATTAGGAAAGGTGAGTTCTGCAGGAGACAGCAGGCTTCTTTTGTGATCAGCTTCTCTAAGACAGTGCTGTTTGTTCATGGAAATATGAAAGCTTGTTAAACTGGTCATATATTCTCTTTTAACAGAAGATTGATGAGACTCCTCAGATGTGAAAGTTTTGATGCAGTTTCAAATGAGCTTTGAAAAGATCTTACAGTAGGAATTGCATAAATAAATCCCCATGCATGAAGATTATCCCTCTTAACACTGAAATTCTAAGTATTTTAGAAGAAAGGTATAAGGGTTTTTAGAGCAAAGTTTTTTAAAAAAATTCATTAATGAAAATTATATCAGAACACACCTCCACAAAAATGTATTAGGGAAAAATATGCCTGAAATTAATGTTGGAATGATAAATTTTAAAGCTCAATACATCTTTAGTCTTCTCCCTCTCTGGAGAATAGAATGATGAGCTACTCCCCAAACCTCCATTTAAGAAGGGAGTCTGAGTCAACCACCGCTTCGTTTTCTACCTGACTACATTCCCTTTGTCTTTTTCAATACGCCTCCACCCTAGACATGCTGTGTCTCCACCCCCACTTTCCTCGTGTGTGTTGTCTTCTTCCCCTATCAGATTATAATCTCTTTGAGGATTGAGACTGTTATATCCCTAGAACTTAGCATAGTGCCTCACAAAACAGTAGGTGCTTAATAAATGTACATTGACTGATTCTTGGTTTTTCCCATTTTCAACAAATGCAATAAAAAAATTCAGCTTAGGAAAAAGTAAATACTTAAAAATTGACATTTAGATTCATCTTTGATTTTATTTAGAAAGAAATTGATTTTAAATGACTGCTAAAACCTATGCTTTAGTTATTTATGGTTGTTAAGAACTTCTTTGGACAAAATTGTATTATTCATATTTTGACATTTCTAATATGTTGCTTTTTCTGATTTTCAGAATGTTGACATTCTGTTGGATTAGCAGACTATCTGGATGAGCATTCTTTGAAAAAAATTTAAAGAAAGTAAACATCTGTGTACCAACTAACTTAAGTTAAAAAGTGCAAGTGTTACAAGATAATTAGAACTGTTAAGATAATTGTCTCTTATAGATACATTATGCCTCAGTTGTTGACTGCTAAATGAAATGTAAAAGCGGGTATCGGAGTGAGAAATTATGTATGAGCTAGATCTGAGTACGACAGAAATTGTTTTGTTTGAAAACTGTAGATTGTAAAAAGAAAACCGTGGGCTTTTAGCATCCATTTGCATACAGTCAAGTCCAACATTGAGTACAGAAGCTGAATATCTGGAAACAGGTTTGTACTTAGGGTCAGAAATATTTGGTGAAAAACAACTGGTATTCTTTCCTAGTGGAAACGTGCCCTTTAGGTTCCATTCCAGTAATAGATTGCTGTAAATTCAGAGGGAATTTGTCAGTTACAGATATTTCCTCTCGTGCTCTGATAGCCAACTGGTGCCTGTGAGAAAAGGGCTTTGCTCATCGCTGTCCTTCACTTTTCATCTCTGAAAGCATTGTGTAGGTTCATCTGCAGAACTCATTCTGATAAGCTCACTGAACTGCAGAAATTGTCTCCTTTCAATAAATCCACACTTGCACATGTTGTTTAGACTATCCACCACTGACTAACTAAATCATAGTAGGAAAGGGCATAAAATTTATACATGACAAGAAGGGCAGTGGAACATAGCTTTTTCAGGACTGACCCCAATCACTGCCTTAACAGAATGGCCCAAATAGATAGCACATTCAAAACAAAATGAACAATTGCTCTCCATAGATTCTATGGTTATGTTTGCTTTCTATTTCATGTTATTTTTAAGAGAAGATTATGCTTCTCACACCTTTGCTATATAACAAATGAAGTTTGCTTTGCCTCTAGGTTGCAGTCTTAAACTTGAACCATCACTGCAGTTTCAAGTCAAGCTTCAAATATAGCCAAGAGGAGAAATACATTATAGCATTTTGAATAGCATTCTGGGAGCCAAATCTTAGGTAGACTATGAAGTGAGCTTGACCAGCTAGCTGATTTTTTTTTTGTAGAGTTTGTCTTATTTATTGTAGTGGTTTTATAGTTAATTTAGGACAAAAATCTTCTCAGGATATCAGAAGTAGGCATAGTCAACCTACCTCAGTTTCAGGAAATGATCCTTAGCCATATAAGTCCAAGTGCTGAATATTGCCAAGGTCTGAAAGGGAATTTTAATTGGCTACTCTCAAGATGCATGTGGAACTAAGAGGTTACGGTTCTTTTTTTAAATTAGTGGTTTGAAAAGACTGCCTCAAAATTAGGAATTTATCTGAGACAAAATGTTTTAACCTACTGTAGGTGCACCATCTGGTCCCTAGACATGTACATTCCTAAACACGTATTTATGCATGTAGACATCGTTTCAGCTGCTCACATGTTGAAGGATAAAAGAAACATGGACAATTTTAGGGAATAAATTCCACTTCTCTCACACCTATTGAGCTGGCTAGAGCTTCACAGGGCAGTGTTATGAACTAAGACACACTTTGTCACACTATTGCCCTTATATTCTGAAGTGGTGTTACCAGTAATGTTAAAAATATGGTCTAGTGTTGACCTCCCTCTCTTTCCCAAAGTATACTCCCTGTATTTTTGCCTTTTTCCCCACTTTTTATATTCGTTTTATTAAGTGATATGGAATTGAACACACACATACACCATCAAAAGACAAGGATAGTTCATGAGTAACAAGTAGATGGACTTTCAGGGAAATTTTTAGCTCATACAAACACAGACAGATTTACAATTAGAAGAAAATAATTTATGCAAGTTAATATATGTTTTTGACTATTCCATAAAATATAGCCGTATTTGGGGAGGCACTTATGGAAAGTATGCAGGATTTGGGGTTAGAAAATTTTAATTCAGTTACAGGGTCTGCCATTTACTACTCATATGACCTTAAGCAAATCATTTAACCTCAATCTCATTTAATCCTCACAACAACACTGCAAGGTGTATATATATATATTTTCCCCATTTTACAGAAGAACAAAATTAGGCGGAGGGAGGTTAACTGACTTGCCCAGGACCATACAACATGTAAATATCTGAAACAGGATTCAAATTCAGATCTTTCTGACTCCAAGCCCAGCACTTTATCCACTGCTTCACCTAGCTGCCGCATGATATGGTTGCAGCCAGGAAGAGGGAGATGTTTTAATACCAAGCCACACAATAGCGAACCTCCATCAGAGTGTCCCTGTATCATTTTCTTAACTAAAACTTAGTTTGTTATATGTTTAATAACTATTAGTAAAGGAAATTCTGATTTTCAAACTCAAATATCACTCAGGCTGACTGTCTACAGGCTTTGTTGTGAATTCTTCTCATGATTCTCAATTAAGGATTTGCCCTTAAATGTAGCAAGAATTTCACCTCACCGTTCAAGTCTGTGCTTAGATTCTTTCTAAGGTAAATGTATATTTTTGTTATATATCTATATTTATTCACACACATTTATATGTACATGTTTATATATGCATACATATATATACACACAAAATTAAATTACTTCTATGTTCTAGGTCTCTAGGATTTTTCTTAACATGAATAAGAGACTTGTTTAAGCTCTCCTAATCCACTTTGCTTTCTACATTTAACTATAAATTTCTCTCTATTCAGAAGTTCTTATCCAAGTTCCCTGAATTGTTTTTAAAGATACTTTGATAACAGTATTCCAGTATAATTGTTTTCTTTTGTAATCTTAGATATTTTATTTCAGGCATTTAAAACCATTATTTTGAAAAGTAGCACTTGGGCTCCACCAGATTTCCGAAGGAGTCCGTAACACAAATAGGATTGAGGACTCTTGTTCTTATTGAATGATTCTGTGGAATATAAGCATCTGTGGTAGGAAAGGAAAAGGAGAACCTGTGGACAGACTTTACAAATCCAAATGAAATTTATCGAAGGATATTCTTTACAATAGAACTTGCTCTTTCTCCCCTCAAACCTATTCCTCTTTTTAACTTTCCCAATACTATTACAAGTCCAGCATCCTCCCAGACTCACACCCTCCATGACTTCCAGAATGCCACACTCTGTCTGACCCTGCATATCCAATCAGTTGTCAAGTGATCTTGTTTCTAACTTTGTAACATCTTTTGTATACATCTCCTTCTTTTCTTCAACACTGTCATCACCCTAGTGCGCCCTTATCACCTTCCACCAGACTATTGCCATAGTCTACTGGTTGGTCTCCTTGTCTCAAGTCTCTCTCTGCTCCACTCTAGGCACAGCTCAGCTATAAATTGATCTTCCTAAAAAGTGCAGTTCTGACCATATCATTCTGCTATTCAGTAAACTCCAGCTGCTCCCTGTTGCATCTAGCATCTAATATAAAATCCTTTGTTCGGCCTTTTAAAATCCTTCACAACTGGTTCCCTTCCTACCTTTCTAGTCTTCTTGTACCTTAATCCCTTCCAAGACCCAGTGACATCCTTGCTGTTTCTCACATACTACACCCCATCTTCCTACTCCAAGTGTTTACACTGGCTGTTCCTCTTGGCTGGACTTCTCTTCTGCTTCCCTGGCCTCCTTCATGACTCAGCTAAAGTATTCCCTTCTGCAGAAGCCTGTTTATATATCTTGGTTATACATAGAGTTTTTAAGAAAATTAATTTTATTTTTAATTTATGGAATAAAATAAGCATTTCCATAATATAGTATTTTTAAAAAGATGATTGCCCATGAAACAGCAAATCCATTATGTACAACTTGCTATTCCTTATAAATACATAATAAAGTTATCATGTAAATTTCTTTTTCCCCTTTTTTTCTTTCTTTCTCCCTCCTACCCCACCCTAGAGATGGCTACCATTAGACACAAATAAGCATATATATGTAAAATTATTCTATACATAGTTCTATTTATCAGTTCTTTATCTGGATGCAGAGAGCATCTTTCTTCATATGTCCTTTATAGTTAGAGTTAATTTGAGTATTTATAATAGTTAAAATGACTTATTCACTTGGTTCTCTTGGTTCTGCTCATTTTGCTCTTCATTATTTCGTACAAGTCTTCCCATGTGTTTTCTAAGATCATCGAGCTCATCATTTCTTATAGTACAGTAATATTCCATCATAATCACCTACCACGACTTGTTCAGCCATTCCCCAATTGATGGGCAGTTGTTTGTTTTTGTTTTTTCTCCTCTGTTTAATTGGGAGCTGTTTGAGAGCAAGGACTTTTTCCCCCCTTTTCTTTGTACCCTGGTGCTTAGCACAGTGTCTGGGATAAGGTAGGAGCTTAATAAATGTTGGCTGCCTCACTGTATGACAGCTGAAGACTTAGATGGAGACACACATACAAACATAATACTTAATACCAAATCTTCAGAAAGGCAGCAACAATGATGACTAGTCAGTTTTCCTCTTGCGCACAGCTATCTCTGACCTATCTGGGTAGAATTTCACCAATTTTCCTTGTGTCCCAGTAGTTCTAGGTCAGTAATTGGAGGAGAAGCAGGCTATTACTTTTTAGCTTCTCTCAGATCTGTGCTTTGGGATCATTTGGCATTGTAACTGGTTAAATGAGATGGAAATGGGAGACTCTCAAGAGAATTTAAGGGCTCCTTTCCCCTATATCTACTCAAGGTCCTTCATTAACAAAATGTGAAAATGTTAGTTGTGATCCCAGGTGTTATGGAGTTCTAAAATCTAGGTTCAAGTGTATACTTATAATTTTTGGAGATAGGAGGAAACTTTTATTGTTTTAGAGATATAGGGCAAAATTCAAAAAGAAGCAATCAAAACTTTATAGGTCATAATAATGTAGGATTATAGATCCAGAGGAAGAGGGGGCAGTTGGAGACCTTTGAGTACAATCATTCAGAATAATGTGGTACTAGCACCAGCATGCCAGAGTAGTTCTCTTTCTACCCCCCCCTCCCACGGTTGACCATGGCCAGTAGAATGGCCCGTAGGTATCTTTTCTACAGAAATAACAAAGGCCCTTAGATTGAGGGGCTTACAGCTTTCCCTTGGAATTCAGTATATGAATGCCAGCCTAGATGGGGTGGGTCCAGTGGAGTGAAGTCTGTGAAGGAGGAAAAAAAACGAACAAACCACTTAATATACAATAAGGAAAGAGTTACCCCCACACACAGAGGGAAAAGATGTTTTTTTTTTAATGTCTGTGCACCTGTGTATGTGGGTAACTTTTTTCTTCTTGAGCATTTGCTGAAGTTATTTTCTCTAAAATAATTCATTGATGTTTTTGTTATTTGTTTTCTAGACCATTATCCTTAAACAAAAAACAGCAACAACTATGTCCCTCATAAGCTATTCAGTGGAATTAGTTAGATGTGATAGATTTGTGTTTGCATACTCATGTTTGATAGGGTGGCTTGAATGATTCTCTAATTTCTTTTTCCTTTTATATTCCATTCATTTTTTTTTCAAGATCTGAATCTGAGTGTTGGCTCTGACACTATCTTTATGGCTTTGACCAAGTCACTTAGCCATACTGGGCCTCAGTTTCCTTATCCATGAAATAAAGGAGTTGGAGCAGATGACCTTCGTTGCCCCTTCCATCTCTAGATCTCTGGTCCTTGGATTAATGGCATTAGGAAATATAACAGAATGGTTAAAGTACAAATTAAATTCTGATTAATTTAATCATATTAAAGATTTCAGTGACAATCTGTTGTCTCCCTTTGTAACAACATTCTTGTTGTTCTAGTTGAGCTGTATTTTGCAATTGAACGGAGCACCATTAAAAAAACAAAACAGGGTAACTGGCAATTCTAGCAAAGGAGAAAAGTTACTCTACTATTGTTTATCCCTTCCCCCTTCATTGTCACAGAACATTAAGCTTTTCCTCTAGGCAAAAATAGACATCTGCTACTTATGAAAAAGAAATGAAACTTTTTTTTGTCATCAAAATGACATCATTGTTTTTAAGGATTCTTCAGGAAGGCAAAAATAATTCACACAGTAGTGGTTTATCTCCCTGCTTCTTAAACACAAAATATTCTGCTGGTAACTTTGTGGGCAAATCTATTTTACTTTATCACCTAATATTTCCTTCATTCTACCCAACAGTTTAGAAGAATTTTTATAATTGGCAAAGGGAACTTATGTCCTATAGATTGTCATATAGAGTTGTTTGTACATATATACACATATGTTTAAATTGTTGCGCTAAAAATGAATGGGAATTCAAAATAGTAAAGCCAATAGTTGGTTTTGTTAAAGATTAATTACTCTCCTTCCTTTATAAATTTCATTGGCAGGGGCATTAGATTATGTAGTGGTAGCCATGACTTCCCACTTTATGCTTTCCTCAGTTTCCTCATCTGCAGTATTAGTAATGGACATATCGTAGTCTATGTTTTGAGATAAATGGTGAACATAACAGAGTGAGAGCATAGTACAGAGGATTTTGAGTTAGAGGAGTTGAGTTCAAATCTCAGCAATTTTAATCATTGCCTTTGTGATCAGTTAATGTCTCTTGTTATAGTTCCTAATTTGTTAATTGAGGGAGTTGGGCTAGGTAGCCTCTAAGATCACTTCTCACTGTGCAGCTGTGATTCTATAAATGGTGGCTAATGGCTTGTGCTTCTTGATAGAAAGGTATCACGTCAAAACAGACCTTAGAGTGACTTAGAAAGAAGTTGCATTTTGAAGTCCTTCAACATGGGTCCATGGAAGAAACACCTTTAAACCAACATGTACATGTGGATGAACTTTGATTTTAAAGCCTTCTGAAGGATTTCCCATAAGCTTTCTCCCCCATCATAATGAATTTGAATGTTTAACACTTCCTGTCAGAAGAGTCTGACTCAATTTCTCATGTTGTAATTATAGCTCATTTCTGTTTGGACCTTTGTTCCCTACCCTAGCATCAGTGCAGTTACACTATACACGGGAAAGACCATGGCCAAATACTCTCAACTTTCTCTGAATCCTTTGTGGTTTTTCCTTATCAACTGTGGTCAATTCTATAAATATTTATTTCATGTCTTTTATGTATACAGTACTAGATTTAGACACTAGAAGAAACACACAGAGACAGACAGACAGAGAGATAGAGAGAGACACACACAGAGAGGCAGAGACAGAGAGAGAACCATCTTTCTCCTATAAACATCACTAGGCTCGCTGCTGGCATAATACTCTTGTGAGAAAAATGTTCTGCAGCTCTCACTGGAATCATCCTGTGGAAATACTTGACCTCATACTTGCCCAAAGTAAAATACATAGGCCCAGAAGTATGTTCGGCCTTCATCCCATCCATTCTCAATGTTGTTGTTCAGTCATGTCCAACTCTTCATGAGATCCATGAGGTTTTCTTGGTAAAGATGCTGGAGTCATTTACCATTTCCTTCTGCAGTAGATTAAAGTAAATGGAGGTTAAGTGACTTACACAGTCACACAGCTAGTAAGTGTCAGAGGCCAGATTTGAACTCAGGTCTTCCTAATGCCAGGCCCAGAGCTCTATCCTCTAAGCCATCTGGCTGCCCCTTTGAAACTCAGTACATTTCTTCTGTGAGCCAGATTAGAATGTAATTGGGAAATATTTCACAAAAATAAAATAAAATGCACTAGAATATGGATAATATTAATATGTGTTTTTCTAAGTCAATATATAGCCTACAGGGATCCTTCAGTATGGTTTAGTGACCCCTTATTCTATTTGAGTTTGACACCACTGCTCTATACAAGTCCTTTCATGTATCTCCCCGCGCATTGGTAGGAAGTCACCTATTTTTTTTTTCTTGTGCTGTCAATCCTTAGAGGTTTATGCTGATCATCCTACTCCTATGTTAGATGTACTGGGTAGTAAGAGGCCTGTGCTTTGTACAGCTTGAATAGATAAATGATGAGCTCTGAAGATGACACAAACATGCACATACAGTACAGCCTTCCCAATTTAGAGTAATTGAGGGAAAGGTCATAGTGAGAAGTCTAAATTACAGATTTTGTTCTGAGATTATATTTTGACCTGAAACTAGTGGCCAAAAAAAAAAAATTGTTGCCAAGGAGAAGTCCTGTAGACCTGCTTTAATGAATACATAGACACAAAGGAATCATTAGTAATTACAGCAGTATTTGTTTAAGTGGCTGCTGTTATTGAAATTACTTTAAATTAAACAACCTTCCTAGAAGGTTAGAAATAATTATTTACTTAATAAGTCCTTTTTTATAGACAGACTTTGTCAAAGATGACCCTCATCCATGCCCCTGCTCAAATTTTCATGAATTCACATTTTTGACCAAATTAAGTATTGCACATCTCTCTGTGTTTTATAGCTAAGAAGGATAGAGGAAAGCTTAATTTCCTCCTCCTCCTCATAGTCAGGTACATGTTTTTAACTTATAGCACATTGAATCAAGGATTCTTGCATCCATCCTGTGGAGGCTCAGATTTACGGTGAGCAAAATCTGTGATTCAGGAAGGAAACCAGATTACTTCTTATTTGTCATGAACACTTAGCAAGGTGAAAACTCTTTTTAAAAAGATTTATGTACCCAGGAGATTTTTTAAAGGATATTATTAAAAATGAAATATTCTCTGTGAAGGAGAAACTTTTTTTTAACCCTATTTGTGTGTCCTGGCTTAATCAGCTGACTTCTTCCTTAGCTTCTGAGTACTCGCTCCATGTCCATAGCCCCATTTTAGTATATCCATATTGCATGACATATCATCCCTATAGCTTTTTTCACTGTCATTGGCTCAAGGTTTTCCTCTTAAGTGGTACTGAAAAGAAAAACACCAGTTGTTTTGCAAAATAAGCATCCATTTTATATATATTGATTCTGCACAAAAGAGATAAGGGGAGAACCTGGACACACTATACTTAACACAGAATACATAACAATGTATATAAAGTTCGGACTATAAAGTATAGAACTAATTTTTAGAAGGCTTCTAGGCCTCTTGAATCACCGGGACACCTTCATCAAATCCCTCTGGCTTTATTGAGTTTGTTTTCTCTGTGGGGATGGAGCAGAGTTGAGGAATTTTTTTTTTTATTAGAAGACCAAAAGTCAATCCAAGGATTTCCTTTGCATCAAGCCAAGGATTTTATGTATCTCTGTGTGTGTGTGTGTGTGTGTGTGTGTGTGTGTGTGTGTGTGTATGTGTGTATGTGTGCTTATGTAGTCAGAGATTGAGTCAACTACCACTTGCAAATTGCCTGTCGTGTTCCAGGTACTAAACAATTGGAACACAGAGAGGCAAAAGACAGTTCCTGACCTCAAGATTCTTACAATCTAATAATAAAAAAAAAAAGGATTGCATATTTACTGTAATGCTTTGCAAAAAACATTTTTTTTAATGTTGCAGTCCTTTAACCTTACCAACTTAAGAAAATTATAAGAAAAAACTATCTGGTGATTTTCTTAGCTTATTTTTTGAGCTTTGTTTTTTAATTGATTTTGCTTTGTTTTAGGCTTCTTTTTTCCTTCCAAATGAGCAAATGGTAGCCCTCCGTAAAATTTCTGAATCATCATATTCAATTCTGAGCCTATGTCCATTGTATTATTGCATTTCTGTATAATTTGTTTAGACCAAGGGTCAGCAAACTATGGCCAATAGGCCACCACCTATTTTTGTATGAAGACAAGCTAAGAATGGTTTTTATGTCTTTAAGTAACATAAAATTTTGTTTACAAATGTTAAAACTATTCTTAGCTCACTGGTGTATAGGTTGCTAACTGCCATTTTAGACAAATATGTGAAAAGTCCACAATGAATGTGTCACAAAAGATGGTTAGAACATTTGCAGCTATATAATTCTTGTGAACATGAGCAGCATCAGGGTTAAAGCAGTCCATCCTGTCCCCTTCTGAACCCTTCCAAAGAAGAAAAGCTGTTATAGACATAGAATCTTATAGCATTACCCAACACATACATTTTTATTTTTTTATGATCAAATATATGTATAGAACTGAGTTAAGGACAATAATTGTAGGTTGGCTGCTTGGAGGCACTGAGTGACAAATTGAATGGAAAATTATTTAATACCATGTGCCAAGAATTGTATTAAGTGGTAAGGATAAAAGCAGGAATTCTAGATAGTCCCTGTTTTCAAGCAGCTCATTTTCTAATGAGGGATGATAACACATACTAAAGAAGGTCAGAGATCAACGCAACAGGCCACATTGTAAGCCCTGATGTACCTTGGGGAGCAATAGCAGGGCAGAAAGTCCCAAACCAGTGGTTATTGGGAAAGAGTAAGGGGCCTAAGGGTTTGAGAAGCTAATCTTGGCTACCTGAAGAGATAAGAGGATGGGAGAAAGGATGGTCAGCATACCTAGAGAGGATGTTCATTACCTGGTGAGCCCTGGGCAGTGGATACTGGGGTAGGAGAGGAGAAAGACTTTCTGAGACCTACTCCTTTTGGGTCCTGTTAGTATGCAGGTATCAGGCAATAGGGGAAAGGGAGGCTCCCAAAAGCCACTGCTCATACTGGACCTCATGTCACTGACTGAATCATCATTGTCATCCTCCTCTTCCTCATCAGCATTTTGATTCCTAACATACTTTAACAAATATCTGATCTTATCGGTATAGGTACTGCCCCACAGGTATACAATCCCATTCATGTCATCTCATCTTTTGCAATGCGTGCCTAAATTTTCTATAATAATTCCTCCATAGAGAAATAATAATATGGTAACAGCAATTACACATTTACGTGAGCTTTTCTCACAGCTGTATGAGTGATTTTGTCTCTCTCTCTGTCCCACTCTATGAGAATAGGAATGAAATTATTGGAATCCCAATTTTATAAATAAGGAATCTTGGGCTCAGAGGAGGGTCAATAAGTTGCCCGTTACCACACAGTGATTGGCAAGAGTTTCTATCCCACTACCATGCTGCCTGTCCATATGAAGTACAACACTGCCCCCAAAGCTTCTATTCACTCCCTTTGCTCACTCTGCTAATCGCCCAAAAGAAAGGGTGGAGAGCTGGGCTGCTTAGGTAGTAGGGCTATTGAGAAAATGTGAAATTGGTAGAAGAAGGAGGCAAACTTAGCAATGACTCAGCCATTGATATGAAGACAAGAGATCCCTGGCCTTGTTCTTGTCAGTCATAAAATTAGAACTGAAGGGGACCTTAGAGAAACTTAGCAGTAGTATTAAAAATAATATAAACACTTTTGTAATAGCATATGGAAGCCAATAAGATACAAGAAGATTTCTATTCTCAGTCTTGGCTTATAACTTCTTTAATATATGTTATCATCCCTCATTAGAAAGTGAGAAAGTTAGAAAGTTTGTGGTTGGGAAGTATAGATTAATGCAGGATGGGAATACTGTATCTTTCAGGGAGTGTTACAACTCATCCCCTGTCATCAGTCCTGTGGTGTAACTCTCCTCATTCTGTGGAATGATAGGACTGAATGACGGAATATAAGAATTAGAAAGTCTCTCAAAAGTCATCTAGTCTAACCTCCCACCCTTGTGATTCTCTTCATCACTTTTTCTTCACATGCTTCTGCATCCTCAGATTGATTACACTTTGTTCTCACATACTGCTTTTGGAGGAAATCCATCCCATTATGAATAGCCCCAACAAAGAGACAACATGTTGTCATAGATAGAGGGACCCAGCCAACCTTGAATGAGAAAGACCTAGTTTCAAGGCCCACCTCTGCTGTGTGCTAGTTCTGTCATTATATACCAGTCACATAACCCCTCTGTGCGCCAGACGATAAATTGCAAAACAGTTTCTGATCTGCATTGATAGAGGAGTTTCTACATTTGGTTGTTCCCTTTACCAGAGACATATCATAGTTTTGATACTATATTCTCCCTCCCTCCTATCCATTAATAAATAAAAAGTTAGGGTGCTTTTTCTTCTTTGAAATCAAAATTTGCTTCCTTATAATTTCTGTCCATTTGTCCAACTCTCTGCATCCACATAAGATAATGCTTCAAGTGTTTAAAGACAGCTATTATATTCTGCCCAAGTTGTCAATTCTCCTTAGTCCTGAATTCAGTATCTATTTCCCTTATTCAAAGGAATCTTAGCCATAGCCTGTGATTATCTCTGACTCTGGAAATTTTGTTCAGTGTGAATATTACCTCTGAAGGCAAAGAACCTGGGTTTAATTCCTGATGCCTACTACCTCTGAGACCTGGGGCAAGTCATTCAACCTCTCTCTGCCTCAGTTTCTTCATCTTTACAAAGTTTAGACTGGGCTTCTAAGTTCCATCAAATTTCCGGATCTCTTAACCTATTATGATTTGACCTTTTGGCAGTACATGGGTTTTCAGTGCAACTGTTGTTTTAATATCTTTTTTTTTGTTAAGAAAATTATTTGCACAAGTGGAAAATGCCTTGCTTTACCCTTGTCATAATTTAGCCTGCTCAGCACATTCTTACCTAACAGCATTCAGTGAGTCATGATGCTGGTTCCATCTTTTATTTTTAGCTTCTCAACTTAAGGATATGTTCCCTATTACTGTGACCTCTGGCTCCTAGATTTTTGTACCCCAAGAAATGGTAGAGAGCCAAGAATTCTTAGCTCTGTGGGAGTTCTATACCTCAGTCATATTGTTGGGGTCTGGGGTTTTATCCATGTGACTATTCCATCCTTCTGTGCCTAAGTATATAGTTTCATGAACTACCCTCAAAAGAAAAAAAAAATCATCACCTAATGGCCAAGTCTCAATTGGTAGTTCTATTAGCTATTAATAGAATAATTGTGATTTTTAGCATTGACTTAAGGTTGAAATAAGTTAATTGTATACAACCAATTCCCAAAGAAATTTTTTTAATTAAAGATTATATTAATTGAAGATCTAGTGAATATCCATCAATATATTTGTGTATTTAAAATAATAATGCCCATGAAAATAGAAATACCCAGTTCTTAATTACCAGAATTTAATAAAACTGCCATTTCTTTATTAGAAAAAGAAAGCTTACTTGTTTCATCAAAACACTAGGTAGAAAACACTGTCAGAATTAATTAAGTCTTGGTCAGAATTTCAGGCCCTGAATGATAGAAAACAGCTCAATGTTTTTATTATCAAAATATAAATAGGTTAGATGACAAAAAAATGTATTTTTTATTCTGGTTGCTGTCCAATTTTTATATACATAGATGAAGCAATAATGAAATCTCTTATATTCTAGAATGAGAAATTTATCCCTTAAGTAAATGGAAGTCCTTGCAATTTTGGCATATGTGAGTTATTAGGTTTTTACATTCTTCTGGGATATATTTTATATGGAAATATGCACACTTGTGAGATAATAACCTTCATAAGTCATCTGAAACTCCCATTTATACAGATTGTGCACATTTGTTGCTAACACATTTCACAGGCAAATATATGTGTGCTTGTGTGCACATGCATAAAATACCTGTTTATTTCTTAGGTGCAAAAAATGACTCTCCCTTAGCATAGAAGTAGAGAGGAATTTCACTCTTTATAGGGAAAACTTTTTTTCTTCTAAAAAAAGAAAAGAACCCAAAATTAGGACAAAAGTCTTAATAATCCAATAAAAACTTGTACCATTTTCAAATAAGCCAAGATATGAGCACCAAGGTCGACCTTTGGCAAAAGTGTGGAGTACAAGTCTTCAGGACTTTCTCCCAGTCTGATCAGTCAGTCAGACAATAAACTTCTATTAAGTGCCTGTTGTATGCCAGTTCAGTAAACATTTATTAAGTGCCTACTGTGTGTCTGGGCACTGTGCTAAGTGCTAGGGATACACATAAGAAAAGGAAAGACAATTCCTGTCCCCAAGGAATTTATAATCTAATGGAGGAAGGCAAGGTACAAAAGGAAGCTGGAAAAGGTAGGGGTCTCCAGGAATATCCAGCAGGGGCATCATATTCTGGGGAGTTCAAACCAAGCAGAGCTACTGATGGAAAGTGGAGAGTTAGAACTTAAGCTCTTTGAGGGCTGGAACTATCTTTTGCCCCTTTTTGTACCTCCACCATGATTAATTCATTGAACTCCAAAGTCCAGATTCCAGCCCTCTATAATAAAGAGCCCAGGTTGTTCAGTGAGAGAGCAAAGGAGACTGAGTGAGTTGGAAAAGTGTTGAGTATCCAAACATCTCAATAAGGAGATTTCAGGAGATCAGTTTATCCTGGGTGGGGCAGCCTGTTACACAGAGTTCAAACCAAACAGACTTGCTGATGGAAAATAGAGAGTGAGCTATGTGTCAGCCTTGGGGAATCAAAGAAAGTCAAAAGACAGTCCCAGCCCACTAGGAGCTTACCATTAAATTGTGAGATAGCATGCTAACTACTAGTACAAACAAGCTATATACAAAATAAATAGGAAATATGTTTTGTTCCTTTCATGCTACTTGTCAGTGCTTTGCATTTTCTCTAACTCTATCTACTCTTCTGAATATCTTGGTAAATATTTTTAACTCTGATCATTTAAGAATGAATTATAGAGGTAGATTTATCAACACTTGTCTAGACAGTGAGGTGGAAAGGAGTGAGGGGAGGAGAAAACTTCATAATTTCCTAAGAAAATTGATAGGAGAAAGTAGGAAGACAACATTTTAGAAGAAGGTTTGGAGTTCATCTTTGGAAGCTATTTCCAGCCCCAAGGATATTTAAGAGAGAGAAGGGGATGGGGGAGGCTGAGCCCCAAAGAGTTTAAGCCTTGTTCCCACCTTGCTTCATTCATTTCTGGCACTGTAAGTCCAGATAATTATCAAAGGGAAAGGGGCTCATGAACAATCTGGAATAACTGATGTTCCATTCTCCCATGTCCAACAGCTAAACTGCACTTCTGGGGGGTCTTCTGCCTTTTCATTTCATTTACTCATCCACCTCCATCTATTCCTATCTGTGAATGCCAAATTAATCTTCCAGAAACCCATGTTAGGAACTTGACAGTGCTCTTCTCTACAAATAGGATAAAATCCAAATTCCTTAGCCTGGTATTCAAGGCCCTTCATAATCCATCTTCCACTTACTTACATAACATCTGTCAAATGCACCCCACCTATATACACCATATACATTTTCGCACACACAGAGACACAGACACAGGCACAGACACACACACACACACACACACACACACACACACACACACACACACTGTTTTGTTTTATTTTTCCTCTACATATCAAGATGCCCTTTTTTTTCCCCTCCCTCATCCAAATCCTACTTATTATTCAAGGACTATCTTGGATCTAGTTTTTTTCTTGTAAAGCCTTAGCTAGTGTTTCTAACACATACATTCTTCTTAATCAGAAGAGAATAGGAATGAATTTGGGGTTAGGGGATACAAAAAAGAATAGCAAAACATAAAACTATTGCACTAACAAGTATCTGTCAGTCTTAGTCACTGAATAAAAGGTTAGCTACTTCCCTGGGGTGTAGCTTTTAAAAACTATTATCTTAGAACATGTGTCCACCCCTGAGTTTACATTAAGCTGTATTTGGGCCATTTCAAAGAATAACACATAGACACACTGAAAATTAAAGCTGTAGGTAACCTTATTAGGTCACTAGTTCTTCATTTCAGAGATGAGGAAACTGAGGCCTAGTGATGAAGTGATTTGCTTCAGGTCACGCAGACAGTAAATAGCAGAGCCAAGATTCTAACCAATATGTTTAGGCTCTAAATCTAGTGGTATATATTATACTATGCTTTCTGAAATATGAATATTTGCAAATACTCCAGTCTTCATGAAGAATATTTTTAAAAGTTCTACGAAGTGAACTGTCTAACAAGAAAAACCTTTTTTTTTCCTCTCTCCTAAAAAAATCTTTATTAAAATAAATAGCTTTCCAGATGGGATTGGGGGAAAAAATATAGTAGAAAATGTAGATGATATAAAAACAAAATAAATCAATGAAATAATTAAAAATATGATTATCTAGTATCTCTTCTGTGTTGATCACCTATCACTGAGATGACTCTCAAAAAAACAGAACAAAAGAGGGGAAAGCATGGATTCATAAATTTGGAGCTGGAAGAGAATATAAAGGCCATTATAATCCAATTCCACCATTTTAAAGATGTGATGTGGCCCAACGAAGTTATGTGATCTACCCAAGGTCACATATATAATAAGTAGCAAAGGTAAGATTTAAACCAAGACTAATGTCCTCCAGTTCAAATATAAATGGGGCCACTAAGAGGTATGTAAGGATCCCTAATGTAATGTTATCTGTGTTTTATTGCATTTTAATTTATTTTGCTAAATATTTCTCAACTCCCTTTTAATCTGGTTCTGGCCACTTTAGGGAGTATCATGGGTCACATGGGGTGGGCTATGCATTTGACACCTCTGCACTAGAGGTAGTGTTCTTTCTACTGCGTCATGAATATCTATTGAAAGTAGGCTTGGGGCAGTGAGGTGGTGCAGTGGATAGAGCACCGGCCCTCTATTCAGGAAGACCTGAGTTCAAATATAGCCTCAGACACATAACATTCACTAGCTGTGTGACCCTGGGCAAGTCACTTAACCCCATTGCCTAGCCAAAAAACAAAAACAAAAACCATCAAGGAGTAGAAAAATATCAAATAGGAGAGAATGGAGTGAGAGGGGAAGTTGTCTAATCAGAGTAATAAATCATGATAAATCAGATGTAATGCGTCATGTGCTACATGACTCAGTAGAATACAAAAAAACTAGGTGACATATTCTTTCCTCAGTATTAGACTAAAGTACCCATAGCCTACTTAATTTAATCAATCACAGCTCTTGAATGATTTCATTTTCATTTTTCTTTCTCTGGAACCTCTTTTATACACATTGTATTAATGATTACACACATTGTCTCTCTGTTAATTCTGTCTTGAGGAAACAATCAATGCAAACTTGGCCATTTCAGTTTATCTTTGAAGCCCTTATTAAAGCAATTACTTAATGTTTAATTTTATTTGAATCTTTTGGTGTGGGCTGTGGAGGCTGCTTAGCAGTGAGCATTTAGTCAACACATGCTAATCACTCTTTTATATCTCCATCCACTTGAAGATAACTGATGTAACCTACTGGAAATTAAGGCTGTAAATTTCCAGGTAGGGATTTCAGTGCTGCTGCAATCAATACTTTGCTGATGGTGCTAACAGTTTATTTCTATAAAATATGTTGGCTGGTAGGTAGAAAATCAATGTCTGGAAATGAAAAACAGGTGTCAGGTTTGATAGGGACATCATGTGTTTGATGTTTGGAGGCCAGAGGGCCCTGTCAACAAACACAGCAGTAATTCTGTCAAATACAATATGCGTGGAATTAATGGAAATGCCAGAAACAAAGCAGTCTGGACAGCAGGCCAGCTCTGCAAAAAGTCTGGGCAAACGAATGCTGTTTCATCTCCTGTCCTAAGACAGTTACTTTCAGAACAGCTACTTGTTTTGTATCATGCTGCTATCTCTAGCCCTGTCTCCTGCCCTGCTCAGAGGACTCTTTTAACTTTGGAGAAGAATAAAACACATGGTATAGATGACCTTGACTCTGTTGCAAGTGAATTGGTGTTTTAGACAGTGCCATAGTGAGCATGTGAGTAGTAGTTTTCTTTGATCTTGGCAAAATGCCCTAGTCACAATGCAGAAGCTTCAGAAAAGGACAATGATAAGCTGGAAAGGCATGGGTAAGTGAGAGTCTCCAGAAGGGAACAGTCAGGTTGGTGAAGGATCATGAGATAGCATCCTCATTAGGACGAGTTTGATGAATTGGGGATATTTATCCCAGGGAAGAGAAGCCATAGAAGGGATGTGATGCCTGTTTTCAACTAGTTGAAAGGCTATTAATGGAAGAAGGATAAGACTTATTCTGGTTGGATTCAGTCGGGGTAGAACTAGGTTAAGAGTGATGGAAAACCTTTTGTCAATTAGAGATATTTGAAGAGGGAGGCATCATGGTTCAGAGGAAAGGATGCTGCACTTGGCACTCTAGGACTTGAGTTTGAATTCTGGCTCTGTCATTTACTACTTATGTGACATTGGGTAAGTCACTTAACCAGTCTAGGCCACACTTTCCTTGTATATACAATTAAAGAGCTGAAGTACAGGGCTTCTAAAATACATTCCAATCTTTGATGCTGTTATATTAGGTATAATGAGTTGTCTTGACAGATGATGAGTTCTCCTTCATGAGAGATTTGCCACCTACTCAATTAGGTATGCTGTAGAGTAGATCCTTTTTCAGATATGAGTTGGGCTAGAGGTACCTTCCAGTGCTGAAATTCTAAAATTTTTTGAGTCAAGAGCATGAGGTAGTCAAGGAGAAAAGTGAAGGAAATAGCTTTCTGGGAAAACTGACAATAAATTAATAACATGAAAAATTATCCTCAAAATAACACTATAGCTTGCTTATGATTTTAAGTAAAAATACAACTAATAATTTTATTGATTAAAGTTTATTTCATTGATGTACTTTATTATATTGTCAAAAATTAAAGACTGCTTGTGTATCTACTTTAACTGCAGAAAGAATCCATAGTTTTATTCCCATTCATCCAAAATGAGTGCTGTGGACATCAGATGCCATAGGAGACAAACGAAAGTGGAGAAGATGCCTGGAAATTCTCAGAAAAAACAATAGGGAAGAAGAAGTCTGGGCACAATACTTATAGCCCACATATCGAGGCACAGAGTGTGGATCATAAAATAAATATAGAAAGGGGGCATTGGTTTATTCAAAAGAAATTTATTGAATAGGAAATTTAGGAATTTAGGAAATTAGCACTATTTATAAAAAAAAATTAAAAAGCTGTTAACCAATCAAGAATATTTATTAGACTCCTTTTGTGTATATGGCTGTGTCTTAGGTGCTGGGAATATAATTTCAAAAATGAAACAGTTCCTGCTATTGGGGACTTTACAACATAGCTATTGTAGAAAAAGTGTATGTAGATAGGTTTATATGAAAGAGATTACATGATAATGTTGGAGAGAAGGTACAGACATCTGGGGGATAGTTGATTCTAGAATGGAAAACTATTGATGCTGATTGAGTTCCAGGAGACTGGTGAATTCTTGACTAGCTTCTTTGTTAACCCTCTTATTACAGAATTATTTTTTTGTGGGGGAGAGGGATAGGGAAGTATCAAGATCAGTTGATCCCTTGAACATAATTCTAACCAAAGAAGAATTGAAGTGATAGAAATATGAGAGGAAAGTGATCATATCATCTTAGAGTTTTATAACTGTCTAGTAAGGGAATCTGAAAGATAATCATACATGTAACCTAGATGTTAAGAAACTAGAATTCAAAGAAGTTTAGAGAAATTTAAGATAGATAGGATCCTATGACCAGAGACTCCCAAAAGGGAAGACAGATAAATGAGAGATGATAATGGATAATGATTGCAATGAGGCCAGTATAGTAAGGTGGGCGTAGATAAGGTCACCCATAGGCCAGGGGGAGCTTCCTCCTACAAGGGACTGCTGGCTTCACACCAGCAAGATTCAGTCCTTGGGGAGTATGCTTCTAAGAGTGCGGTAGGGATCAGGCTTTTCTTGTCTTCTCTGGCTCATAGCTCCCACCTAGAGTTACTCCAGGAAGATTTCTCAATATAGTTTAGGTATGGCTCACAGTTGGGGTTTCTCCTAAAAAAGGATGTACAAGGTGTCAGCTAGGAAAGAGTATTCAGTATGCAAAGTATTGAGTTTAAGACAGCTCTTCATTTCCACTGACTCAAGAGAAAGGATTAAAACACAAAGTTGCATAAGCATGCATTGATACTCTTATTATACTCTCCAGGGAGATAAGCATTCCCAGGACACTTGTGGGACTGCTAAACAGATCTGCACTTCCCTCTTTGACCTTCATTTTATATTCACAACTCCTAAATCTGTGTAGCCAACGTGGCCCTTTAATCCTTTCAACTGCAAAATCTTCCTGGTTGTAGTCCTGTTTTCTTCTGAGAAATTATTGAGGAAATCTTGGGGTTGGGGCCAGGGATGGGAGCAGGTAGAGGAGAAGGGGAGCCTCCTGAACTCAAACTGTCATCTAGGGGTATGGAAACACCCATTTCTTAATTTATCTTTTCTTCTAGTTGAACTTAGTAAATCAGGAAACATTAATTAAGAACCTACTATATGCCAGGTATTGTGTTAAGCACTGGAGGTACAAAGAAAGGCAAAAATATTCCCTGCTCTAAAGGAGCTAATGATCTAGGGGAAGCCAACAGGCAAGTAACTATGTCCAAAGAAAATATCTATGGTATGGAGAGGTTGGAAAGTAATTTCAGAAGGAAGGCACTAGCAGTAAGGACTGGAGTGGGCTTAGGGAAAGAAACAAAGCAGAAGAAGCAACCCCTCCCTCACTTCCTCACCCCATGGTGAAAGTCAAAGGCAGACTGGTGTTGTCTATGTCTTAACCAAGAGGGTACCTTGAAAGAGAAAGGCTCTTTTTTCCCTTCCTCTTACTTTTATAGCCTAAAGAAAGCAATTCTTCTTGGCTCATTTATCAATTAACTTCTCCAAAACCCCCAGGTGCAAGGACATAAAACTGACCAAATAGGATTCTCCAGCAAGGGGTCAGAGCATGTGACATCTCTCCTCCCCTCCTCCAATGGAGCGAATTCCCTCCTCTCCAGCTCTATCAGGGATGTCCTAATATACACAGATTATAGAATTCCCTGATCATCTAGCTTATAAAGGTAAACCTCTTGTTTGACAAGATTTTGTGTGAAAAAGACCTAGCTGTTGTTCCTTGACTGCCTTGAGTCAATCAGTAGTGGTGATATAGCTATTCAAAAGCCTGATCTGAGACCCTATTAATAGATGCATAGTATACAGATTAAGGAAGATGATAGTATTCATCTGCTCCACAGTGGTCAGAAAACATTTGGAGTACTTTCTTTAATGAAAGATCTAAAAACCTCCCATATGAGTAATATTTGAAGAAACTTAGGTCTGCAAGTACTTGGAGAGTTCTTTGGGGAGATACATTACACTGATTCTACTTAGCCCCAGAGGAGAGGTTAAAGTTAGAAAGAGGAAAATTTTGGGTCAGTAGAAGGAATATTTTGTGGGATTAGGAGCTCATGTCTTGTGAGGTTGGATGCTGCCACTACTAGAAATATCCGTAAGAAGCTAGATGTCCGACTTGTGGAATAATATCAATTGGATTCTTATATTCAGGTTTAGGTTGGTGGTAGGACCAAAATGTTCTCTAGCATCTCTTCCAAAATTTGATGACTCTCTTATAAATGACTGTCATATACTTAATTATTTCACATGTATAATTGGCTCTAAAATCTATACTAGGCCTTTAATAAAATACCTTCCTTGTTGATTTTTCTTTGTTGATATTTTCTTTTCACTATGGTCACTTTTTTCTGACTTAATTCTAAAGAGTCAGGAAGTGATCTTCAAGAAAGAAAATGGTAAATGAAAAGTAAGAAGTCTCATTTAAAAACTAACTTCGTGGCTTTATTGTTCAAATTTATTTTTTAGCTGAAGAATGTGAAATTAGACTCCCTGGAAATTCAGAGTAATTTCTGTAGACCATTAGCTGTACACAATTTAATAGTTATGCTTTCTTGGAGATAATGCTAACTCTGGTTAATTTTAGGACAAGTTTGCACTGGAGGAATAGATAGATTTTCTATGTATTACCAGTTTTTTTTTTCTCTCTAATTCATTTTTATCACCCAATTGAACCACTCCAATTCATTTTAAAGGACCTTTAGCTCCTGGCTGCTTTTCCTTAAGTATATGTTTGGCTTAGGTATCTGAATAATTCCTTTGCTGTCATCAATCATGTTTGGAACCAGAGAGATGATGTAAATGTAGTACCCCTTGTGATAACATTTGCATAGCAGGGTACAGGTGTCTATTTGCAATGAGGATCAATCATAAGTTATGAGCCTCATTACCTGATGAACTTTATTTCTCCAGGTGTGAACACATGGCTTAAACTGTTGAACCAGCAAGGTAGATAATCTGAAATCCTGTCTTTATGAGAGTAATTCCTCTTTAAAGAGAATCTTTCAGGCTTAGAAACAAGTAATAAGAAAACATGGGCAGACAGAACCCTGGTAACTGAAGGGGGTGGGGAGTATCTTTTCTATAGGCTGTTATCTCTCCTATCACTGTGATAATACAGATTAGTTGGTTTTTTTTAAGCAAATTGGTTTTTTTAAACAAAAAGAAATGAGAGTAAATTTATCAGAATTCTTCTGCTTGTTCTGGTTGATAGGGAGTTTATAAGCAAAGGCCAAGTGCCTTTGCCAAGCAAGTCTTCCTACTAGCTATGTATCCCTTCCCTATTTAATGTAATTCTTAATTGAAGTCATTAGACCCCTAATAAGGAGCCAAAGCTTTTTTCTCTGTCCACTTAATAGAAAAATTAATTTCTACATCACTGCTAATTTTTCAAACTCTCAGAAATGTACTCATCAGGAAAAATATTTTCTGCCTCAGATAATAGGGGGTTTTTAGATGTTTGAAGAGTTCTCTTTTCATTTTTAGATATTATTTTACTATTTAATTAGTGAGGATGCATGCTGTCACTTTGCTGATTTACTCTCTTAAATATGAGGGACTTATATTTAGTTAAGTGCAATTAATTAAAAATGAATATTTTACATGAAGTACTGAATTTCTAATTTTTTAAAAAAGTAACATTCAGATGTTTTTAGGAATTAGAGAATCTAATTTATCTGACTCTATAAATACAGATTTTCTAATGTGATAGTTTTATAATCTTGTAGCTTATAATTATCAAACTACAATGATGAAGAAACATTAATAGATATTTCAAATGGATCATACTTCTTAAAGTTCTTTTTTGTTTGTTTATGTATTTGTTTTCCCCTACTTTGAAAGTTATTGTGCTGTGTTTGGACCCTGGCATCCTGGGGATTTATGGTTTGGGATCAAATGACATACGTGAAGGGGGAATGCTAAATCACCTAACAAAGTATCTCAAAACATGTGCCCAGTTTTGTGGCTGTCGGCATTGTAGGTAGACTTTGGGTTGCTAGCATCTGCCCACAAATACTTTATAATCTTCAAGAGTGTCACTTATTCAGGAAAGGAATAAACAGTTGCCAATTTCTAGCCAACTCCATCATAATGGTCTCATTGGTAATGCTCTCCCAAATGGTGAGTCAGTCATATTATTCCAGTCTTATTACAAGTGGCTTTTAATTTCACCTTTTGTTTATACTATACATCTGCTATCATTTGCATAATAGAATCCAAAGTGAGAAATTTTCTTTACTGTGACCATTGGTATTATTAGATGACCATAACTTCTGGTCAAATGTATAAGCTTAGTATTTGGAAAATTACTAGTAAATATCAAGAGCTACCTTGGTTTAGGGAAGCTATGGAGTGCATGAAGTAGAGTACTGTATTTGGAATCAGAAAGACTTACCTTGAGTTCAAATCCAGCCTGAGACAGTTTCTAGTTGTATGACCCTGGGCAAATCACTTAATCTACTTTGCCTCAGTTCCTCATCTGTCAAATGAGCTGGAGAAAGAAATGCCAAACCGCTCCAGTATCTTTGCCAAGAAAATCCCATATGGAGTCAGGAAGAGTCAGACATGACTGAACCTTGGTTTCACTTTTCCACCACCGTATATCAAGGACTTGTGGCTTCAAAGATGTGGGAGCTTTTCCCATTAAATCCTGTCTTGGAGAGTTTTATTTTCAAGAGAATTATATTATGTATGCACTCATGGTGTTGATGCTCTATTTAGCAACATTCCGGGGTAATTAGTGAAACCATTTTTCCTGCAAGATTTTTAAGAACCTGCATTGTTACAGAGCACTAAAATTGTTATTCAGAAACAAGCCTCTGCAGTTAATAAAATGCAACTGCCAGTGTTGCAAATGTCCGCTAACTGTTTTGTAGGTATATAAACTGTGCAAAAGGAAATTAAAACCTCGTTCGGGGTTCTGGGAACTTTTGTAGATGGACCACATTTCTTTTCTAATACATTTCTGCACTTTTCTATTCAATTTCTTTAATGAAACTAATGACATTTTGAGCATTCATCTTAAAGACATAAATTTGACCTCTTTATCTCCAATTTATCCTGTCTGTATCTTGTTTGGACGTAGTAGTTAGCATCTTCCTCATTAAATTGTGAGCTTCTTGAGAGCAGAAACAATTTTTTACCTTTCCTTGAATTCTGAGCTTAGCATAGTGGCTGGCACATAGTTTGTGTTTAATAAATGCTTGTTAATTTGAATTAATTTTACAATACCTGATCCCATGTTTGACTACTAGAACAGTCACTGCTGCATTTGTGTGAATATAGGTTACATCCCTAAAATAAATTCTTTGATAGGAAAAATACATAGGTATACATTGAAAATAAATTACTTAAGATTAATGCTGGAAAGTAAATATATATGGATCTTTCCCAATTTATAACTGTCTGTTTTTAAATATTTTTATTTGAAGTTTTGAGTTCCAGATTCTGTCTCTCCTTCTCTCCTTTCCACTCTTTCTTCCCTGAGATGGTAAGCAGATATAGGTTATACATGTACAATTGTGTATAACATTTCTTATTTGTCATTTTGTACAAGAAGACTCATATAAAAGAAGAAAAATGAAAGAGTGAAAAACAGCATGCTTCAATCTGTATTCAAACAGTATCAATTCTTTCTCTGGAAGCGGATAGTACGCTTCGTCATCAGTCCTTTGGCATTGTCCTCGATCATTGTGTTGCTGAGAATAGCTAAGTCATTCACAGTTCTTCATCGAACAGTATTGCTGTTACTGTGTACAGCGTTCTGTTCACCTCACTATGCTTAAGTTCACGTAAGTCTTTCCAGGTTTTTCTGAAATCATTCTCCTTGTCATTTCTTATAGCACGATACTATTCCATCACAATCATATACCACAGCTTGTTTAGCCATTCCCCAATTGATGGGCATCCCTTTGATTTCCACTTCTTAGCCACCACAAAAGGAGCTGCTGTAAATATTTTTGTACAAATAGATCCTTTTCCTTTTTTTTTTTTTGGATTTCTTTGGGGGGATGTAGACCTAACACTGGTATTGCTGCATCAAAGAGCATGTGCGGTTTTATAGCCTATAAGCATCTATACAGCATCTTCCCCTCCATTATGATAGCTCTTTCAGGCAGAATATGTGGGTTTTATAGCCTTTTGGGCATAGTTACAAGTTGCTCTTTAGAAGGGTTGGATTAGTTCACAACTCCACCAATAGTGCATTAGCATCTCAGTTTTCTCACATCGCCTCCAACATCCAATATTTTCTTTTTGTGTCATGTTAGCCACTCTGATAAGTGGGTGCTGTATTTTGTCAAAGGCTCTTTCTGCATCTATTGAGATAATCATATGATTTCTGTTGGTTTTGTTATTGATATGGTCAGTTATGCTGATAGTTTTCCTAATATTGGACCAGCCTTACATTCCCGGTATAAATCTCACCTGGTCATAATGTATGATCCTTTTGATATATTGCTATAATCTTTCAGCTAGTATTTATTAAAAATTTTTGCATCAATTTGAATCAATTAGGGAATATAATTTTATTTTTCTGTATTGGCTTTTTTTTGGTTTAGGTATCAGCACCATATTTGTGTCATAAAAGGAATTTGGTAGGACTCCTTCTTCACCTATTTTCCCAAATAGTTTATATAGTATTGGGATTAATTGTTTTTTGAATTTTTGGTAGAATTCTCTTGTGAATCCATCTGGTCCTGGGGGTTTTTTCTTAGAAAGCTCATTGATAGTTTGTTCAATTTCTTTTTCTAAGATTGGGTTATTTAAGTATTTTATTTCTTCTTCCGTTAATCTGACTAATTTATATTTTTGTAGATGTTCATCCATTTCATTTAGATTGTCAAATTTATTGGCATATAGTTGAGCAAAATAGCTCCTAACAATAATCTTAATTTCTTCTTCTTTGGTGGCAGATTCACTCCTTTCATTCTTGATATTAGTAACTTGGTTTTCTGATTTCCTTTCTTAAATCAAATTAAACAGTGGTTTATCTATTTTCCCCCCCCCCCATAAACCAGCTTCTAGTTTTATTTATTAGTTCAATAGTTTTTTTTTTTACTTTCAGTTTTATTAATCTATCCTTTGATTATCAGGATTTCCAATTTGGTGTTTAATTGGTAATTTTTAATTTGTGCTTTTTTTTTTTTGTAGTTGCATGCCCAATTCAATCAGTCTGCTTTTTCTCTATTTTATTGATGTAAGCAATTAGAGATACAGATTTTCTCCTAAATAATGCTAAGGTACATCCCATAAATTTTGGTATGTTGTCTCATTGTTGTCATTTTCTTTAATGAAATTGTTAAATACTTCTATTATTTGATCTTTATCCCATTTATTTTTTAGGATTAGATTATTTAATTTCCAGTTACGTTTTAATATCTCTTTCCATGGTCCATTATTGAAATTTTTGGTGCATTGTGATCTGAAAAGGTTGTATTTACTATCTTTGCTTTTCTGCATTTAAGGTTTTTAGGTCCTAATACATGATCAGTTTTTGTGTAGGTGCCATGTGCTGCCAAGAAAATTATATTTCTTTGGATTACCATTCAATTTTCTCCATATGTAACTTTTCCAGGATTTTATTCTCCTCCTTAACTTCTTTCTTGTTAATTTTTTTGGTTAGATTTATCTAGTTCTGAGAGGGGAATGTTTAGGTTCCCCACTAGTATAGTTTATTACCTATTTCCTCCTGTAAATCATTTAACTTCTCCTTCAGAATTTTAGATGCTATACTATTTGGTGAATATATGTTTAGTGGTGATATGACTTCATTGTCTGTGGTACCTTTCAGCAAGATGTACTTTCCTTCCTTATCTCTTTTAATTAAATCTATTTGATAATTTCTTGAAATATGTTGTCCAGGCCTTTTTTTTTTTTTTTTGGATCATGGCTTTCTGGTCATCCAATAATTATTATATTATCTCTCCTTTTTTATATTATCTCTCTTTTTCTCTAAGTCAGTTGTTTTTCCAATGAGAAATTTCACATTTAATTCTATTTTTTTTTTACTTTTTGATTTTGTTTTATCTTATCTTGATGTCTTATAAAATCGTTAGCTTCCACTTACCCAATTCTGATTTTTAAGGAATTATTTTCTTCAGTGAGCATTTCTACTTCCTTTTCCATTTGGCCAACTCTAATTTTAGGGAGTTATTTTCCCCTTGGTAAATTTTTGTATATCATTTTCCATGCTATTGACTCTTTTTTCATGATTCTCTTGTATTACTCTCATTTCTTTTATCATCTTTTCTTCTACTTCTCCAATTTGCTTTTTTAAATCCTTTTTAAGCTTTTCCAGGAATCCTTTTTGGGCCTGAGACCAAATTACATTTTTCTTTGAGACTTCACATGTAGCCATTTTGATACTATTGTCCTCTTCTAAGTTTATGCCTCTCTGTCCACATTGTAACTTTCTATAGTCAAGCTTTTTTGTTTTTTGCTCATTTTTCTGCATTTTTATATGACTTGGTGTTTTTATGTGAGAGTTGGCCTCTGGTCCTGCACTGTCCCAAGCTTTTTACGAGGGGCTGTGGGTCTTACTGCTGGCTTTCAGTGGGCTTCAGGGCTTAGCTTTTTTGGATGGTATAGGTGTCTCTTCTGTCTTGTACTAGGCAGAGGGAGGGAGGGGCTTCCTGTTTATATCCCCTGGGTGTGGGGTGTAGCTGCTGGCCTCCCACAGGGGTGGAGCCTTTATGCTGGATTTCTATTGTAACAGAGTCTTTCTGGTGGCTGGCCCAGGCGGAGGTGTATTGTTGCTGGTCTACTCCAGGGGTGGGACCCTGTTGCTGAGTTGACAAACAGGGTCTCTCTGCTGGCAGGTCCCAGGGAGAGGCCTTCACTATTGGTCAACAATAGGGTCAAGGTTTGACTGGAGGCTTGTGCTGGGGGTGGGGTTGCTGGGGTGGAACTTTCCTGTGCTGCACAGACTGCTCACTTGTTTGAGGCACTCTAGGCTTGCAGGAGGCTGGGGCCTTACTGGTAGACTGCCTCAGAGTTGGAGGCTTGCCGCAGGCCCCCTGCTGTGAGTCTGGCTGCTGCTGCTGCTGCTGCTGCTACTAGTGCTGTTGAACCTCACTCCCCTTCAACCTCAGTGGACAGACGTTTCTTGCGGAGCTGGGAAGCTTCTTCCCTGCTCCTAGGTCAATTCTGAGGGGGTTTTCTAGTTGTTTGTAGGAAAATTTTGGAAGGCTTCAGAGAGTTCCTTCCTCACTCTGCCATCTTGGCACCACAAGTCCACTTTGTCTTTTTTACATCAGAATAATTCCTAATATATGATCCTTTTAATCTCCCATTTACAAAAGAAAAAATTGAACAAAATCCATAGGATAGCAGCATCTGATAATGTTTACATCATTTAGTAACCAGAGTCTATTATCTCTCTCTTGACAGCAGAATAGTATATTTCCTTCTCTTTCCCCTGGGACCAAGATTGATCGTTGCAATAAATCATTTAAGTTTTGTTTTTATTACACTATTGTGGTCAGTATATTTTTTTTCTTGCTTCTACTCAGTAAGATATGCCCTATAGAGCAAAATATAAGGTATATTTTATATTCTTTTAAATATAAATAATTAGAGGGGAGAGGTAATAAGCCTTTTCCCACTGTTTTTCATCCATCAAACTACCTTCATGTGGAAGTACCTTTCTGGTTTCAGAATAATAATAGTAATAGCAATAACAGTAGGTATTGTAACATTTATATAGAGCTGGAAGACTATATAATGTATTTATTTGCATATGCTAAATAGCATATTCTTTATAAGCATTATCTTATCTGTTTTTCTCATGCAAACCCATGCCCAAGAATGGGATGGTAGGGTAGAGGGATTGTGGAAAGGGATCACCTTTTAAAATTTTAAATATTCAGCAATTTCTCTGAATTCTGGCAAGGTGGTAAGAAATTGTGTATAGTAAAAAGGTCACTGGCACAAGGAGAATTTAAAATGGGGAAATGAAAGGAGTCCTGAGAAGAGTAGAGAATTTTCAACTCCTCCTTTCCCCCAGGGAAATTAAAAAAAAAAAAAGGTAGTAGCCTTTTCAGAGAATAAAAAGGAAACATTCATTTGTAAATTTTTTCCCCTTAATCTCAAGTTTTCAAGTTTTTCTAGTATTCTTTTATCTTGTCTTGTAGCCAGATGCTAAAAATAGTTAAGACATAATTGCTTGGTGGTAAAAATCAAGCGATTTCCATTCATTTGGGACCTGAATGCATGGGAACAGTTCAAAATTTCTCCAGCAATTGATCCAAAGAGTGTTGCTCATTTATCAGTTCTATGCATTTGAGGCTTAATTTCTCTGAAGTTGTTTTCTGTTCCATCTTTTGACTTAAGTTGATTACAAATATCAGGATATGTCTGTTTGGGGAGGAAAATGCTATTTAGGCGGTTGCATTAATTGGTGGTCTTTCTTCTTTGGAATAAATTTATAGGACCTTGAAGTCTTGTCACCTAGGTTCATAAAAGTCCTGCCTTAGATTTCCAATTTAGCTAAGATTGTGGATAATGAGTTTGAATTAATGTAGTTTGTCAGTAGCAGTAGAATGCAGTGATGGCAAGAACATCCTTCCACATTTAGGAAATAATATCTCCTGTTTATTTTTTTGCACAGCATCATAAACAACATCTGTGCCTCTGCTTTTCTGGCAAGTATTGAGCTGCTAAAAGCCAAGCAGATTTACATCATGGTTTGTCCTTTTTACCAGGTGATTTTCATGGCAACCTTAAAAGCTTATGCCATAAAGAGTTTTTAAAAATGTATTTCCCAGGTATGGAAAAGGAATTAGAGTAAATAATGCCTTGGAAGCCAGTCTCAATAATGTTTAATTCTCTCCTTTCAGCCATTTAACTCTATAGGTTCACAGACTGTAAGGGCACTCAGTGTGTCTGTAGACGTAACAGAGACATCTTTAAAAGTTGTGCCCTTGAGTGAGTATGGCTTGTGTGCCAGTGTCAAAATACGAACATTCTTTCTCTCATTTGCACTGTAATGGGAAATATATTTTTCAGGCATCATAATTCTGATATTCTAATGCTTTTCCACTCCCCTTCCCAAATCCCCAGTAACAACCAGCCCATCCAGAAACCAGAAGTTCTTCATTAAGTAGAATTTTAATCCAGATGGTGTTGTGAAACCCTCACGATCATACTACTGGCATTTCAAGAATTGTATCAGAGTCCCCCCTGACTTGGGCTGAGGAGTGAACATCAGGGTCTGTTAGTCTCTCTTGATTTAAGTATTCACCATGGTACCTGGGGTGTATCTGGGGGCCAATTGTCACTGACATGAGCATGAAGTGAAAAATATATGTCTGCACTCCTTTATTTTTCATTTATCAGTAAGATGCATGTTTCTCTCATGCAAAGGAAAGAAAATCACAAGAACACATGCTTGTCTGTCTTTAGAACTCTCTAGAATTAGCTTGTCATGAAATGTAAAACTAATGTGCAGTTGTAAAAACCACTGCCAACGTTTTCCCTGCCGTTGCCTGATGGCTAAGTAGATTTGGAAATGAAAGGGGTTATTATAAAGTGATTACTGAATAGCTAGGTATGTCATTTTAAACAAGCAGCTAAAATCCCTCTGTTATGGATTCAGGCACTAGCCTTGTTTTGTATCATTCATATTTAAGATGTGATTTTGATTGTGGAGGAGTAATCAAGCTCCAGGGATAATTTAAGAGAAAAAATATACAGGATGATATTTTCTTTCATGCTTTATAAAGTACATTGGAATATAAATGAAGCATTCTTTACAATGTGTACTATTAAATTTGGACTTAAATATAAGAATGTGAACACAGGTTGGCTTTGGTTCACAGTGAAAATCTCTCTAGTTGCATAAAAACTTTTTTTTTTGTTTTCTTTCTAAATCAGTCAGACTCATGATAGAATAGGGTTGTTGCGAGACCGGATACATCTCCAAATGTAGCGGGTTAAAAAGGCAGTATCCTGAATGTCTCACAGCTGCTTTTTATAGTTGGGAGAAGGAATGCCAGCAAAAAAAAAAAAGAAGGAAAGGAAGGAAGGGAAATAAAAAGAAAGAGAGAGAAGAAGGGAAAGAAGGAAGGAAGAGAAAGAGAGAGAAGGAAGGAAGGAAGGGAAAAAAGAAGACTCACAAATTGAATTTTCAAAAGAGACGATGGGTTAGACATGGAAAAAGAAACTATGACCTAGTTGTGCTTTCTATGATGGCATCTTTAAGCAGGTTTGACAATATTTTCACTTACCTCAAAATCGCTATGAGAATAATACCTCTGCCCCTTCACGTTGAGTTTATTCTGTCCTGGTCTGTGTCAGAGAGAGGTGCTTTAACTTAACCTGAACATCAAACACTCAGTCCTTAACCCAGCCCTTACAGGAGCTCAGGAACTTCCAGAGTGTATGGGTCTCTTCTCATTAATACACATGGGAATCTTCTCTTCAAAGATCAAAAGCTAATTCATTAAGTCAGAGAAGCAGGAAGACAACCAGGAAAGATGTCCATCTACTGAGATTCATCCTTCAAAATCCCAATGAATAAATAGTGAGTTGTCATGAGAATCCCAATTTTGAACTAGTCTGTTTATCCAATGTCAAGAAATAAGGGTATAAATTGAGAAAAACTGTCAAAAACAAAGTACGGAAAAGAACAGCAGCGTTGTCTACATTATATCTGGAATACATATAATTTTTCTCATTGATTAAGTCTGCAGCATGTTTTTATGGATATTTATGAAGAAGGCAAAGTGACTGGAGAAGTAAAGCAGGTTTAATTGGCATGGAATGGTGCTGGTCAACAGTCTAGGTAGGGTATTATGCCCCCATTTAATATTCAGTCAATATAATTTTAAAAAAAGAGAAGAAACAAAAACCCAAAAGATAAAATCTATTCCACATTCATATTCCATGGCAATGGAGCAGGTAACAACTTGATTTGTGAGGTCAGTAAAATGGGAAAAGAATGTTTATCCCATGCAAAATTGCTTCCATGATGATAATGGCATTTTATAATGGAGTTGAGTTAGTATGGGATGCTCAGATGATAGAAATTCAGGGTGTGGATGCCAGATGGAGAGAGGGAAACTGTCTGTGCAAAAGAGAAAGTTTTGGTCTTGTATTCCATTGGTTATTTCATGGAGACTCAAGAAATTTACTGGTTGGGACATTCATCTCATTTTCTCATGTCCTTTAAAATAAAAGGTATTAATAAACTCTCTCAAACGAACACTTCCTGCTTTACTATTAATATGCTTCTGGAGGTTGCTAACAGCAGGCAGGCTTGCTGGGAAGTGCATTTTCTACTCCTTAATTCTCCAGGCTTCCCTAGAAAAGATTAGAAGGATGGAAAAACTGGGTTTTTAAATAAGTGCTTATCAATCATATGCTATTTTAAATTGAAGAAAGCTCTTTTTAAAATGAGTTGTTGATGAAAACATACTAGAATAATTAGAGTATAGCAATCAATCCAGCACAGGGAAGTGTGGTCTTTTGTGCAACCATTTGCCCAGATTCATAAACAACTTCAAACAGAAACCTCTGTAATCATGAAAAGATTACAAATACTAAAGAAAGAGAGTCTGAACAGGTTAAAAAAAAAAGGTTTCCAAATGATATTCGTGTTCTTCACATATTAGATGAAACTTTTTTTAAAAGTTAATTTGCTCCCCGCCCCAGTATACTAATCACTAATATAATGATACTTTAGCTGCAGGGCAGAGAATAATTAGAGGTCTTTTCACTTTGAGTAATGTATTGGTTCCGAGCATCTAAGATGTGCGTGCATCAGAGCTTTATGAAGGTGAAAAAGGTCAAAACCTATTCCAAACCAATTTTTGACTGTCTTGAAAAACTCTCTGAAAATTACTTTACATCCTTCTTGTTTATATTTTCTGATATAAATACCAAGCAACCTGAATGACTACGAAGTCATTTTCCCCTCCAGACACCAGTTTCTCTGTAAAGTTCACCCAAAGGATGAACTGCAGTTTGCCCATTCCAGCGCACTGAAACAATTCAGGGTTCTAATTGTGCTTCAGCAAAAATGGACTTCCTTCCACTGTGATGAACTTTACAGTTTGAAAATGTCACCCGAGGAACTCAGCAAAAAAGGTGAAATATGCTGGTGTTCAGAAGGAACCGAAATACCATTTTCCCCTCCACATGATTTCTTCTGAGACAGCATAAAGCAAAAAGAAAAAAATATTCCTCCAGTCCTCCTCCTCCCAAAAAAAGAAATCTCAGAAACGGCTGCAGTGCAACAGAAAGTCAGATGGCTACATAAGTAAGCCTTACTCAGGGATAGGTCACTACTTGCTGTATCTGTGAGAAAGACAGATGGGCAGAATGATGTCCACTGTGCCACCTCGCTGCAGGGCATTACGGAGATAGAATTTGATAGGACTTAATGACTGAATAGATATGAGCTTCTTTTCATCATAGTATCATTGATGAGTACATGGCTTTATGAGCTGGAATGACACAAACTGAGATCTGTAGAATTTCTAAATGATATTCCTGTTGTTTGAAAGAATTTGTATAATTTTAGTGACATCATTTTCCCCACAAGGGTGTATATTATTCACTTGGCAGGAGCTAACCTACTGTAAATCTTGATGTGATTGTTATTTGAATGATTTCTTACATCATTATGGATTTAAAACTGGAAGGTACCCTGAAGTCTGTCTAGCCAAACCTCCTTAATTTAGAGATTAGAAAATTGAGACCCAGGGGGGCTAAGGGTCTTACCCCAGTGACCCAGGTAGTAAGTGACAGCTGAGATTGGAATTCAAATTCTCTAACTCCTATTTCAGCACTCTTGTCCACTTTATATCCTTTCAAGAGAACCAGACTTTTCAGTGTTCTGAACAATATATAGAAAAAGCGCAATTCTTGCTTTCATGCTTTCTCCTTCACAATTTTTTTCCTACCTTGTTGTAGAAAACACTGTACTAGGCACATAGGGCATACAAAGAATTTCATATTCTCTGCAATACTCTTTAAAACCCACTGAGGATGTGTGTATATGTGTGTGTGTGTGTGGTGTGTGTGTGTGTGTGTGTGTGTGTGTGTTTAAGGAGGAAGGGGGATATAAATAATTAGAAAACTGTGGTGGAATATTAGGCCATTAGAAAGGTACAAATAAAGTAGTCTGGAGATTTGGAAGACGGACAACTTACCTATAGCTGGAAGAATCAGTTTAGGTTTTATAGAGGAGTTAGCATTAGAGCTGAGTGTTTAAAGATGGGAAAGATTTTTTTTAAAGGTGGAAACAAGGAAATAGGAAATTAGTGGTAGAAGGAAGAGCATGGACACAAAAATAGAGCTGGGAAAGCACAGGGTATATTCAGGAGCCAGGGAATAACCCAATTTGAGTAAAATCGAGACATCTGTTAGGGAGATAATGAGATTTTGTTGCAGGAGGGCCTGGAACATCAAGCTAAAGAATTTGGATTTTATGTTGTAGGAGGTGGAACATCACGGCAGATTTTTGAGTAAGAAAAATAGCATAAGCATAGCTGTACTGGAATAATATTCATTGGAAACTAATGTCTGGGATGGTTTGAAGGCATGGAAGCTAATGAACAGGCTATTGCAATAGACTCTAAATGGTGGTCGATGAGATCTGAAATAGAGAATCTGGAGTAGGAATAGTACTAGGAGTAGTAGGAGTGTAGGAGTAGTAATAGCTAACATTTCTATAGCACTTACTGTGTTCCAGGCACTGTGCTAAGCATTTTACAGTAATTTTCTCATTTGATCCTCACAACAACCCTAGGAAATATTATAGAGCTAGTCTTATCACCGTTTTACACATAGGGAAAGTGGGACAAATAGAGGTTAAGTGACTTGCCCAGAGTCACACAGCTAGTAAGTGTCAGAGGCCAGAGGTGAACCCAGGTCTTCTTGACTCCCAGCCTTACCTCTCTGTCTGCTGTGCCACCTACCTACAGGGCATTACAGAGAAGAATCTGACAGGGCTTAATGGCTGAATAGATATGAAGGGCTGGTAGGGAAAGGGAGCCCGTACTTAAAAAGACAGATGCAATGCATACAAACTCATGATGTGATGCTGTCATGCTTTAAAAAAAAAAAATCAAACCTTCTTTCTGCCACAAACAGGGACATCTGGTAACTTTTTTACACATTCATTGCCAAAGGCTTCTTTTCCTTGCTGATTTGTCAGAACTAAATGAATGGTGAGTGTTAGAACCCTTCCTGGGATATGACTGTGAAACTCTAAGTGATAGAAGGCAAAAAGGAGGGTAAACTGCCCCAAGTGTCAGAGCAAATGAGTAAGAACCAGGTAGGGAGCCAAGCCTGACATTCTCGCAGGGCCCCAGAATTTCCAAGTGGAAAGATTGTCATTTCCATGGCCTGTACCCTCTTACTAAGTCTCACAGGGAGAATTATTTCCCAGATAGACTGAACAGCCCCACAACTGTGTGTTTAGAATGTTTAGTTTTCAGAGAGAAATGAAGAAACCAAAATCAACACTGTATTACTTTTCATGACATAGATTTGAGATTATAAAAAGTACTTAGTGCATTACTGATTTCTCCTTAATAATTTGTGTGGATTTTTTTTTGTCTATGGATTTATCTAAGCCCTTCTTGGACTTAATGACAGTTATATTTTCAGTGCTTGAAATTGTTTTGCTGTTGTATATATACACACACAGATACACTATGCTGTGTAATGGGTCAGCTAATGGGGCCCGGAAAAAGCAAAACTAAATTAATTTACAAGTCAGATATAATTTCTCATATTCTTTAGTCCTTAACCCCTCACTGTCTTTTTCTCTTATGTCTTTTAGGGGTAAGTGTTCAACTGATGTCTAATGTGGTCCTTATACCTGAGACATGGGTTCTTTCTTATTTCTGCCTTTACTACTTTTTATTTAAAGGTACACATATGTGTGTATAAGGTGCTCCAAAACTTTTAGTGCAATCTTAAGCATTTATATATGTATACATATGTGTATGTATGTAACTATGCAATTATATATCTATGTGTCTATGTATTGTGTTTCTCCATTAGATACTCACTGAGCCAGGTCCCAACCAAGCCCCACTTGGTTATTGTTTGAGTCCTCATGGCTCATAGTGAGTGTAAATAGCAATTATTTATGTTTTGGCCAGAAACCCTGAGGGCCTTCCCCTCCCAGATTTATTTATTTAATTTTTTAAAACTACATAAAAGAGGCCATTCTTTGCCTCATTTCTTATCTAGCCTTAATCATTGAATGGGTATTGCTTCAGATAAGCTGAGACCTGGGAAAGAGCTAAAAAAGGCCAAAGTCTCCTACTGCATACGGGACCATCTCCAGTCATCCGGATCTATGTCTTGCTACTGCACCTAGATGGCTCTGGAGGAGAAAGTGAGACTGGTGACTGCACAGCTCCCTCACTTAAATCCAGTTCATTTGCTAGTCACGGCATCACCTTCCTGATGTCATGGTCTTCTTCTACAACATAGGGTAAAGAACAACAGTCTCTTTTAGAATGTGAGATTCTTAAGACCAGGGACTGTTTCATTGTTTGTATTTATCGCCTAGCACAGAGCTTGACACATAATATGTACTCAGTAAATGTTTGTTGATTGACTACACACTCTCACCCTTAGTGAAGGCATCCATATTTGCCAGTCTAATTACTCTTCTAGACTAATGACTCCCAAATCTATTAAGAATATGATAGTTTATGAGCCACAAAATAAAATTAGTCTAATTTTTTTTTTTAGAGATATCTTGTTTTGGTTTGTTTTTATTCTTTCCTGAATCATTCAGATTAATCATCCACCTTGTTCCTCACACCTGGCTTTAAATTACTTTTGGCAGTTTCCAGAAAATGTAATATACTTTTGAAGGATAAAGAAACAAATCCTCCCCAGGAGGAAGAGAGAGAGACACACAGAGAGAAAGACAAAGAGAGAGAGAGAGACAGAGACACACACAGTCAGAGAAATAGATGAGGAATAAATATTTGTGAGATTTTGAGAGTAATGCTAGGAGAATGGTATTATTACCAACAAAAGAAATAAGGAACTCAAGTGAAGAACAAGTTTTAGGGCAAAAATGATGAAGATGAAGAAGAAAATAGATAAATAGAGCATTTATTAAGCTCTTACTGTGTGCCAGACCCTATGCTAAACACTGGAATAATGAATTTGATTTTGGGGAGTTAAGTGACACATTCTGAGATCCTTAATAGACAGGGGAATATTACTCCCACTTCACGAGAGGTCTCTTAAACAAAGTAAAACAGTTAAGTAAAACCAAAAATACAGTGGCCTCATTGGACAGTGCATGTAACATGCAGCATTTCACATCTGTATGAAATACATCTTCTCTCCCTATATATCTATAGCTATATCATTTATATCAGTATCTACATTATCTATACCTGTGTCTATATCAAGGCTGTATGGGGTATTCCAGGAGTACTAGCACCTCTGGTCTGAGGACTTTTTGAGCCCTTTCCAAGGCTGCTCATCCACCGTTGGTGTCCACCTGTCACCCAACCCTCACCTGTTGCTCCAGGAAGCTGTAGCTTGAACAGCAGCCATGCCCTAGTAAACCTGTCTTGACAGATGGGCTAAATCAGGTTGAGAATAACCAGCAGACCTCAGACCCCATCGGTGAGGTAGGGGGATGTCTACCTCAAGCATGTGAAGATTTCCCCTGGCAGAATGGGCAGATGAGAATAATTTGTGGAGTATTTAGGGCTTGGTCAGAAAACAAAGATGCTAAGATCAGCCATTGCATTCTAGTCTGTTCCCAGTCATTCTGACCTCTGTCTTGCCATTGCACTTAGATAACCCTGCCTCACTTAAATTCCTTTCATACACAAATCAAGATGTCATTCTGTGATTTCGTTGGTCCTCTTTGAAAATGAAGGATAAACAACAATATCTATATCACCTAGATGTATCATCTATTTATCTATCCATCTATTTCAGTCATTAGACTTGAATACTTCGCATGATATTCTGTCCTCTCTGTTCTTAATGTTACCTGGCTATTTTAGGGCTTTATTATATTATGTAGGATAACCTATGTTTTTTTTTTTTATCAGAAATTTAATCATTAACCAACACAAGCATTTAATATGCAAAAAAAAATTGGGAAAAAAAGTCCTTCATTCTATCATCACCTAGACAATTTCAGCTGCCTTTTAATGAACAGAAGAATTGCTTTTCTTCTCATCCATGGCCATGCCTACCTGTCATTGCCGAATTACTTTTCCCAATGCATTGGTCACATTTTACTTACACATGCACTTACATATGCACTTTAAATCAGTAATGTCATGTGGCCCAGTCACACAGTAAGGCCAAAAAGACAGCACATCTCCATTCTTATAACTTGTCTTTATCCATGTTTTCCTAAATGTCTGCTACTGTTCTTTACTCTATGTTTCCATCTGTTGAAATTCTGAACAACCTTCAAGATCAGCTCTCACTACCTCCATGAAGCCTTCCCTTATTTCCTCTGAACTCTTTTATCTTTTTATAGTTTTTTTTTTTGTCTTCTCTCTCTGTCTCTGTGCATGTTTGTGTGTCTGTGTGTGGCATCTTGTTTATTTTTATGTGGTACCACAGTATCACAGAAGCATAGCATATTGGACCTGGGAGGTACCTCAGATTTTCTGGTTGCCCCTCTAGATTATAAACTTTTCAGTTCCTCACAGGATGCTATGCCTGCAACAGCACCTAATAAATATTTAATGAGTGTTCTGAGTTAATAGGCAGTAATTTTTTTCCTAGAACTTATTGAGCTCTGGACCTCTTATCTGAGGTTGTCCATAAGCTGTGAGCCGGAATTCCAGCCTTTCATGATGACCGAGTACAAGACCATTAATACATTTCATAGAATTAGCAATTTACTGCTCAGCTGTAGGATATAGTGAGTTACCTCTAAGAGTCTTGACCAACTTTGAACAAGAATTTCAGATATATGATAAATGTCGACTCACTCTCAATTGTCAGAGAAATTATTCTTCCTCTCCCATTTCTGCCTTGTAATTTTTGCTTTCTGCTAGGAATAGTCATCATGACAGATATTCAGTGCACAGCACATTCCCTTGCACATAGTTGATGACTGATACGTATGATAATGATGATGATAAACATGATAATGACCTCCAGTCATTCTGTATTGGTTTCAAGCATCATGTCAGTCTTGTGGAGCATATTCACATCGTAAATTATGGAAGGCAGTAGATTTTATTTAACATAGGAAACCACTGATGTTTGGTGAAATAGCCTTCATATTGCTCCGTTAGTTTTCAGATCACTTTTTTTAATCCTATCTAAAATTGATAAAAACAAAAGATAAAAATAGTTACATTGTACCTTTTCTTAGATATCATTTGTTTTGTAGGAAGAAAGAAACTAATTACTTAAAACCAGTGTGTACAGTGGTTTCATAAAAAATTAATTACTTTCCATTCTTTTTTTTTGTTTCCCATAAAATTCATTGAGACCTATTGTTATTTTCACTGAGGAAATTGTTTTTAGGGCAGGTAGTCTTAGAATATAGCAGTTGCTTCATTACAAACTGCTACATTGTATTCAATAAGTTTGCAAATTAATAAATGCCTGGAGGACATTTTTATTTAAAGGTAAATAAACCTAAGCATTCTCAAATTTAATTGAAACTAAAAGCACTTTCTCTGACCTGAGTGTAGCAGCAGTTAAAAACATTTTATAGGTCAAAATGAGGAGGAGGATGGTTTCATATTAAAAGGCTACTTTGAGTTCTGGATTTTTATCAGCTACAGCTATTTAGTGGTTTGCTGACTCACTGATAAGAAGAAAACTGTTAACCAATAATAAGCATTGTTGTTATTTCCCCCACATGTAGGCAGCTGTTACATTTTTATTTTTTTGCTTCTGATGCTCTCATAGATAAATGATTTATGTAAAAATATTGAAATAACAACTAAACAGCTCATATTTATATAACACATTCACAATCACAAAGCATTTTCCCTGCAATAGCCCTTCAGACACATTTTATAGTTGAGAAAACTAAAACTTAGAGAAGTTGCCTATAATCATATAAATAATTTTTGTTGTTTACTCATCTCAATTGTACATGTGGGGTTTTCTTGGCAGAGATACTGAGGTGGTTTGCTATTTTCTTCTGCAGCTCATTTTATGGATGAGGAAACTGAGACAAACAGAGTTAAGTGACTTGTCTAGGGTCACACCGTTAGGAAGCATCTGAGGCCTGATTTGAATTCAGGTCTTCCTGACTCTAGGCCCAGCTCTCTATCCACTGTGCCACCTAGCTAACCACCATATAAGTAATGCATATATATACATATGATATTATATGTTTATATTTATATATTTACATATATATCTATATATTATACTTATATATTGTAATATATACTTAACAATGATAGCTACCATTTATATAACACTTTAAGTCTTGCAAAGCACTTTACAAATATGTTATTTGACCCTCACAATAACATTGGAGGGAGGTAGGTATTGTCCTTGTTTTATAAATGAGGAGACTGATGAAACAGAGGTTAAGCAATTTTCCCAGGATCCCACAGCTATCAAGTGCCTGATGTTGAATTTGAACCCAGGTCTTCCTTTCTCCAGAATCAGTACTCTATTAATGCCACCCAGCTGTAGTAAATGTCTGAATTTGCACCGAAGTCTATTGACCCTAAGACCAACACGAGACTTCAGCTATATTGGCTGATGGTAGCAAAGGGTATAGCTCATACTATTTCTAGTTTTTGTTTCATTTATTTTAATAGACCTTTCTAGTCCATGAAGAGGGAGAAAAGAGAAACCTGATATCAGGAACCTTAGTTGTAATCTATGTTTTTTGATTATCAATGACAGAATCCAAAAATTACAACTAAATGTCTCTCACAGGTTCTGAAATTGAGTTTCTGAAAAAGTATTGTAGTTGTAATAGGAGGTAAAGTGTGAAGTTTCAGAGAAATGAGCTGTGAATTGAACCGGCAATGGAAATTGATCCTATCAGTCAGTTTTTGCCCTTATTCATGGAAAAAACAGAACTGAATATAGAAGAAACCAGGATCGCTGATTAAATGGGATGCTAAAGTGCCAGAGGCTAGAAACAGGGCTTGCTGGTCCCTCAGGTCAGAGCTGCAACTGTCAACCTTCACTGCTTGATACCCAGCTCAAGCTGGCAGAAAGAGAGCAGAATGAAAGATGCTGCAGGCACCAGCGGGGGATTGGTAAGAAGTACCTGACTAAGCTTCAGGCATGACAGACATGGCACTCCTTTGGGAAGCCATCCTACTTTCTTATCATGAGTCAGTGGTCCCGGATTGTCCCGGCTAGCCTCATGATTCATGCCAATGGGGCTTATCATAATAGCCACAATAAGGGAGGGAGAAAATGTCAGAGTGTCCCAAGGGTGTGAGTGTGGCAAAGCCTGTCTTAGCAATCAGCTCCTAACTTCCATTTCCATCTTAACAAATAACAGAAAAGAGGGATTTGAGGGTAGGGAAAGGAGAAAGAAGCAGAGGAAAGGGAGGGTAGCAAATATTACATAATTAGTAACAGTTTGTTAGTCATAGGAATGTAATTTATTACCCTATTATCTAACCCCAAGAGATTTATATGTTATATATAATAAAATGGTAGTAATGGCACACTGAGCCTGTTTTGACGTATTTGTCTTCCAGTCTGGAAACGCAGTCTGAAAAGCAATTAGCATACTGAAATTACACATATTTGGTTATGAAGTTGTCAGTTAGTTCCTAAAATGTGATCTGTTCTCACACTAATGCCCTTCAAGGTCTATGGAGATCATCAATATCACTTTCAAGAGCAAATGTCACTGTGGAATGCCTGATTCACACTTAAGACACAGTTAGGAATAGAGCCATTAGAAACAATGAAGATAAAGGTACTGTAAAATACTGACTTCAGATGCAATTGTCATAAATTCATTGCTAGATCAGAATTCAATTGTATGGAATGGCAGGGGGAAAAACCCTTTTAACCTTTAGGCACTTTGTTTGAGGAGGCACTGAAAGGCATGTCAGATTTTCACTGAGTTATTGGGCTTAAAATATAAATGCCACGTGCTGATGAGTGGTATTTATCTCTCCACTGTGGAAAGAGAATGCTGGCTTCCTGTTTATTTTAGAGGCCCTGTTCTGTGGTTTATTAGCAATCTTCCTTTCTTATAGTTTTCTCCTTTGGTCATAGGGGAGATATAAATGGTGGGACTGCAGAGGGCAGTTTCCAGCTGAGGAAGATTGCATTGCCTTTTGCCATCATCCTCTTTAAGCAGATTAGAATTAAGTGGTAATAGCTGAAAGGAGGTTTATAAATCAGAAAGGCAAAAGTGGCTTCCATCCCTCTTGGTTGATAACAACTTAGAGGTCCAAAGGCTGATCTCAAGGCACAGCCTCATTTTGACCTTAATAAGATGATTTATCTTCTCTATTTATAAAAATTCTTGTAAGGTTTTTTGTTTTGGTTTGGTTTTAGATTTTGAAATCTAAGCTATTAAGAATAAAAGCTAGCTTGACTCTCAGCCCAGAAGAAAAAAGTTATCATCCTGTTTAGATTCAACAAAGCCTATATACTTTTAGTAACTTCTGCTTTTGAATTTCACATTCCTACAATATTCACTAAGAGGAATTTCTACATTAAAAAAGCCCTGATGTAGTAGCCAGAATTGGGAGAGCTGAGGAATGAAGAGTTGGGAAAAGTGGTGTGGTGGGAAATTCACCAAAGATTACTGAGAGGATTTTTTTTTTAATTTCTGGCACTGCCTTGAAATTTGTTTTTGTCTCTTTCCTTTTTACCTAGACAAAAGTAAAACAATGCATGTTTGTTTATGCAGTGAAAGGCTGTTTTCTGTTGAATCTGTTAGTACATGACTTGTTTAAACCAATATCCAAAGCATTTAGTCACTTTATTAGAAAGCAAAAATGATGGAAACCCCTGGAGAATGTTTAGAACAGTCTTGGTAAAGATACATTGATTAATAAGCAAAAGGGAGGAAGGATACATATTAATTTGTTTATCTGTAGCTCATTAGAACTTTTCTAAATATTCAGCTAGTGAAGCAGTAGATAAAATTAGACATTCTCTTTAATCTTATAAAAGTTTCTAATCGTGAAAAAAGCCCCAGTATTATTCCTAAATATCTGATATGTAATATATTTCCTAATAGTAGTAATTTAGATATACAAAATAATTCAGAAATCTTGAAGATTCCATGGAGATTCATAGTCTATTGGGGGAATTTAACTTGAGTTAGATTTCTTATCATACAGTCCCCCTAAGGTAGAAGTTACTTCTTCATCCTTGAATCTCTTGTGCCTTGTATTTTTCTGGACCCCAAACTAAACATGGCCTTTCAAAATGTTACCTTTTTTTTCCCCCAGGCCTCCTTAAAAGTACATTTTCTTTTACTGAAATAGGGAACATTATGGAAAATCTGGATTATATGATAACCAAGCATGCATTGCTTTTTTTGGGGGGGGGTCCTCTTCTATCTACTTACATATCAATTTATATTATTATTTGTATGTATATTTTCTCTTCTCTTCAATTATGCTTTTTGGATGTAAGGACTATCTCTTTTGTTTCATCTTTTTATATTCTGTGCATATCGCATTATCTTTCACAAAGTATCTTTTCCTTAATTTTTATATATGTATATGTGTGTGTGTGTGTGTGTGTGTGTGTGTTTGTCTGTTGAACATAGTCAGCTCCTGGGCTAATATAGAGTTATCTTCATTGGACCACTGCTACATTATCTGGTGAAAGACACACTGTGAGTGCATAATGAGACCAAAAACCCCGAACCCTTCTGATGCAGTCTTCTCCAATTCTTTTTTTGCAGATCCCATGCGTGGACCTAGAAAACTTGAAGTAGTAGAGATCAAATCCCGGCAAATCACAATCCGTTGGGAACCATTTGGCTACAATGTCACTCGCTGCCATAGTTATAACCTCACTGTCCATTACTGTTACCAAGTGGGAGGACAAGAGCAAGTCAGAGAAGAAGTAAGCTGGGACACCGATAATTCACACCCGCAGCATACGATCACTAACCTGTCACCCTACACCAACGTCAGTGTGAAACTCATCCTTATGAATCCAGAGGGACGAAAAGAAAGCCAAGAGCTTATCGTACAGACAGATGAAGACCGTGAGTACTTTGAAATTACATTTTTCAGTGAAGCTTTTGAAAAAAATTTCTTTCTTTTAAAAATATATTGCTTTAAAAAGGAGAGGTGAAACAGGATTAAAAAAAAATCCAGGCTTTAATACAATATATGCTTATGCTGCATGCCTGTATGTGTTTCAGTATACTTACACTGGGAAGGTTCTGTAGTGGGGAAATAGGGACTGAATCGGTGATTTCATTGGTCTATGCCAATGGTGTCAAACTCATATACAAATGGGAGCCATTAAGTTGTTTATAAAGGTCTCTGCCGGCCACATATTGACTTGAAAACCATCTATTAACATTATCTAGTTTGCATTGTATTTTTATCTGTTTTGTTAAATATTTCACAACTGCATTTTGACTTGATTCAACCTTTGTGGAGAGTGTTTCTTTCCATGTGTTTGAGACCTCTGGTTTAGGGAACTTCCAGGAAAGGAAATTGGCTCTACCAATGCAGGCCTCTCTTCTGCACCTTAAGGGTTTGTTGTCTAAAGCACTAAGGGTATGTTTACTTAGGGTCACATGAGCAGAGACTATCAAAGACCTACTCTTCTGATTCTGAAGACAGCTGTCTATCTACTGTATCATGTTACTTTTCTGCGATTATAGTAACATACAGCCATATACGGTCCGTCGTTATTGTTCCCCATAATTTCAGTCAGTCAGCTAGCACTTATGAATCACCTACTGTGGGCCAGGCAATGTGCTAAGTATCTGTAATATTATTAACTCACCTTTCTAGGATGTGTTAAGATTGTGTTAAGGTGGCACAGTAGATATGGTGCTGGGCCTGGAATCAAGAAGACCTGAGTTCAAATATGGCCTTAGACACTTACTGTGTGACCGTGGGCACGTACATCACTTAAGCCTGTTTGCCTCAGTTTCCTCATCTGTAAAATGAGCTGGAGAAGGAAATGGCAAACCACTCCAGTATCTTTGCCAAGAAAACTCCAAATGGGGTGATAAAGAATCAAAAACAACTGAAATGACTGAACAACAACAAAGATTTATGAAATATTTTCCTCGTGAGAGGTCAGTGTGTCAGCCATAACGTAATAAAACCTTGAGTGTGAATCCCCGCTGTGACACCAAGTCTTTGAATGAGTGATATGGATTAAATCTCTTAGTAAAGCCTTCTAATCTACCCATCCCATTTTATCAGTAAGGACCTGAGCCTGGGTCAGTTATGTGACAGATCACGAATGTCACAGCTGCAATCTGAACCCCAGTCTTCTTATTCCAAATTCAGTGCATTTTTCACTGTCTTATATCATCTTTTAAAGGAATTGTTATAGTGGAATGGGTGCTGTGTGGCCCCAGAAGACCAGGATTCAGATCCCAGTTATGCTGGGTAGTAACGGTAGTAACCTATGTGTCCTTGGACATTTAACTTCTCTGGGCCTCAGATTACTCAGTCACAAAATGAAGGCATTTGCCTAGCTGACCTGTGAAGGTCCCATAAAGCTATAAATATCTTATCTTGTGATGCGGTGAATTATGAAGAACTAGCAAAACAAAACTCAATTAAACAATTCTTTTGGTGTTATTATTATTTAGTTCTTTTCAGCTGTATCCAACTCCTCATGACCCCTTTTGGTGTTTTCTTGGCAAAGATATTGGAGTGGTTTGCCATTTCCTTTTCTAGCTCATTTTACAGATGAGGAAACTGAGGCAAACAAGATTAAGTGATTTGCCCAGGGTCACACAACTAGTAAGTTTCTGAGGTTGGATTTGAACTCAGTTCTTCCTGACTCTAGGTCTGGCACTCTGTCTGCTTCACCACATAGCTGCCCAGCAATTCTAGACATTTAAAAAAAAAAAAGAAAGAAAGAAAAAGAAAGAAACTCATAGCCTGTTTTGTAGACCCTGTCTAAAATATGAGGAAGCATGATGTAGTGAGGGGTCCTGGACTTGATGTCAAGAGAAACCCAGGGTTGAATCTTGTTTGTAACAGGTGTGACCCTAGGTGAGTCTTTTAATTAGCCTTTCTGAATATCAGTTTCCTCATCTCTAAGTTGGCAATACGTGATAATGCCTCCCTCACACGGTTGTTGTGAAGATCAAGTGGGATAAAGTCTGTAATGTACATCATGGACTTAAAGCAACTGTATGTGCCAATTTTACATTATAGTGTCAATAAGTGTTATAGAACTTGGAGATCATTAAATCCAAAAAATAAAGTTAAGTGCTACTTGGATACTTTCACATAGACGACTGTGCAGACCTTTCAATCGTTCCCACACTTCTTCCTGAAAGAAAAGCCCATCTTAATGTGCCAGAATTCTTCCTGCACAGTTACATGGCTGTGAAGAGCAGCATACTGCAATCTCCAAAGCATCAAAATCATGAGGCACCCACCAGGCAATGGAGAGACGTATGTATTGCACATAAATAGACTATAGCATGTTTAATAGCAACAAGTTGTGGGCAATAAGTAATGTAAAATATGTCCTCAACAAGATATATTACTAGAAAAGGAGGCAAACTGGTTTTGTAAGAAGCATAAGAAAAAAAGAAGTAGTATACTACATGACTATATCATATACTTTTAAGAGCCCTAGAGATGATCTCTAGGCTTTTGGATGAAGGATTTGTGGGAGGTTTCTGACAAGTTACAGGTCTGCAGGTTAAGAGTGATTATGATATAACCACTGATATAGCCTGAAGATAACAAAATAGGATACCAGCACATATATTCCCATATATAACATACGCACACACATATACACATAGATGGCATATATATTTATAATCATGCAAACACACATATACATATATGCACATTTACACATATATATGGAAATATAAAAACCATTATTTCATGTTTTACTACAGTTGCTAATATTAATATTATCATCACTCATCAATTATTAAATTGTAGTGTTTTTAAATAATAATACCTTGTTTTCTTATACTAAAACAACAAGTCTTTATTATAGACTGCAATGCTATATGTCCGACACGTGGAAGATTCAACATGATGGTTTATTTAGAAATCCTAGGGAATCAGCAGAGAAGCTGAGATGATTAATATTTTCCGTAGAGTTGCAGGCTAAAAAAATAAATCCTTAAAAATCAATAGCATTTTTATACAGTCATAACAAAATTCACATAGAAGGAAAGTGACATTCAAAATAACTACAAAATGAATAAAATATCTGGGAATCAATCTACCAAAGCATATTTAAAATCTGTATAGATATAATTTTAATATGATTCCTCTGTTTCCCTATTTGTGAAATGAAATTCTGAAATTCTTTTTTTCAAGTAGCTATAAATATGCAGGAGGTAAATTAACATTGTAGTGAAATAACTGATTCTGGAAGGTTTCAATTTATACTATTGTATGTTCAGTTATCACAGGTCAAGTTAGAATCTAAATTTATTGTGCTTGCTTTCCTATATTTCTTTTGGACAAAGATATGACATCCAATGAAATTTTTCAGGACTTATTATAGGTCACTGGAAAAATTTAATAACTTAACCAATAAATGATATTTCGCTGTTTGAAAAGGAAACCTAATTTAAGTAGGAAGAGGTCTGTAATTCACTTTTGTCCTTGGTGGGGGAAAGTGTTTTTCACCATGCTTCTGAGGCCAATGGACTCTCTTAATGTACCCCCCAAATTCTTAGATTTTTTTGGTCTAAAGCCCAAACTCTGACACTCTAACATGATATGAATCTATGCCTTCTTATCTTCCCTGAGAGAGCTGACACTTACTGGAGGAAGAAGAATTGATATCTAAGAATCTTTTTTTTTTTAACTGAAATGGTTATTTCATTTTTGTAAATAACTCCTGGTGAGAGACTGTCCTTACATTGCAATGCCGACAGGTAACTTCTGTCAAACTTATATAATTTTAGAGTTGCATAAGACTCTGAGAAGTTATATGGCTTACCTAGGGTCATACACCTAATATGAGATTCAGAATCCATTTCTCTATTCACTATGTTGTACTGATTCTCATGTGAAACCATTATGGAATAAAAAATGTGTTAACCTATTTTATAACAGACTTTAAAGGCAATGAGTTCAGTCTAGGCTGGAATAGTTAGCAAAAGCTGCACAAAAGAGGGGGAGCTTGAGCAGGGCTTTGAAATATTGTTAAGATTTAGACAAACTGGGAGGAAGTGGAGTAAGATGTTTGTGGGTGGGGAAAAAATAGGATAAGATACACAGGAAGAATAGACGTGATCATAGAGAACAGATCTAGTTATCTTCAATGAAGGGTACATCTTGGGAAGGTCAGGAAAATAAAATTCAAAAATTGGGGTGGAGCTAGACTATGGAAAGCTTTGAAATTCAGAATTTCAGGTTTTATGAGATACTTAGTACACAGTCTTTGTAGGTTATTGAGGTAGGAGTGGCATGATGAAACTAGTCGTCTAAAGAAATTCCTCCTGACAGCTAAATGTAAACTATGTTTAAAAGGGAAATTAATAATCTTTTAAAAAATTGGAGACTTTCGCAGTCATTGGGACATGACATTTCAGGTGACTGGAAATAATGAGTACAAGAGACAATTGTTTTTTCTAGTATTTTTTAAATTATTGCCCAATTCGTTGATCTGTTCTTTTTCTCTTTATTGATGTAAATGTTTAGAGATATGCATTTTCCCCTAAGTACTGCTTTGACTATATCCCATAAATTTTGTTTTCTTGTTATTATCTTAAATGAAATTATTGTTTCTGTGATTGGTTCTTTGAATCACTCATTCTATAGGATTATTATTTACTTTCTAATTAATTTTAGTCTATGCTTCAAAAATCCTTTACTCAATGTAATTTTTTATTGCATTATGGTCAGAAAAAGATTTATTTAATATTTCTGTTTTTCTGAATTTGTTTGCAAGGTTTTTATGCCCCAATACATGGTCAATTTTTTTAAATAAATAATTCAGTTTTAGTTTTCAACTTTCACATCCATAAGATTTTGAGTTTTAAATTTTCTCTCTTTCCCTCTCCTCCTTCCCCCATCTACACTCAGACTTCATATTTCTTTCTCTGGATGTGGATAGCACTTTTCGTCTTTTGGAGTTGTCTTAGATTGCATACAATCTGATATAGGCTCTACTTATACATTCATATTAAACATATTTTCCCATTGGTCATGATGTAAAGAACAATTAGAACTAATGGGAGGAACCACAAGAATGAAGCAATAAAATAAAACAACAAAGGAAAAGGAGAGCAAATAGTATGCTTCCATCTACACTCAGACTCCACATTTCTTTCTCTGGATGTGGATAGCACTTTTTGTCTTTTGGAGTTGTCTTAGATTCTTTGCATTTCTATGAAGGGCCGACTCTATCAAAGTCAGTCATCCCATAATGTGGCTGTGTACAATGTTCTCCTGGTTCTGCTTATTTCACTCAGCATTAGTTTATGTAAGTCTTGCCAGGTTTTTCTGAAGTCCACCTGCTCATCATTTCTTATAGCTCAATGGTATTCCATTACATTCATATGCCACAGCTTGTTCAGCCATTCTCCAATTGATGGGCATCCCCTAAGTTTCCAATTCTTTCCCACATGGTCAGTTTTTGTGAAGGTGACATATATAGCTAAGAAATAGGCATACCCTTCTTTATTCCTATTCAATATTCTCCAGAAGTTTATCATACCTAACTCTTCTAATATTTATTCATTCCATAATTTCTTCTTTATCTAAGAGCCATTTGGAGGGAAAACACATCTTCTGGATTGTTTGCATGGAGAAGAGAAAAGAGGATAGAAAATTCAAAAGTTTCCAGCATAAGAGATTGCAGGGATGGGGAACCTGTGGTCTCGAGACCACATGTGGCCCTCTAGGTCCTCAAGTATAGCCCTTTGACTGAATCCAAACTTCACAGAACAAATCCCCTTAATGAAAGGATTTGTTCTGTGAAACTTGGGCTTAGTCAAAAGGTTGCACTCAAAGACCTTGAAGGCCACATACAGCCTTGAGGCCACAAGTTCACCACTCCTGGATTAGAGGAATGTGTACAACACTGATACAAATTGTTTAATTAGGAATCAGAATTGATATGTATACACATTCATACATGTGGAAATTGAACTCAGATTTTCATCATTTTGAGTCTAATTCTCTATTCATTTTATCATGCTGCATCCCCCATAGGCTGTTCCAAAAGTCTGTGCAGTTTTAAGCTATTAAAGCTTTAAACTGCACTAATTCTTTTGGACTTTCCTATATGTTATGTATCCTGTATACATTATGCAGTTTATATCTCTGTATCTATATAAATATCCTTATATCCATCTTCAGTGTATGTGTGTTTGGATAGATGCACACATAAATATATATGCATACACCTATAGATATATTTATAGATGTATATACCTGTGTGTGAGATTTTAATATAGCTTAATATATTACTTCTAGGATAAAATGGAATAAGATAAAAACTTCTGCATTTGTCTTTTATGATTCTTCAAAATCTGGTTTGAGACTATTTTACAGGCTTTGCTGTGCATTTCTACCCTTTACAATACTCTGTGTTCCGGCCAAACTGACCTGTTCACTGTTCCCCATATGCAGCATCTCCACACCTTTGCCCTGTCTGGAATTCCCTCTTTCCTCACTTCCATGGCTTAGAATCCCAAGCTTTATTTGGGTCTCACTTTTCACCTCCTCTGTGAAGCTTCTTCTGACACATTCCATCCTCCAAGTTGTTATGCTAGTGCCCCACCCCCCCACCAAATAACTTTAAATTTACTGTATGCACATTATTATATATTTAATCTATGTACATGGTTTTTTTTTTCCAAGTAAAATAAAAGCTCTTTGAAGACAGGTCTATTTCATCTTTGTCTTTCTATCTAAGCATAGCACAGTTGCCTGGCACACATTTGCCACTTAGTTAAATGTTTCTTCCAATGAATCTCACTTATATGCTCAGTGAAATACTACTGAATAGCTGAAGGATCTCGAATGTTTTGGGTATCAATACTCTTTCCATTGACATAAATTTTGACTCTACTTTTTCATAAAAAATAGTTTTCCTAAGTGGTTGTGACCAAAAACATTCACCATTCTCTTTCCAACATGGTGATAAGCCTCTCTGAACCTAGCTAGACTATTCTCTATATAGAATGAAGATGTATATGTAGATTGTCACTGAGTCTATACTGTTATGGAATCTGCCATAGATTGTACTCTACTGCCATAGTCTTAGAAATTCCTACTCCATAATGAGGTAGCAGAAGAGAAGTTTTTTTAATGGCATTATAAATTCTGTCATTAGAAGAATTGCATGATGTATTTGAAAGCCAGCTATAAAATCATTTTTGGATCAGCTGATATTTAAGATCATCTTTGCCCCAGCTCTCCGTCCTTGGCTAGTGAAGTGTCTGCATATCAATAGACATTTATTAAGTGTTTTTATATTCAGGTACTGTGCTAAGTGCTGGAGATACAAAGAAAGGCAAAAGACAGTCTGCCCTCAAGGAGCTCACAGTCTAATGCAGGAAACAACATGCAAACAGCTATGTACAAATAATGTTTAAACAGGATGAACTGGAAAGTAATCAACAGAGGGATGATGCTAGAATTAAGAAGGATTGGGAAAACCCTTCATGTGGAAGGTGGGATTTTAGCTAAAACTTCAAGGAAGCCAAGAAGTCAGGGGAGAACTAACGAAGTGCCTTTATGTTTCTGTATTGTAGATGTATGTCTGCACATAATATACTCATAAGACATTAATAATATACATTTATAGAGTACATTCAAATACATCAAGAGTTTTTCATAGGTCATCTTATTGAACCACAGAACAAACGTGGTGAGGAAGGTACTATATTGGTTTTACTGTCTCCATTTTACAGAAAAGGAAAGAGAGGCCTAGTTAATTTTAAGTGACTTGCTAAAAGTGCTTATATTAAATGTTGTAGGTAGGACTTGAACCCTGAATCCAGGTCCAGATTTATGTCCTCTACCCTCTGTTACTTTTCCATATATATCCTTTATTTGATCATTGATTTTTATAGCTGTTTCATATCAAGAAATCCATTTGATGAGATGGCTTTTCATTGTCAGCATTTTTTGTTTCTGGAGCACAATATGTGCTTGATACTTACTAGTTGGTGACCAAATAAGTCTATAAATGAGATTGTGGTTATGTTATGTGTGGTTTTGTATCATGAATAAAGAGATGTTTTAAAACTTTCTTGGGTCAAGTGAGAAGATTTGTGTAAAGAACTAAGTTTTGCTTTTGGTTTTATTTCTGGCCATGATTATTTTTTCCTGAAGAATTATTACCTTCTATCATTTAATGATGTGCGGCAGCTAAATTTGGTTGTGCTTCAAGCATTACAGGACACAGAGGAAAAAATATGAAATTTAAAGTCAGAGGACCTAGTTCAAAACTCAGCTTCGCCATTATCTTATTGGTTGACCTTGGACAACTTTATGGGCCTCAGTTTCCTCATCTGTAAAAAGAAGGGTGATAGAATAGATGAGCTACAAGATCCCTTGTAGCTTTGAATTTATAACTCTTCCAAATTTTTATTTTCCTTTCAAGAATAGAAAGCATGATGTGAAAATTTATCGAATATCAGTGTTTTCTCTTACTCTAAGGAAGAGATGACTAGATATTGTTTTCATTGTTTCCCTAAGCTAAGAGGAGGTGGTGGGGAGGGGGGGAAGGAGAGGATTAAGGGAATAATTCTATCTACTATTTGAAAATCTCTGTGGGAGAATGACTATATCTACAGAATATCAAATATCGTGCCTCTTTGAAAAATTAAAACCTAATGAATGTTCATCTGACCAAAACTGTATTTTGTTGTTGTTGTTGTTGTTGTTAGTTCCAAGTTCTGTTCCCATTGAATCTATCCAAGGAAGTACTTTCGAGGAGAAGATATTTCTTCAGTGGAGAGAGCCAGCTCAGACATATGGTGTGATCACCTTCTATGAGGTAGAGAACATCTACATTTAATTATAATTTTAGTTCAATTCAACAAGTATTTAGAGAGTGCTTACTAATTGATTTAAAGAATCCCATCAAATGTCAATAAATTTGGATTGAATGAATATGGAACTGTTTTGATAAAGAATTAAATAGTCATTTAAAGCAGCCTTTTTTAATATTTAAACACAGAAATATAATAAATGTAAGTTACGATCTATGGTATGTACTTTTTGAATGAGTATTTGTAATGAATTGGGTGCTTCCAGGTTAGTAATTGCATGTTAAATAGATAAAGTATTGAAAATTATCTTTCTTTTAAAAATTGAATTGTTTTATTTTGTTTAGGTGTTAAATATTTCAAAAGTTTAGACCTTGATGTTTCTTAACCATAAAATATTGTTTTGCTGAATTGTAGAGAATACAGATTATGCAATTTAAAAGTCAATAAAATTCACCTGGGGAGTGACAATAGAATAATGACTCTTGATTTTCAGGAATTAGCAATTCTCTTTAGACTTCAGTGGCATGGTTATATCTAGTGATGTATGTCAGATAGTTGAATCATAGTGAGGAAGATTTTGATGAATTGTTCAAGAAAAAATAAAGTAGCAGTGGTGACAGACATCACCACATTTGTATGAGAATCATTTCACTAAGCCTATTGTAATAGAAGTAAGCAGGTAGATTTTTTTTAAGCTAGCATTTATTTGAATGCAAATTCAACAAAATTATATGTTGTTAGGTTTCTGGGAATTGCTGCTGCTCCTCATCTGGAACCTCTGCTTGAATACCTTTCAGAAAAACTGACAAAAGACTGAGCAGATTAAGCTGTCAGACAGTAATCACTGTTCACCCTCATATCTGACCCAACTAGCCTTACATTTATGTTTCCATAAATCTTCTGAAACTTGGTTATTGAAATGCAAAAAGAAAAGAAAAGAAAAGAAAAAAGAAAATAAGAAAGGAAAAAAAATTAATTGAAAGCTAAAGGAATTTCAGTAAAAGAAAAAAGCTAATTTCAGTGCTAAGCTATTGATGTTTTTCAATGGCTGTCTTACTGTAAAGTGGAAGAAATATTAAGAAAATGCATGACTTGTCCCTTGTTTCATAATTACTTCTGACAATTGACTATTTGATCACAATTTTTAGAGTTTGTCATTTTAATCTCTCTGATGTTTTCATGCTTCATTTGTATGAAAATTAAGCGGAGAAACAACTAATTTTTATGGAAAAATGTATATGATATATTGGGGCCACTCAGTGGATAGAGTTCTGGGCCTAAAGTCCGGAAGACCTGAGTTCAAATCTAGCCTCAGACACTTACTAGCTCTGTGATCCTGGGCGAGTCACTTAACCTCTGTTTGCCTTAATCAACTAGAAAAGAAATGGCAAACCACTCCAGTATCCTAGACCAGAAAACCCCATGGAAAGTCTGGTCCATGGGGTCACAAAGAGTTGGACACAGCTGACTGACTAAACAACAATGTGATATCAGCCTTGGAAGTAAAGCTTTGATGATGAGAGAAGGAGTGAATTGTCTCAGAAGATACATATGCTTGTCTAGAGCAAGGGCAGTAAAAGCCAGGCTCTCCCATCTATTGCCACAGGAATGCATATTTCTCAGTGTTAAACAATTAAGTACTTAAACAATAAGAATGGAAGTCCCAACAGAAGAACCCATTAATCTCTTGGAGTTTAGCAGACAGGATCTCCCAGGTGAACACTAATCTAAAATGCTAGCACAATAGGGATGGATGAAGGTGTCATAAATCAGGCTTTTTGAAAAAATAAAAGTATATGCATAAGCACAGCAGATCAATTCACTTTACATGGTACCAGAGGGGAAAGCTTAGAACTTTTCTGAGTTGAGTTTAATGACTAAACATAAAATCTTCCTGGATGCAAAGTCCTTTTTTCTGTCCTCTCTCCTATAATACCATCACCTTTTTATGTTCATTGTTCCTCTTTTATTCATGATCATAATAATACCTTACATTTGCATGTAATCATAATAATACCATTCATCTCCTATTTGCAAAATATCTTTACATTCTTTGTCCTGCTTGAGCTTCCCAACAACCCTTAGATGTCCCTAGAGCTGATGTAATTAGCTGTGTTTAACTGAGAAGGAAAAGGACACTTAGCTGATATAACTTGCCTGTTGTAACTCATCAGATAAGTGATGGAAATGTCATTGAAAACCAGATTTTCTGACTTTAAGATTGTGGGGTCCCCCCCCAAACATTCCTCTGGCAGAAAATAATATAACTAAAGATTTTTCAAAGTAAAATCTTACATACCTTGATATTAAATCTGGTTAATGTAGAGGACCTGTCAGTCAGAATATAAGGAACTGTGACAGTAGGAAAAATAGGGACATCAGATAAAAGACAAGGACTGGAATATGGATTAGAAAAGAAAAACTTAAATGATAAAGAAGCCAAGCATCTCTTTTTGGAGAAAGAAGTAGAATTTGATAATTACGTGTGGAAGTAAAGATGAAAATAAAGAATCATTAGGATAAGAGAAGATCAAATATAGATAGATAGATATAGATATAGATGGTATGATAAATGTAACCAAAGGAAAAAACATTAGGAAATATTTGTAAATTAAAAGAATAGAGCATTATTCTCATTCTTTGCACATTCTCAGACTTCCTTGGTTCTTGCTCAATGAGATAATGACAGTGGTAAAAATAGACCCGGATATCTGCTGTCCTGGGAGCTTCAAGTTAAGTCAGCAAGCATTTATTAAGTGCTTACTAGGTGACAGGCACCATGCTAGGTTCCCTGTTGCTCATGGTTCATCTGCTGTCTGGAAGGGCTGGGTTTGACTAAGTTGATTTGGATATGGGCATTTGTTTGGTCTCTATGAAGGACAGTTAGTTTCACTTTAGCTGTCTTACAGCTACCTTCCCTTAGGGTAAATATACCCCCACTACTGGACAGACTTCAAAATATATGCCTTTGTCATGGGCTGATAGATTTATCTCTCTGTTTTCTGTTAATTTCTCTCCCCTCTCTTTGGTATCAGAAGTGATCCTCTTCTCTGACAGTTTTCCACCAATTACTCATTCATTTTATCCTCCCTTCTCCCTTTTCTAGTTATCTTTGAAAAAACTCAGATTCATGAGTCAACTCTATTCTTCAAAAAGAGATAGTTAAGCATTTATTATGTGCATTCTAGGTACCATGGTCAATACACGGAAAGATAAGCTATGACCCCTGATTTCAAGACACTTTCATGGTAGAGAAAAGAATATAAATCTGTGAAAAACTGGAAATAGGATGCAATGGAAAGAGTTCTAGACTTAGATTCAAAAGACCTCTGTTCAAATCTAGACTCCTCAACTTACTACCTGTGTGACTTAAAGTATGTTAACTTCTCTGGACTTGTTTAATAGCAATTTAATGCCATAGAAGAGAGATCACATGTCATATAATTGCCAGATGGATAACAATTGCAATAGGATTTCAAAGGGGAGACCCATTTTTCCAGGATAGGTTAGTCAGAAAAAGGTTAACAAAAAGGTTGCTATGTAAGCTGAGTATTTATTAAAAGATAGATAGATGAAGAGGAAGGGAAAAGGAATTCTAAAGGCATAGACTGGAACAATTAAAAAAAAACAACATGGAGAAAGTATGACACTTTTCTGTAAAAAAATAAAACAGTTTGACTGTAATGGAATTCTTATAGGGCAGTGATGAAACAAGGCTGGAGAAGAGACATTGATAATTAATCGAACCTCATATAACAGGATATGAAATGTAGAGATTATGGTAAAAGTAATGAGACAGTGATTATTTTTGTATACAGGAGAACAGGATTGAATGGAGATATAAGAGGCTGAAGGTAAGAAAACTAGCTAGGATACTGTTGCAACAACAGTAACTAGTCCAAGAACAGGCTAAGAGCCTGAACTAGATTAATAGTGGAAACTGAGAGGAAGGGTTGCATATGAAAGAAATTAAGAAGGAAGAACCAACAGGACTTCGTACCCGAATATGGGATTAGTAAGTGAGAGGAAAGAGTAACTAAAATTTTAGACCCACAAAATTGAGAAAATGATGGTACCATAAACAAAAATAGGCAAATCAGGAGAAGAAGCTATTTTAGACAGAAGGTTGAGCTCAGTTTTAGACACATTGATTTTTAAATATCAGCAAGACATCTATGTGGTCTAGTTGAAAATAGAAAAGCAGGGGAGGGGAGAGAGAGAGAGAGAGAATGAAAATCAGAACTTTTGATTAGATTTGAGAGTCTTTTACATTTCAGTTCATCCAACAATCAATAAATATTTATTTAATTTATTTTGCATCAGGCACTTTGCTTATCTCTAGAGATAGGAAAAATAAATAAATAATCCCTGCCTACAACAGAGCTTACATTTTACTGAGAGAGACAATGCGCACATATGTAAGTATGTACAAAGTAAGCACTTAAGTTGTTAAATTTAAAATAGTGAGAGAGGATCCTGGCAGTGGGAAGAATAAACTTGAGAGTTGTCCTGAAGGAAGGGTGGCATTCTATAAAGTACACAAGAAGAGGCCAATCATTCCTGCTTCGCAGGAATGTATCTGGACTGCTATAAAGGCCCAAAGTGGGGAGAGAGAATATCTTAGGAAGGGAACAGAGAGAAAGCAAGTTCAGCTAGACCATAGACTGTGGGAAGGAGAGTAATGTAAAATGAGGCTGGAAAGATAAGGTAAGGGGCTAAGTTATAAAGAGCTTCAAAAGCCAAGCAGAGGAGTTTATATTTTATCCTAAAGGCAATAGAGAGCCAGTGAAGTTATTGAATAGAGAAGTAACAGGATCAGAAGGCAAAACATTTGACAAATGAATGGTAGATAGATTGGAATAGGGAGAGACTTGAGTCAGGAAGACCAATTATGAACTCACTATAATAGTCCAAGTGAGAGGTGACTGGAACCAAGGTGGTAGTTAATGTGAGTAGAGATAAGGGTTGGATGGAAAAGATGTTATAGAGGTTAAAATGCCAAGATTTGTCAGCTGATTGTGAGAAATATTGAAAGTGAGAATGACATCAAGGTTGGGATCATGAGTGATTTCGATTTGGAGGATGGTAATGTGCTTAACATAGGGAAATCCTCAATCTTACAGAAACTGGGAAGAGGGGAAGGGTTGGGAGGAAAGATAATGAATTCCTGGAGGCTAGAAGAAGGGTGGTCCCCTCAATGGACATAAGCAAGTTGGGTGGAAAGGAGTGAGAGCAAGGAAGGAAACTTGGTCTCATTGAGACCAAGGAAATGAATGAGATTAAAAAGAACAAAGGGCCTAGCATTAAACCTTAATTAATGGCCTTAATCAAAGGGTAGAAAAGATAAAAGAACTAACAATGGATCTAGAAGTGGAACTGTTATAAAAATAGAGAAAAAAATAGGATTTGGTGACATCATGGAAACCAAGAGCAAAGAAAGTTTATGGAAACAAAGGTGATCCAACTCTCTTGAATATTGCAGATGTCAAATAGAACAGAGGAAAAGAAACTAGATTAAGCAACTAGAAAATCATTTTTGACCTTCAGAAATATGGTTTGAGGAGAGTGATGTGCAGTGGATACCAGATTGGGAAGAGTTAAGGTGTGTTAATGGAATCAGTTCTTAAAGACTGCTAGTTCAGGAGTGAAAGTAAGTGGAAAATATTAGCTGTTTGGTGGCAGTGCTGTCAAAGGTCTTTAAGGCTGACTTAATCTAGAACTAAATTAAGCATACTTGAACCACAGGTGTCTAGCTTAATGGGTTATCCTGACATCTAAAAACAGAGCTCTAGGCAAAAGACCGTCATGTTTTATGTTTTTTTTCCAGGTCAGCTTAAGTGTGTGACAGAGAATACTTTGTGAGTTAAAGGGTTAATATCCTGAATATTCTACCAGTCTGATCATGTCAAACATGGTTGTGATTAAAGTACAGAGCAAACATTTTCTTGCTAAAGCTTAGTTGATTCGATCTAAATATTCCTTCAGAGGTCTTCTTAATTATAATGATATGGTATAAACATAAGAAAAAAAAGAATGTCAATTATCACTTTGTATAATAACAGTGTTAGTGTTCATGTACATAAATTACAAGTGAGTCTACCAATTTAAGAGCAAAAAAAGGTGCTTGGTTTTGCAATTTAAAACTTTTGAATCGGTTCCTAATTTAGAAATTATGTCATTAAAGGCAGTGGAAGTCAGCAATCACCACTGAAAACTCTTATTTTGGAACGTGTGATGAACTCATTTTGGAGGTTTAAATTTAAAAAAAATGAGTAGCATTTGACAGGACAAAATGTAAAGACTCTTGTCTTTTCTTCATACATCAATTTTTGAAAGATTTATTGTTTCACCTCTATGGATAATCCTTCCACTTACACCTATGAAGTGTCTGAGGGGAGATTTGAACCTACATCTTCCTGACTTCAAGTCCAATACTTTATACCATGCAAACTCTCAATTCAAATCACATCACTTTAATGACATGAATTTTCAAGGCAAAAAAGAAGTCAACATCTGGTGACCAACCTTTCAATGATGAGCCTTTGGATAGAAGAGCAAGGCCTCATAGTTAAGAGCCTCTCTGTTTCTAGCTCATTAGATTTGCTAGATGGCATTCCACCTACGGTCACTTCCACATACTGATAAGACATCAGAGTGGAACTTTAATAGTGGACTTTCTTCCTATGTGTGTACATTTGGATGAGTTCACATTTCAGCCCAAGGTAAAACTCTACACAGTCTTGGTTGATAGTCAGAATTACAGAAGAGAACCAGAGGTTCAATTTCAAATACAAATGCCTTAGCTTATTTTGTGGCAGAGCATCTAAAACTACTCTTGCTATCAAAAGAGGACTATCTCCTATGGCATAGAGTCTAATAATAGCCACATTGATTAGAAATGGAACTGCATGCATATTAGGACTTTATCTTGTGTGGTTAATTGCATTTTTTGTTCAAACAGTAGCATGATTTAGACATTTTGAAGGCAAACAAATTCAAGGTATTAGTTTAAGCCTGAACCCATCTTTAACACCATAAACCGTCTGGCCCCAAGTTCCTCTGTCTATAAAAGTAATAACTCATAACTGTCTTGGCTGAATTCCTGTGTCCCTTCATTGGATTCAGGATTTGAAGAGTCTAAGGGAGCAGGATAGCTTATCATAAAATGTCTGACAGTGCATACATCAGAAGGGTTTATTGGATAAAGATGCAATCTTGTCCATCTGCCCAAGATATTTTATCACATTCTTATTCTTTTGCAGATCACCTACAAGGCAGTCAGTTCCTTTGACCCAGAAATAGATTTATCCAATCAAAGCGGAAGAGTTTCAAAGCTGGGAAATGAAACTCATTTCCTTTTTTTTGGACTGTATCCGGGGACCACATACTCCTTTACTATCCGAGCGAGCACAGCCAAGGGCTTTGGACCTCCAGCAACAAATCAATTTACCACAAAAATATCAGGTATTGTTGAAAGTGAATGACTGTGTCCTTCATCAAAAGCAGTATCATCCTTCAGATGCTAAGTAAACAGTCCATTTTCAGGACTGGCCAGACAAAAAGACATTTTGAAACTTTTTGAAATTTTTGGATGTCCAACAGTCAGATTTGTGGGTCTCTTGAGATTACCTTTTCAAAATTGTGTAACTCATAATTTATGGAAGCACAGAAATGAAGCAGGTACAACAATGCCTGCTGCTGTTTCAGCATTTAGTATTAGGGTTTTGGAAGTGAGACAGAGGGTTCTGTTCAGTGTTCACTCATCCCTTACACAATTCTGAATTAACAAAGAGACAGTGCTGGAAAATTTCAGTAATGAACCATGGACTATTGACAACTCAGCAGAAATGCCTTTCTGTTATGTGGATAGAGTTTGCTTATAGAGGTTAGTAACCTCCCAGGGTAATTCCTTCTCTAATAGACATACAGGATGAAGAATAAAGACTGACAGCCCAAGACATAGTTACCTCTAACTTTTTAGAAATTTAACTGTACCTCCCTTCAGTGGCCAGACATTTTAAATGTATTTACAGAGATGTATAACTGTGTGGGAAGTCTTTTTGTGCTGATTTTTCTCTTTACTGTTTGGGGAATTAAGTTGGATATCTGCTGTGAGATACATACCAGTAATGGAGTTCATTTCTCTAAAGCGTTCTTGAAATTTTTCAAAACTTTTAGGCAATTTGGGTGCCTATTTCTCATTTTGGAGGGAAACCACAATCAGATTTTTAGTTGGTACAGTGTTTTTAGTTTGACTCCTACTCATCATTACTAAACTTATTAATAAATTTAATAAATTTATTAAACTTTTGGGTGGATAATTGATAGCAAGAAAACACTGAGGAACACTGCCAATTTTCCAGCAGGTTTTTGGTGGGGGTGAAGTTGAAAGTTTTTTTTTTTGATCACTTGTCACTCAAAGGATAAATTTATGGTGTATAGGCCAATGAAAATAATTTTGAATCTGAATTCAAATGTGATTGTGAATTTAATATAAATTGATCATGACAAAGCTAGAGGAAAAGGATAAACAATGAATAAGCTGGCAAGGACTTTGGGAATATAGACTTCACCATAAAACTCCCAGAAACAATACTAACAGAATGTAACAGGACCAAGAAACAGTCCGTGGTTTTCTAGACAAGACACAAGAATTTCTGTTAAATACTTTAAAGTAGTGTTTCCAGAATTTACCAATTCAATTCAAAAAGCATTGATTAATACTTATTATGTGCCAAATGTTGTGCTAGGTCCCAGGCTATAAAATTAAAAATGAAACAGTCCCTGCCCTCAAGGAACTTACATTCTACTGATCCTTATCACTGAATGCTTTCTCCTGTGGATGTATCCTCTCTCCATGCCTCTTTAATATCCCTTCACAGAACAAGTTCGCATGAAACTAGCAGTCTCCTTGATTTTGAAAGCCTTTAGTTTTCTGCCTGTGCTCATAATAGGACCACCAAAAGCTCTCTCAGAAGATCCTTGGTAAGAGGAACTTGAGAAGAGAAAACATTGCCTTACCTAATTGATAGCCTCAATACTTCAAACTTAGCAATACCTTCTAGCCTCCCTGAGGACTCTTTGGGCATCTGGACCCATAGTCTGAAGAATATTATTTATAGCAAAAGTATACTGAAATTTAATTTTTATGGCCTTAACACATTTTAAAAATTGTCCTCGGAACATATGTACTTAATTTTGAACTTCAGTTTGAAAAAAAAAGAATGCAAAATAAAAAGACTTTACCCATTGTGTCTTCTGCCTGGCTTCTTCAGATATACATGTTGGGGAATGTAAATAAAGTTTTTTCATGGCTATGGCTAACACTTCACTACAGAGCTCAGTATTTTTCATGTACTCTTTGCCTCGGAAAGAAGACTTAAAAAAAACTGTTCAAGAAAATCCAAATCTGTAAATAAAACATATAACAAGTCTCTCTCTCTCTCTCACTCTGTCTTGTTTTCTTTTGCAGCACCTTCAATGCCAGCATATGAACTGGAGACACCCCTGAATCAGACTGATAATACTGTGACAGTTTTGCTGAAGCCAGCCCAGAGTCGAGGCGCTCCAGTCAGGTATGGGCCAGGGGTTCTGGGAGCAAAGAAGTCTTCCAGATATTAACATCCAATTAATTAATTTCTTGACTGTGTTTCTTAGGGATTTTTTTTCCAACCCCGGCAGCCAGTTTGTAAACCCATATCTTTATTAGCTCTAATTAAATTAAATAGCTAAGGAAAAATGAAAGTGCTTTGATGTTGGCTGCTCAATTATTGTTTAAAGGATTTGATCCAGATGCAAGTGGCTTGTTCTTTGAAGATAAGGAACAAAGCCCCAGCCCTTGTTGGGTGGGTGGTTTCTTTACTTCTGAAGGTAGTTGCTTGACTGCAGTGTTTAGAGTTCAAGAGCAAATTACGTTTTTGTCCTGAGCCATCTATTTTTAATAACCTCTCATTTTTGTTTACCTCAGAGATTTAAGTCAATCCAATTTTAGTGAGGTAATTAATTTTTTAAAAATTGAGTATAAAATGCATGTCTTAAAATATATATATATACACATACATACATATACATGTATCTAAATAAGTCTAGTTATGTGTATATTGAGGCCATATTGGAAAGAAAAAGATTGTAGAATCTATATCTGACTAGATTCGAGTGTGGTTTTTCTTTTTTACTACCAGCATTAATGGCCATAAATCCTCATTCCATGATGCTTTGTATATTATATACTGGCATAAGATTATATGTTAAACTTATAGTCAGTAAAATTAAAGAAACCTGTTTTTTATACGAAAGAGTAGAAGAAAGCTGAATTGCTCTAAATATGAACTTGACATATCTCATTAATCTGTATAAATGAAATTTGCGCTTGTTCTGTAGGGAATTTAAACTCTTTACCTTTGAATTATAAGGAAAAAGTTTCTTGATAATTAATATGTGTCATTACTTCAAGCAAAAAATTACCCTCAGAATTAAGATCTATAAAAATCTCCTGTGCCCATATTGCTATTGAAGATTTTGATAATTTTAGTTCATTTTTGATACATGGTTCTATCTCATCACAAAGGAGTAGAAATGTCATTCTGTGCTTTCTCTAACAGTATCAAAGGCATTCTAAGACCAATTAGATTACTTTCTGTTTTACATAAAATATCTGGTCTAAATTCCAGAGAATAGAAGTAGAGCACCTGTTGACATTTAAATCAAACATTTGTGGTAGAGTGATTTTTCTCCTAAAAACAGTTTGCCATAGAGAAAAGGTGAGGCAATAAAGCCAGAGAGAGAATCTGAGTTAGTCCAAGGCTTCAGAAATCATAGAGGAATTGCTAGAGACTTGCATATAAAAGGTCTGGAGATGTTAGGAAAACATTTTTGCTTCATCTTATTATCCAGTTGTGCCCAATGTGAAAGCACTATGAAAACTGTAAATATGCCCTATTGTTGTAAAACAATATATCATTATCATCATCATCATTATCATCATCATTGTCATTGTAAACATGAGACGTTTGGGGTTACCTGTCCAGTAGAGAAATGTAATAGAATGAGTATTGGGCCTACAGTTGAGAAAGATGGGTTTAAATTTCAAATCTGACATTTACCAACTATGTGAAAATGGCCACATCATTTATGCTCTCAGAGTCTTCTTTTTTTTTAATATGAAAAATGGGGATTATAATAATACCTGCCCTACTGGATAGTTGTGAGGATCAAAATGCCACATAAATATCTACTCTCATTTTTGATAATTATGAGTTGAACTCATTAAACACTGTCTTTGACAGTGGCTCTCATATAGATTTGATTGGTTTTCCAGGACTTGGGGTTATAGTCTATGAGTATGGAACAAAAATAGGATCATAAGATTTCAAGTTGGAAAGAAAGGACCCTTTACTTTATCTGAAGCTCACTTGCTCCAATGGAGATTAATGTGTAGCTCTAGTTCCACTAGCACTGTGATTGAACCAACTTTTCTGAACTAAGCTTAATGCCGTGAGCATTTCTGGGAAATCATAAGTTATGTTTTTGCTGAAATAAAAAGGATTTTCAATAAGGCACTCATTCTCACTGCTTCCAAATTGTACTATAGTATCAAGAAAAGAGAGTTCCTAAGCTTTTGATCTCATCCTCTCCTGACTCTTCCTGGATCTTGCTTCATCAGTTATTTCCTCCTGTTAACATTTTCCTGAATGTTCAAGTCCTACAGAAAATTCAATAAATATTTATTAAGTAACTATTATGTTTAAAGAATAGTGGAGAGTATTAGGAAGAAGTAAATTTAGAAGAGGCATGGTCTGTGCCTCCATGGAGCATCACTGACTGGGGAAATGATTTGTCCTTTCTCTTCAGAAATGTACTAATGTCTTTATTTTACCATAATTGCTTTTAAACAACTATATTTCTTCACAATAATGTAATAATATGGTACTAGAACATATTAAATTTAAATAAATTGGAATTTTTGTTTGTGTTCATTTTTAAAGATGCATTTTAAAGGATATACCTATGCATGTATATATTTGTGTGTATACACACACACACACACACACACACACACACATACACACCCTGTGTAAAAAGACGGATGGATAGGTTAGCATATGAATAGTGGGTCAAGTAAGAGGATAGAGAAGATGCTGAACCTCATTGGTAGAAGGTAGAACGAGTTGAACCTGGGAGTTCCCTATGCCAGTGAGATCACAGGGCCACTCTCAATTCCTGATAAAGTTATTGGACTTTACAAAAATGCTTGTAATACAAAATGTAAACCACTGTGTGTTAAGAGTATCAGACAGGATCAAACTATATGCTGTGTCTAAATCTAAGGAGAAAACAGTCAAGTGAAAGAAATGATTATTAATAACCAGTGATTTGGGGAGAGTTCTGATTTAAAAATTCAGTCTCTTGAAGGATATTACTGATAATGAGATTGGACTAATTTTCTTAACAGTCTTGTTCAGACCCCACCCAGGTGGGGAAGCCATTGTGCTTTACTCAAGTTTAGATGGGGATAAATTCTTTGCATAGATTGCCCAAGGCTGGGGGTAAGTAAGTAACATATTCAGAGTTCCTTTGAATAGCTTTAGACCCTCATTGTAACATTTATTCTCTCATTAATTGTGAACCAATCAGAGTTGATTGCCAGGCAGGAGTATGAGCCTGTCACTGTTATTGTCTTTGTTCTAAGAGAGAGACAGCTAAGTGACCATCCTTTTTTAAAATAAACATGCTGGCGTTATTAATAAAATGATTAAATTACCCAGAAATTATGTCTCTCAAACTTTTTAAACGTCACCCATGACTAACTATAGTTAATCATTAGAGGCCTCCGGAGTAGGTGCCATGCCCTTGATTTATCTGAAAAACTGGATTGGGCTCCTGACTTAAATAGAAGGGAGGGGCAGCTAGGTGGTGCAGTGGATAGAGCACCGGCCCTGAAGTCAGGAGGTCCTGAGTTCAAATGTGGCCTCAGACCAAACACTTGACATTTACTAGCTGTGTGACCCTGGGCGAGTCACTTAACCCCAACTGCCTAAAAATAAATAATCAAATAAGTAGAAGGGAAACTGTTTTCCATTAGGAAAGCTGAATTTTCTTAATAGACATTCAAGTTTAATAGTAAACTTATTTCAGTCTCACCTGTCATACATTACCTTTTCGTTGCTGTTAAAAAGTACATGTTCCCTTTAAGGGGATTAGTTGTATGTTAGACCATAATGAGACTGATTATCTCTTGAATGGATAGAAGATCTAGTTGAAGTGGTTAGTTTGGAAATTGTAGCTATAATACCCTAAAGCTAAGTGGAGTATTTAAAAATCCCTAGAATTCATTTGCTCTTTGGGGATATAAGAACACTGATTAGGGTGGTAAAAGGGATTTTAAACACAAAGCTACAGAGTAGACAAAAACAGATGAACACATCTGGAGATTTATAAAACACTCATGTAATCAAACACAAGAAAGTGCTCCCCAAGCGGATATGATAAATAGAAGAAAGAATAGAAATGAAAGTGAGCATCTGTTTACTTGCCCAGATTGTGCTTAGTATTATGTTTTCAAAGATACTGTGGTTGTACAGTTTCCAAAACCTATGCTTTTCATTGATTTTATTTTTTTCTTTAGTCTATATTCATTGGTGTTGAAAATTTGACCATATCTCATTTATGCTCTTCACTAAGTAAGGTGGCTGTGGATCGATCGATTCTCTTCCAGTCACCCCGGCTTGGTTAATGCAGATTTTTGAAATTGCCCTGAACTCACGGTTTAAATGATTGTTGTCTTTTTATTGATCAACACATCAGTTCTATCACCTAAAAGTATTTAATTCTGAGATAGATGAGAAGAACACAAATTCCAACAGTCTGGTCATTAACTCAGAGACTTAGGGGGTCAGGATTTTTTACCTCTCTGATTGGGTTCAACTTTCATCTTTCCATATGACAGAGAAACCTTGTATTTCTTTTCCTTATTTGGAATCATCTTGCTATTCTATCTCTTCCTCACCACTTTCAATAAATATGCATATAATCTTTAGAAAGATTTTTGGCAGGCACTTAAGTTGCTTGAAGTGAAGGATAGATTTTACAGAAGTTGTGCTTTTGTTATATTAACAACAACAAAAAAATCTTCCTCATTTTTTTTCTACTTGTAATGCTGATCTCATCTACCGCGTAGCTCAGTCTCACTGATTAATAATGTGTTTGCTACTTATTCTAATGGTTTATAGCTAGAGACAATGTATGGGAATGATTTGTCATTTTTGTTCCTCAAGTGGTAGTGTGTTTATTTTACCATAATTCCTTTGAAACAAACTGAATTTCTTCAGAGTGATAGTACTGTACTGGAACACATTTTTTGCTGTTGTTCAGTCATTTCAGTTATGTTCAATTCTCCACGACCTCATTTGGGGTTTTCTTGGCAAAGATACTGGTGTGGTTTGCCATTTCCTTCTTCGGTGCATTTTATAGATGAGGAAACTGAAGCAAATAAGGATGTGTGACTTGCCCAGGGTCACACACTAGGAGGTTTCTGAAGTTAGATTTGAACTCGGGTCTCCCTGACTCCAGGCCTGGAGCTCTATTCACTGTGCCACCTAGCTGTCCCACTAGAACACATTAGAGTTTAATAATTTAATATTTTGTTTTCACTGATTTTTTTTCAATTGTGCTGTTTTAGGGATAGTGTCTCTTTTTCTTTTGGTATATGCTTTAGAAGCCACTGAGTTGAAAACATATAGAAAACCAATAGAGTATATTCCATTTTCCTAAAAAATTATCCACTGTATATGTGTATTAAACAAAAATTCCTAAAATATTGAATGGTTTCAAAAATGTTGGATGCTGTTGAGTTTCCTAAAATGTATAATTACATTTATTTTAATACTTTATTTTCAGTGATGTATTTACACTTACCATGTAACACCTTGGCTGTCCACCTAAGCACTGGTAGTCAAACTATATATACTCCAGTGGATCTTTAATTTTATGTGTGTGGATGTATACTCTAGTAGTAATGTTATAAGATATCCATGCCTGTGTATGCTATGCAACTTTTGTTCGTTTCTTCATTTAAGTTCATGCTGATGGCTTGTCTTCTTTCTATGAGTTCACAAATATGAAGATACAAACAACCCTTGAAACAAAAAATGATAGATGGTTGGATCTCTCACATGCACACATTATATAATGTATATATATGTGTGTGTGTGTAAATATATACATATATAATTTATACTATAATATAAGCCATTATGCTACAAAATAAGTTATTTATAGAAAACATCTTTATATAATTACATATAGAAATATTCTATATATCCATATATATAGATAGTTTCTATATAGGATATATTCTAGAGATAGAGATAGATATCTATCTAGAAACTATATATATTCTATTCTATAACATGTTAAGATACATCTCTATATGAATATGTAGCAATTTAAGTGTTTATTTTATAGCAGATAGGAGAGAAAGGTTGAGGAACTTTGAAGTCTACTGAAGTTAAATCATTTATTGATATACATCATGGTCACACCTTTGTTGTGTACATCATACTGTGCTCCGTTTCCTAGATAAACGTTTAATTTTTGCTTCACTGAGGACAAGATAAGGCAGTTTATTCATATCTTCTTTATGTAATTTAGAGCATTGCTAGTAACTTCGTGGCTTCTATCCCCATATAAACTAGTTAGGCTTACTGTAAAATCACAGTATGTGACCACAAACTCTGCTTTTAACCTTACTTAGCCGGACGTTGACACATTATGCACTGGCCTCAGGGTACTGGACAGGAGAGCAGAGGTGAATCAGGGGACAAGCTAATGCCACTACTGGAAAAACAACTTAATGCTCTTGGCTATAGGAAATCATCCTCATCATCCTCATCAAAGATGATGTTTTTGAATGTTTTCTGTCACTGGAGTTACATTTTGGGGGCATATAGGACATGCTTGGTTTGGAAACTGTTCATTTAGGAAACACAAAGCAATTATAAATGCTGATAGTTCAGGACCATAATCAATCTATGTGCCTGTTCACCCGTATTTATGCCAAGCCAAGAAAAAAGAATCATATTTTTATTTGTTTTTCCTCCTGAATTTTAAATTCTTTATGTGAGATGAATTAATATTCAACAATAACATTTATATAGTTACAACTTTCTATTTACTTAAATAGCTAAAAAGTAATATTGGAGAAAAATGTTAAGAAAATGAATTGTATATGGGATATACATACTTATATCTCATCAACATCTTACATACAAACATATATATGTATATAGATATAGATATATATGAGGCAGTGAATTCATGTGAGGTCTCTTTTAGAATTGTTAAGAATTTTTTTTAATACCTGAGAGGTAGTTTTTTAAGTATCCTGATGGAAACTATAATGCACTATCAATTTTAAAAGCTTTAGTCAAGCTTTGCATGAAAGACTGTTAGAATGTCATTTCTCTATTAGAAGTTATGTGGGGAAATATTCCATGCCTTAGATCTTAAGAAGACTCTTTACATGCTTCTATGCGTTTTCTTTACTAAGCCCAGACTGAAACAATATTATGAAGCAGTATGTTTTCAGCGCTTTCATCCTCTTACTTTCTAGTCTTTCAGATTTTCTGCATGTCTGTCAATGTGCCTTGACATCTATAATTGCTCCATTGAGAAACTCACACTAGTATTCTATCCCTTTCTTTTTTTGAAAATTTTTTTATATTTTTCAAATTACATATAAAAACCATTTTCAACTTTTAAAAAAAGTTTTGAATTCTAAATCCTTATCTTCCCTTTACTACTCCCTCCCTAAGATAGTAAACAATTAGATATAGATTATACATGTGCAGTCATGCAAAACTTATTTCTGTATCAGTCATGTTGCAAAAGAAAAAAAGTCACACACAAAGAAAGAAAAAGAAAGTTAAAAAAAGTATATTTTGAACTGCATTCAGACTCTTACTAGTTCTTTCTCTGGAGGTAGATAGTATTTTTTATCATAAGTCTTTCAGAACTGTCTTGGATCATTGTATTGCTGAGAATAATTAATTCATTCATAGTTGATCATGGTATAATATTGCTGTTACTGTGTATAGTGGTCTTCTGGTTCTGCTCACTTCACTTTGCATCAGGTTATGTAAGCCTTTCTAGGTTTTTCTGAAAGCATCTTGCTCATCATTTCTTAAAACACCGTAGTTTTCCATCACTATCATATTCCACAGTTTGTTGAGCCATTCTCCAGTTGAGGAGTTTATCCATCCCTCTTTTTGATCCACCACTCACATGCAACCTCCTTACCATCATCCTTACTATCGCTTGCATATTTTCAATGTTATCACTTTCTCCCTCATCCCTTCACCACTAATTAAGCTCCTCTGTTTTATATTTTTTTCATTTCAAGGCCCAGTACTGCATATCTTCCAAGATGTCAATTCATTAGTGTGATTCACCAATTCATTTAATGTGCTTGTGGGAGAATGCTAGAACAGTCTCGTGGTTTTTAGTAATATACATATTAATAATGATTTTCTGGAGAGAGCTGCCCCACCTTTGTTTTCGAAACCAAAGGAATCCTGATCTACAGAATAAAGGGAATTGACTAGAAGCTTTCTAAGGTCCCTTTCAGCTTGAACTAATGCCCTCCTTCTGATAATACATTCCATTTACACTATATATTATAATCTTGTATGTACATAATTACTTTCAAATTCTCTTCCCACTTAGAATGTTAGTTCCTTGAGGGTAGGAACCTTATTTTTACCTTTCTTTGAATCTCCAGCATTTACCATAATGACTGACATATATTAAACACATAATATATGCTTGTAAAGTGCTCTTTATAAAAAAAAGTTTAATAGAGTGAATAAACAGTAAGTACTACTGGAATCTTTTATACTTTGTAACTTTGATCAAATTTGTGAATATAAAGCTGTGGTCCAGTATTGTTTGTGGAAAAATGCATGTTCCCATCTCATATTTTCATCAAGGATTTCCTCTGTATGTGCAGGTTATACTCAAAGATTTTGTAGAGCTAAAGGAGCAGACATATGGCTCACTAGTTATTTATGTCTCCTCAATCCCCTATTATTTTCAGTAGTAATACTATCTTTGATTTTGTTCCAAATTTGCAGTTATCATCCCCTCTTTCTGATATATTATGAACTATTCCCTTGACACCCTCAAAATTACTTCACCTTTCACTTAGCCTTCCTCGATGTATCTTTGATCTGATATAACTACTTTTCCCATCTTTATTTTCTTTAGTTCATGTTTGCTTCGCGGATAACACACACTGGGGACTATGATGTTCAAGGCCCCTCTCGTTGAGGGAGAAAATACTTTGTTATAGAAGTGTCCCAGGTCATTTACCATTGCCTGCACAAGCATACTTCACTTTAATCAAGCCTAATAGTATAGAAGAAAAAAATCTATTTTAGTTATAAATTAAGGAGTGATTATTTATTTACAGAAAAGTCACAGCAGAATTCCTTTAAATGACATGTTTCCTTAATATTTCAAAATATGATTTGCATACAAAAATGTGACTTTTACAAAACTTTTTGAGAAACTTTATGTTATTGCACTGATAGCTGCCTGCCTACATTTTTCTTCTCCTTTCTCCTCTGGAAACTCACTGCCTTGGTAAACACTGAGGGAAGTTCAGTTTTTTTTCCTGTAGACTCCTAGTCATGGGTAGGTTATAGATTAATCATTCTAAATTGGATGTGCCAAGCATGAAACAGAGGAAAATTTTATCCACTGTTTCATATAAAAAACATAATTATTACCTTAACAATACAGTAGAATTAAAGCTGTGAAGGTCTAATTCAGGGTAAATATATTGCTAGTTTCAACATCTGATGTAAATTCCTTATTCTTGGTAGAAAGATTTTACTTAGTGCGTCAGAATATAACCAACTTGATTTTATCTTAAACCTTTTCCTTTCTTCTTCAAGCACGCTCCCTCCTGGTGACATAACATCCCTTGTTACCCTTGTTAGTATTGGTTGTACTTTCACTTATAATCTCCAATGAACTAATCATGATCAAAAAACTCCTTTACCCATATTGCTATTATAGGACTCTACTTCTACCACCATTACCCAGCATTACCTTTTCTTGTGAAGTCCTTGCTGTTTAAATTTATCCCTGAATTCAAGTCTTAATGGCCGTTATCTGTCAGTCCCCAGGATTTTTTTTTCTTTTTTCCTCAATGAGTTCAAGTCAATGAACATTTCTTAAATAACTTACTATATGCCAGGCATTGCATTAAGAGCTGGAGATGCAAAGCAACAGTGCCTGCCCTTAGGAAACTTACAGATTAATGAGGGAAACAGCTATGTGCAAACAGGATATATTAGAGGCAGCCTTAGAGGAAAAATGACTGAGAAACAAGAAATACATGTTTATTATTTGAGCTAAAAATTCAGAGCTAAAATAGAAGAGGCAGCCTGATAAAATGGAGGGAATATTAGATTTGGAGTCGGAGGAGCTAGATTACCACCTGGATAAACTTGAACAAATACTTTAACCTCATTAGGCCTCAGTTTTCTTAATTGTGAAGTGAGGGTAGTAGACTAGATGATCTCAAAGATCCCTTTCATCTTTGGATTCTGATAGCTTTTGTTTTCTAAGGCCCTTTCTGTCTCTAAAAATTCTAAGATTCTGTGTTAAAGGGAAAAGATTTCATTGTATTCAAGCATCATATCCTAGTAAAAATCCCTTTAGCAGATAAATTGCAGTCCTAATTGTTGAAATGAAATTGCCAGCCTTACATTTTAGATGACAGCAAATTATATCTTCAATATATAAAATTCTGTCTATGAGATAGATAATGGGCCTGACACTATCAAAGAGAAAAGAATAAATTGTTTTTGGAGGGACATTAATGCCAATGTCCCATTTTGTTGCACTGGGAAAACTGGGCAAAATGAGTTTGCAACTCCAAAATTTGAGCAGTTTATTCCCATGTCTTCAGCAAGATTAGACAAAATGCATCTAGCTTTCTGAGCACCTTTTGGGTAAAGAATTCCAGATTAATGTAAGGTATCAGTTTTATTGTTAATCATGATTAAAAAATAATGAAAGGAGAAACATTTTAGTATATTAGGAGAAGAAAATAAATATGTCATCTAATAAAAGTAATTATTGTTGGTATCAGTAAATGAAGTATTAATAAATCATTCGAAACTGCCCAGCTATTTCCTAACAGGTGTCTAAAAATTATGCAGGACTTCTGTTGTACTAGGGTTTTTATATGCTCAATTTGAAGTAAACATTTAATGCGTATTATTGTCCCTCTTTCTTAGAAACCTTCTGAAAGTCCCATCCCTGCTACATGTATACATGCTCATCCATCACACACACACATACACACACAGTGTAAGTAATCTTTTGCTTGAGAAAATCTGGGTATTCCTTGCCTATATTGTAAGCATTGCCATTTTTAATGCTCTCAATCTGATAATGCTAATAGTTAGCTTTGTGACAGTAAATATCATTTTCGATGTAGAGGGAATGTGTTATTTGATAAATTTTGTGCAAACACATAACTTACAGAATCTATAGAAGGAACGTTGACAGTATGTTTATGAAGTCAAGAGGAGAGGGTTCTATAACCAAAGTTTTAGAAAAACAGTGATACTTTTGAGTTGCCAGGTTCTCCTCATTTTCATTTCCTTCTGTCCCCCGAAAAAATAATAGTTTTCCTCAAAAGGACAAATGCTTGAAGTAGGAAATGCGGATTATATGAAAGACTTTGAACATCATCATCACTAGATGCTATAAACTGTTGGTCCTTCGTTCTCAAAGAGGACCATGACATCAGGAAGATGACGCCATGACTTGCAAGTGAATTGGATTCAAGTGAGGGAGGACTGTGCAAACTCACCAGCCTCCCTTTCTCCTCCAGAGCCATCTGGGTCCACTGGCCAGATATCGATCAGGACATCTGGAGAAAGCCCCAGATGCAATGGGAGACCTTGGCCCTTTTAAGCTAAGGTCTTTTCAGGTTCTCACTTTAAGGGAGGCAACACACATCCAGTGAATAGGCCTCTTTAAGAAGTGAGTCAAGGGATGGTCCCTTTAATAAAAAATAAAAAAATATCAAGCTGGGAGGGGAATACCCACAGGTGCTATACAAAGGTACTAGGACTACAAAGATAAAAATCAAAATACCATTGCCATAAATTATATTCTTTTGAGGAGACATTATGTGGGTGTGTATATGTATTCATACATACACACACATATACACACACTTCACACACACACAAGAGAAATTCTAAGATGCAGAGTTGAGGAAGAAGTACATTCTTGGCAGAACAAAGATGTGGAGATGGGAGATAGGAGTATTGTTTTCGAATTGCAAGAAGGCAAATTTGATTGAACTTTAGAGTACAGGAGGGGCATAATGTATATTGAAGCAGGTTGGAGGCTGTGATTGTGAAAGGCTTTAAATTCTAAACTAAGGAATTTGTATTTGATTCCACAGGATATTGTTAGCTTTTGGTGTTTTTTAAGTTTATTCATGTGGTCAGACCACAATTTGATAAAACCAGCCAGCTAGGTGGAAAATGGATTGTAGTAAAAAGAGATGAATCTAGAAGACTGTCGTCTGGTAGTGGTGTAGTTCTGGTGGTTGATAATGAGAGCCTGAACTAGGATCATCACCATGTGAGCAGTGAGAAGGGGATAAGGGTAAGAAATATTGTAGAGGTAAAAAATGGCAAGATTTGGCCACAAATATATTTGTGGTGAGGGAGAGTCAAGAATAATGCTAGGGATGTGAACCTGTGAGACTGATAGAGTGGTGGTACTTTTTGACAGAAAAAGCAAAGTTCATAAGGAAAGTGAATTTGGGAGTAAAAATAGCTATAAGGTCTGTTTTATACATGTTGAGTTTGAAATATCCAATAGGAAGTTAGTGGTGTAGCAATGGAACTCAGGAGAAAGACTAAGACTGTATATATACATCTGGAAACAATTTCTATAGAGATGATAATTAAACTCATGGTAGCTAATATACTTACTAAGAGAAAGAGTTTCAGTGGAGGAAAAAGAGAGACAGAAAAATAGAGACAGAGACAGACAAAGACAGAGATAGAGAGACAGAAACAGAGAGAGCCCAAGAAGAGTCTTGAACTACAGCTATAGTTAGGGGATGTGGTTTGAATAGTGAACTGGTGGGAAGGACTGAGGAGTAGTCATCACAGAGGTAGGAGGAGAACCAAAGAAAGAAAAGTAATGTCAAACAGTGTGGTTGAGTGACTTACTGATGGTCATACTATTGGTCAATAGAAGCGCAGGCAATAGGAGTCCAGGTCTTGGGACTCCCAGTCTTTATTTCTTCTACTATATCATAAATTCAACTAGATTTAAATGTTATAAACATGTTTTTATTTTTACAACACATGTAAAGTACATGCTTCTAAATAAGAGGAACTCCCATGCTACAGTATTTCTCAAAGCAATAAAAGTTATTTGTAGTTGTGGTTTCTGCTGTTTCGAAAGTACTGCTCATTTACTATAAAGTCTTGTAGTTACCAAAGAACGATGTGGATTTCCTGTGAAGAACAGTACATTTCAAGGTTTCTATCATGGCACCATTTTTATAAAGCAGGAGACCACAGTCTGGGTCTTACACAATGAATAGTCACATCTTTGTCGTATTAGTGAATGAATGTAGTGTTTTGGTAAAGTTATTGTTCACTAAAAAAAAAATTACCATAATGTAATAACATTAATTAGAACCAAGTATAATGAGATAGTCTCCAGTGGACATTATATAAAATAGTCTACTTCTGCCTAATTCTCCTGAATAGTAAATATTCTTATTTATTCTGAAAATTATACAACAGTGGGAAAATGCTATTAAGAATAAATAACTTTTTTTTCAATAATTTGGTCATGGAATGAGGAAGCAGAATCTATTATTACATGGGTAAGGCAGTAAAGAGTAGTGTAGTTAAGGGAAGGAGGTCAAGATGATAAAAGGCATAAACAGTGAGAATGAATGGAGGCAGCTACAAAGTTTTTAAAAATCTTGGATATCACTTCGTCTTTGCTCATACTTAAAATAACTTTAGAGGTTAAAGGACAGTTGTAAATATCTTGGTATAACTGCTGGGATAAAACAAAACCTTATAAAAAGAGACCTAATACAACTTTGACGTACAGTTTGCATTAAGGAAGCTAGGTGAGTTCAACTCTGGCCTCAGACACTTACTGGCTGTGTGACCCTAGGCAAGTCATTTAACCTCTATTTGCCTCAGTTTCCTCATCTGTAAAATCAGCTGGAGAAGAAAATGGCAAAGCACTCCAGTATCTTTGCCAAGAAAACCTCAAAGAGGTCATGAAGAATCAGACATGACTAATGGATTAAACAACAATAGTTGCATTTAAGAAGTGAAACTAATTTTATATTAGTTTGGTATATTAACATATGTCTACTAATAATCCTAGATATGCTACTAAAATGGTGCTCAAATAACTTATAATCCAATAGTATAGCATGCCAGCAGCAAACATAAGGAGCTCAACTAAGAAGCATCTGATATTTTAATGGTTATTTCCTAATACCACCTCCAGGCTAATACCTACCATCCTACTGTAGAGCTGCAGAAACTTTCCCTTTCTTTCTCTACCATATGAATTTTGTAATTTTTTTTCTATTTATGAAAGTAATCCTTTGGTAGTTTGATTGGTATATTTTGTTGGTGCAGTTCAAAAGCCAATATTTTCTTAGTTCTGGTTTGATGTTGGGGTGAAGGGATGCGCTCATGAGTCACTAAACATTTAACAAAGGAGGAAGTTTACTTTGCCTTAACAGCAAGGATATGCAACAAGGGTACTGCAGTACTTAGCTGCACCACTCTATCTCCATTTGGAAATGCATCTGATCAATTAGTCATCAGAATATAGTGACTCATGTGGTCTTGGGCACAAATCAGGTCTTAAAGATTCAGAGATCACATACCTTAGACTTTTTATTGTCCTTCAATCAGGAAGCTATGTCAGAGAAACTGGGACTCATCGGGTCTCATGGTGGGGAGGAAGCTTTACCAAGGATGCTGCTAGGGAAACAAGGTCTGAAGGACCTTGTTTGAAGATTGTATATGCAGAGAAGGAGTTGGGCCAGGATAAGGGGATTTGTGTCAGGAAATTATTGTCGTACCATAGTATGACATTGAATAAGTTTATTTATGTAGGTAAATTTAGGAAAAATTATCACTTTTATTATACAGCCTCATCCTACTCATGAGTAATTAATATTTTCCCATTTATGTAGGTCTACCTTCATTACCAAAACAGATTTTTGTAGTTGTATTCTAAATGTCTTGAGTGTAACCTGGAAGGTAGATTCCCAGGTAATTTACATAGTCTATAGTAATCTTACATGGAAGTTCTCTGTTTTGTGAAGTTTTATTAATATTATATAGAAATGTTGATAATTTTGTGGTTATTTTTCTCTTCCACAGTTTTCCTAAAGTTATGAATTGTTTCAGTTAACATTAGATGACTTTTTAGGGTACTTTAAATACACTATCATATCAACTGCAAAAACAGTTGGTAATTTTCTTATTCTTTACTTATGATTAATCCTTCATACTTCTGTTTCTTCCTTCTGTTGCTTCTTCTATTCCTTTCTCGACTTCCTTTTTCTTGTCTTATTGTTATAGCTAGCATTTCAAGTACTATGTCAAATAGAAATGGTGACAATGGAAATCCTTCTTTCACCCTTGAATTTATTGAAAAGGATTCTAGTTTATCACCATAACAAATAGTTCTTGATTTTTTTATAATGATTACATATCATTATAAGGAAAGGATAATTGGTTACTGTTTCTAATTTTTTAACAGAAATAAATGTATTTTTTCAAAACCTTTTTCTATATATACTGATATAATCATAGGGTTTTTTAAACTTTTATTATTGATATGGTTAATTAAATTTATACTTTTCTTAATGTTAAACTAACCCTGAATTCCTGTTATAAGTCCATCGAAGACAGAGGGTAAAATCTTTCTAGTATGTTTTTGTACTCTCTTTGGTATTGTTTTATTTAAATTTTTGAATCTATGTTCATTAGGGATATTAGGAGATTTTGCTCTAACTCCTTATTTGTAACCTGTGTGAGCTTTTATGTTTCAAGTGTGCCTCTCTTAAACAACATATTGTTGGATTTTACTTTCTAATGCATTCTGTTACCTTCTTCCACTTTATGAGTGAGTTCATCCCATTCATATTAACAATTATGTTAGTTAAATGTTTATTTCACTCCATTTTATTCTCTAATATTTTTCTTCTCTATACTCTTTTCTTCCTGTTTGCTTCTAGTTATTACCTTTATTGTTTTCCATTTAACCATTTCTCCACTATCCCCTTTCTAAGCTTAAGGTTTTCTTTCCTTATGATTAATCCTCCCTTTTATATTTCTTTTTTCCCTCTTTCTGTTCCTATAGATACCCTTGATACAAACTAATTGACTAATTTAGACAAAAATGGAGCAGAAGTAATGGCTGTTTCTTTTATTCCTTCCATATTTGATTATATTTCAATTTACCCAACCCAATTATGTGTCTTTACATGTACTCCTGTCTTTTTTTCCATATCCTCTTAGTGAATCCTCTCCCCCTTTATTTTTTATTCTTATAATATTTTAAAAACATAGCAAAACTCTTTTTAGGTCTTCTATCTCAATTTTCTAACTCTATGATTCCTTGGACCTTTTTAGTATCTACTCTATTAGAATGTAAGCAAAGTATTCTTATAAAGTCACTTCTGATTGTTCACTTGTTATCATTTTATTTTTCTTTTGTTTGTTTTTTTGGCGAGTCAATCAGGGTTAAGTGACTTGCCCAGGGTCACACAGCTAGTAAGTGTCAAGTGTCTGATCTGAGGCCAGATTTGAACTCGGGTCCTCTTGACTCTATCCACTGTGCCACCTAGCTGCCCCTTATTTTCCTTTGACTTCCATATTTATGTTCCATACTTTCTTTCCAGATTTTTTTCATGAAAAATATTTGAAAATCCTTTATTTCTTTGAAAATTTATTTTTGTTTCCTTTAGGACTATCTGCAGTTTTTTTTTCTGAGTAAGTTCTTCATGGCTGTAGACTTTTATATTTGACTTTCGAAATATCTCATTCTATATTCTCTGCTTCTGCAAAGTTATAGCTGGTATGTTTTGTGTGATCTCTTTCTTTCTGGCTACTTTTTGGGGGGGTTAGAAGTTTGAGATTCTGGCAATAATGTTACTGGGAATTTTCATTTTGGAGTTTTAATTTTTTTTTGTTTTGAGGAGATGATCTGTAATTCCATTTTCACATTGTTGTTTTCTAACATGCTTGTGCACATAAAATATTTCTTGAAATATAGCATCAGGGTTCTTTTTTTGCTGACTGAATTCATGCAGTCCTATTACTTTAAAGTTATATCTTCTTAATCAAGGTTTTCCAGGTCACAGTTTTCTTTTAAATAAAAGGTGCTTTACATTTTCCCCTGTTTTCTTTTGCTTTTGTTTTAATAATTCTTTTAGTTTCCTAGAATAATTAATTTACAATTGGCCCATTACATTCTGATTTTTAGAGAATATTACTAGAGTAAAGTTTTATATAAGATGTTGATCCTTTTTTCTTATCCTTTCTTCCAAATATTTAATTATTTTTATAACATTTTTTAAAAGTCTTACATATTTTCTTCAAAGAAACCTACGTTCTTTTTGGCAAGGTTTTTTTTTTTCCATTTTCTTTGAGAGGAGTTTGTGCCACTTTCATCCCTTTATCATAAAAGTCCTTTTGTTCATTTATTTATTTATTTATTCATTCATTCATCCATTCATTCATTCATTTATTTGTTTGTTTGTTTGTTTATTCATTTATTTATCTATCTATCTAAAATTAAAACATTTTTGGCAATATACGGCCAAAGAGGGAAATAGCTTTGCTTGACTATGTATGTTTATTACAAGAATGTATATATTTTTTCAAATTGGATGGGGAAACAATAGATTTCTGTAAACTGTTTTTTTTAGTAGACAGGTGGCAGGTATTGCAGATGTGAAATGTTGCATGCACTTTCAGATGAGGTCACTGTATTATTAGTTTTACTTAAGTGTTTTACTTTTTTATGAGAGACCTCTTGTGAAGGTGTGATATGCAAATATTTTTAACTTAAAAACAAATTACATAAATAAAAATTTTAAAAGGTAGACTGCACAGAAGGCTTATATCCATGCAGTATATCACAAATACATTTTTCTTAACTGAACAGTTGGAAGGTACCAGAAATGCCAGTCACCAAATAGCACCATGAGAAATAAGATTTATTATATTTTAAGGAAAAACAAATAATAATGGATATAGGAGTCATTTCTAAATTACTTTTCTGTATGCTGTCAGATTTCTTGGAGCAAAGATCAAAATAAACACCAAATTAGGGAGGAAAAAGATCAAGATGAGAAAATATGGCTTTGAATTTTTAAAAGGTCTTGTTATTATTGTGTTTAGTTGTACACAACTCTTCATGACCCTATTTGGGTTTTTTTTGGCAAAAATACTGGAGTGGTTTGCCATTTACTTCTCCAGTTCATTTTATAGATGAGGAACTGAGGCAAACAGGGTTCAGTGACTTGCCCAGGGTCATGCAGCTATTAAGTGTCTGAGGCTGGATTTGAATTCATGAAGATGAGTCTTCCTGATTCCATGCCCAGTGCTCTTATTCACTGAGTCATCTAGTTACTCCTTTGAAAGTTCTAATCTTGTCTCTTCAAACTAACTACTGTTACTAAAAAGGAGAAGTGGGTAATGGATGATTTCCTACTGCACTTTAACCAATGTAAAACAATCATCATAATGAAGAGGCCAGAAGAATCTAGCAACTTCTTTGGCCAAGTAGAGAGATGTGACAACAAAGGAAGGACCGTTTTAGAATATAAACTAATTTACAAAGCCTTGCACAAGAGGAGAGGGAAAGATTATGAGCATCATTACCTCCTAAAACAGCAATAAGCAGTGGAAAAATGAGAAGATAAAAGATCCCACCGTGTTTATTGTTTATTAACAATATAAAAAACACATTTGATTCAAGGGAAGAATGTGTAACATTGCAACTTTTTTCTCAAGCATACAGGTTAAAGACATATAGGAGTCCTTGCTAGATGAGAGAATGGAGAGGAATTTCTTCAATGATCCTTGCATTATTTATATCCAACAGCCATTAAGAGGGAGACGTGTGTTTTCTAAAGATATTTGCCATTGTAATTAAGGATGCTCAGAAAAGAAGGGAATGGAAAAAGAGATTCCTTATAGATGATTACATCTTCTACATTGTCCTGTTTATAACATTGGGTATGACATGTTGTTTGTGTCAAACCTTAGAACACTATACACTTCTTAAGTGAGATTCATAATCACCCATTCCTGTCAACTTAAGTCTCAAAATTTACATAAGAAAAACCTACTGGGTAAAGAATACTATTGTTGGAACTATGGTATGCATTTGGATGGATAGCTCATTGAGGTTGGTCCACCTATAGATGTAGCATGCCTATGGCTGGTAAACTGTATGTTTTCCCCAAGGACTATGTAACATCTTTCAGCAGAATTTGGGACAAAGTACATCTAATGCCCAAACTTTTAAAAAGAAGTAGTCACATTAGAGCAACTCAGCTTTGTGTCGTCAAGCGAATGAGCTAATAGCATTGAGAAGTCACTGATGATTTGAGAAGTCATTGAGATTTCTGCAGCCATTTCAGCCAGGAGGAGACTTTTAGCAAACAGACAGTGTGGTGTATCCTAAATGACTTGCACCACATCTCCCTGCACCTTGCAGAAATTTGGATATTTGTATTAAGCACATACAATTTCTGTTTTTTCATACTGTAGTGGAAGCCAGAAGGAGGGAGGTTCTGCTTTTGGGAGTGAGGGAAAATGAAGTGCTTCCGGTTTCTGAAATACTTGAAAATGTATCTGCAGCTTCCATCGTATTAGACTTTTTTTTTGTTTTTTTTTGAGGGGGAGGGTTAGGCAGTGGGGTTAAGTGACTTGCCCAGGGTCACACAGCTAGTAAGTGTTATGTGTCTGAGGCTGGATTTGAACTCATGTCCTCATAAATCCAGGGCCAGTGCTCTATCCACTGTGCTACCTAGTTACCCCTTGTATTAGACTTTTATTTAATGTGATTAAAGTATTTACTGAGGTAATAAACCTTACCCACAGAGAGGAGGCTGATAAGGAATGTAAGGGAAATGGTTGATAGGTTGGGGGCACCAGCTGTGAAGTGAATATGTCTTATTCCTAAAAAGAAGTGAATGTAGTAGTGTGAGATAGGAGTTGAGTTGGTTGGCAACCACGCTTCTCTGTGGTCTGGACTGCTCATTGAGGACCCCACAGACCTCCTGCTACCATTATAACTTTCATACCCACACACACACCACAGGGGTTGGGGCATCTGCGGCCTTCTAGGTCCTTGGGTGCGGCATTTTGACTAAGTACAAGTTTTATGGAACAAATCCTTGTATTAAGGGGACTTGTTCTGTGAAGTTTGGATTCAGTCAAAGGGCCGGGCTTGAGGACCTAGAAGGCCATATGTAGCCTTGAAGCCAAAGGTTCCCTACCCCTGCACAAATACAAACATACCCCAAATGGATAATGAACTAGGCCTGACATTAAGTAGTAGAAAGACAATGGGCTGAATTGGAATTAGGAGATTTCATAGACATTCTGATAGTATCAAGTTTCTCCTTGAAACAAAACCCACTTTCTTTAAACACCATTGATGTTTCAGTAATGCCATATGTCTATGAATCATAGAAGGGGGAAAGGAAGGGAAGGGAATAAACATTTATTAAACACCTACTACGTGCCAGATACCGTGCTAAGGGTTTTGTAACTATCCTCTCATTTAATTCTTTCAATAAGCCTGTGATATAGGTAATATTATTATTATCCCCATTTTTACAGTTAAAGGAACTGAGGAAGGCAGATATTAAATAACTTCCCAGGGACACACAGCTGATAAGTGTCCGAGGCATGATTTCAGCTCAGATCTTCCTTCCCCCAGGCCCTGCACGCTGTCACTGCACCTACCTGCTTCACCCTAAAAATTCAAAGTTATGGGCCACTCAAAGAACAGTGGAAAGACTAATGGTGGGTGTAAATAGAGTGCAACAGAACTGTACCAAAGATGTGGCTTACAAGATACCATACAACAGATGTAGCTGTTCTTCTGGTGATACATTATGGCCACAAACCATGGAATACTGCAGTCTCTAAAGAATCCAAGTTATATCACTCTCCTGGCTTGGGAGTCAGCCGAGTAGGGTGCTGCTGCTGCTGCCTCCACCACGAGCAGCTGCTGGAAACATGGTGGGCCTGAGTGGCATGATCAACACCGTCGTGCGGGGCCTTCTTCATCGGCTAATGTATTTACTTTGACCACAAGAGACGGAGAGACCCAAACTTCAAGAACTGGCTCCGAGAGCAAAGAAAGAAACAGAAGCTTGCTAAAGAGAGAGCTGGGCTTTGCAAGTTACCTGACCTTAAAGATGTAGAAGCTGTTCAGAAGTTCTTCTTGAAGAAATACAGCTTGGTGAAGAGTCACAAGGTGACTAGGAAAAGGGTATTGACCACTTGACAAATGCCATTGCTATCTGTGGGCAGCCACAGCAGTTGCAAGTTTTTACAGCAAACTCTTCCATCACCAGTGTTTCAGATGCTTCTGACTAAGCTGCCAACAATTAGCCAGAGAATTGTGAGCGTACAGAGCTTGGCCAAAGATGATATGGAATGAGAAATATTTCAACATAATAAAATCTTAATAAAAAATTTTAAATAATTCTTAGTCCAGAGGATGAGCAGCAATGTGGGGGGAGGGTGGAAGACATACATGCTACTTATGGACTGTGTATTACACTGAAATCTACCAAAGTTGGTTCTAGCTTTGTGTAGGTAGGTTTGCTTGGATTTTATTTATTTATCTTAGTGAGAAGTATATATTGATTATTATTTTCATTTTATAAATATACTATGAATTCTCTAAGTGTTGCTAATTCATTTGTTACTAAAATATGCAGTTGTAAGATACATGTGACGTGACACTACTACATGTTAAAAATACCCAATGCTCAGTTTTGAAAAATAAGGCAATAAAAAGAATTCTGCACTCAAAAAAAAGTTACATGTCATCCAAAGGGTGGAAGAAAAGATAGTAGCTATGTAGTGAGAGGATAGGGCAGCTAGGTGGAGCAGTGCAGAGTGCCAGGCCTGGAGTCAAGAAGATGAATCTTCCTGAGTTCAAATCTGATCTAAGACACTTACTAGCTGTGAGACCCTGGGCAAGTCACTTAACCCTGTGTGCTTCAGTTTCCTCATCTGTAAAATGAGCTGAAGTAGGAAATGGCAAACCACTCCAGTGTCTCTGCCAAGAAGACCTCAAATGGTATCACCAAGAGTTGGCACAACTGAAATGACTGAACAACAACAAAAGTGAAAGGAAGAGATATAAGATGATATATTCAATTTACTAAAATGGGGGTCCAGATAATGTTGAAAGACTTTGAAGAAGGCCCCAAGCAGAATTGAGTGTTCCACCTCTGCCCCACCTTTGGAGGATTTATGGGAGGACTTAGCCTAAAGCTGCATGAGATAAGAAGATAAAGATTCATTGTAATCATCACTGTTGGAGGGAGTATATCCGCATTGAGCTGAAAACAGATCCGTTGAAGTATTGGCATGATGGAGGCATAATAGATATCTTTACATTAGAGTAACTTGCTGTTCTGTATGAAGATAAAAGGAAATAAAGGGGTTCATTGACTAACTTTTAAATATCTTACAATAAACCCTTTTCAGAGATTTGCTTTAAAAGAGACAGCTACAAATAGCAGTCTCATCAGTATTGAACAACAGCTCTGAGGCTGAGTTGAACATTCATTCTTTCACCTCTGCTTAGATTTTCCAGAAATTAAGGGATTAGTTATAAATGATTGGTTACATATAGACACTGTGTGTTTTGCATTTCAATCAGACGTATGAAGAGCCCTAGAATGTCAGCATCTTTAGCAGTATACAGGTCCTCTAAATTCTTTTATGCATCTCTTTGCACAACTGGGTTAAAATAATAAAACTTCAATTGATAGAATCATAGACTTAGAAGAGGGAGCATCAAATGATCCTAGCCTCTGTCCTCAAGTAGATAAATAGCTCAGTGTCTAGGATATTGTTAAAGGTTTGTGCTATTATTAGTGACCTCCACGAATGAGATTGCCTGACCTTCCTTGGTAGCTTGCCCTAGGGTGTCATCAACTTTTCATCAGAGTTCCAGTGTCAAACTAACATTGCTTTTGTTTCCAGTGGGAAACTTGTCACAGAAATATGACCCTTAAATAGAGAATTTTATTGGAGTGGGAGGTTGGAGGGTGGAGAAAATGTCATATGGGGTATATAGGAACACTTTCAGCATTATTTCTTTTGAAGATTGCTGATAAAATACTGTTTTAATTACTAAGTGTTCCTGTTTTTCATCTAAGAAATGAGCAAGAATTCTTTTCAAGCCTTTTTATACCTCCGATCCCTCTAGGAGAACTATTTTACTCTGAAGATGGTCTTGATTGAAGGTTGTAATAATTGACAATAGAGAAAAACAGACAGGAACACAGAAAGAAATGTTTTCTGCTCCTTTATCTTTTCCTTGCTTTTTATCCCACATGAGCCAAGATAATCTTCACACACACACACACACACACACACACACACACACAGATTTTAGTGTGGTTGCTAGAACTTAGTTTATATTCATGTAGTATTTATAGCTACTAAGCACTTACTCATAATTTCATGATCACTGAGCTTGAGCTCTGTACCCTCTGTTTGCTTGCCAGGTGATTTTGTCAAGTATTTTATTTAAACCTCAGTTTCCTCCCCTGTAAAATAAATAATAAAATCCTTCCCTGGATTGTTTTTTTTGTTTGTTTGTTTTTGTTTTTTTGGTGAAGCAATTGGGGTTAAGTGACTTGCCCAGAATCACACAGCTAGTCAGTGTTATGTGTCTGAGGCCGGATTTGAACTCAAGTCCTCTGACTCTAGGGCCAGACTCTATCCACTGTGCCACCTACCTGCCACCTGGCTGCCCCCTTCTCTGGATTGTTTTGAGGAAGATATTTTATGAAATGTAAGGCAGTATAGAGAAGCAAGCAGTGTCCTCAGTGAGAGAGAGTTGCCCTCAGTGTCTGGGGAACCTGGGTTCCAGTCCAGTCTCTGACATATACTAGCTGTAACCCTGGGCAAAGCATTTAATCTGTCAGTTACCTAGGCAAGTGGCTCACAAATGGTGCCCATGGCACCCTATAAAAACAAAAACAAATAATAATGGTAGTAGCTAACAAAATTATAAAAATAGTAATAATGATAGCTAACATTATTTGCCAAATCGTGCCCCCATGGCACGCTGTAACAACAACAATAAGAATAATAATAACAGCAAACATGATGATTATAATAATAATAGCTAATGTTTATATGGCGTTCACCATGTGCCAAGAACTCTGCTAAGTGCTTTACACATATTCTCTCATTTAATCCTCACAACAATCCATCCCCATGTCATAGTTAAGAAAATTGAGGCAAACAAATGATTTGTCCAGGATCACACAACTAGTCAGTATTTGAGGCTGGATTTAAACTTGTGTCTTTTTTACTCCAGCCCCAGCATTATATCCCATTTAGCTGCCCCAAACTCACAGGGGCATCACAGGATATGTTAAACATTCCAGGAAAACACAATGATTCGTGATATCTCTCGCACACTGGGAAAACTACCTCGGAGTAGTTGAGGCTACATTCCTTCTGAAGACATTAAATGTTTAAATAAGTTTTGTTTGCTTGTACTTTGGACTCTTCCTGTAACTCTAGAAACTTTCTGTTTGTGATATCATCTCTTTCCAAACATGGGTTTCTAGCTGTTGCTCTGGTTAAAAAATGAATGAATGAATTAAAATATTTGAAAAAAAAAAAGCAACTACTGCTTGAGTATCAGTATAGAACAGGAAATGAAGGTGGTAGGATTCAATTCAATTCCAAGGTTAGCGAAGCTGTGCAGTACCGAACAGGCATATGTATCCCATTAGCAATTAATTGTTGCTTTTTAAGAATGAAACAAAAATTTATTTTTCTTCCAATTTATGTGTATTGTTTTTTTCCAAAACAGTCCTATTTTAGGACATAAATATTTATTGTGATTTGGACCTAACTGCTTAGTAAACAGAACTGTTAGGTATTTCTTTTGGCCTAGTGGCACAGTGAAAAAAATTACTGAGACATGAACTGAGAAAGTGTGGGAACCTCTCTCCTGGGTAGGCTCTAAGACTGTAAGTTACAGGGAAACTGTTGATCTGCATTTGTAGGGGGAATTTCCTCACTGGGAGTTCCCTATGCCAATGAAATCACAGCTCTATCCCCACTCCAAAAAAAAAAAGCATTGTATAATTGAGTTTTATAGAAATCCTTTAAGGAAGGTTAAATAAGTGTAAGGGCATGATTCACAATTCCATAATCTTCTTATCTTCATTTTGTATACTGTGATAATAAGTTTAAATAAATTTCACAGGATCATATAGTTAGTGAGCAGTTGGGTGAAATCTTTAAGTCTTCAGCTTTTCTCATTTGTGGGAATTCTTACTGGATGATTGACACTGTGGCGACAACAATACTTTGGTATTTCCAGAGCTCTGAGAGTACTAGCAAGCTAATTAAAATATAGCTAAGGTATGAATCAGTGTGGATGAAAACTTGTGGTACTGACCCCCAGTACTACCAAAATAAAAAATCTGGAAAGAGCCTTTCCAGATGTGACAGTCAGAAGTCTTGTGTTTATTGATGTGATGGAAATGATCAAGGCTTCCAATCCTCTCTTCTATAACATATTTTGTTAAATATTTTCCAATTATATGTTAAAAAAAAAACCCTAACATTTAAAATTTTTTTTTGGTTTCCAAATTCTTTCTTTCCCTTCCACCTTCACCCCCTCCTTGTGAAGGCAAGCAATTTGATATTGATTAGACATGTGAGATTGTGCAAAACATTGCTCTCTTTTCTACAAAGTTATCCACTTAACCTCTTGAAGGGCTTAAGGTGTCCTCAAGATTATGCATTTTCAGAGTACACAAGACATCAAATGCTCCTCTCTTGAGGATTTCCCTTTGCCTTCTCTATCCCTCTATATTAGTCCCCTACTTTTGCAGTAGCATTTCAGCGGCTTGTGCTATCTAGGATTCAAAGGACTCTTCCCCAGAAAAGTGTTTATGTTCTCTTGAGATGACTCTTAACTCTACAAAGAGATTTCCATGCATTTGCACTGCTAGGCTTACAGCCCACTTTTCATCTTCAGCTGCCACTGCTTGAACAGATATTGAATTTACCTCTAGCAGGCATCTTGCTTTATTTTCAGTTATTTCTTCCCTGTCTAGTAAGGTTTTAAGCTTTCTTGCTAGGTCTTTTCCATAATAACTCATTTCCACATAGTCATTCAATCTTTATCTCCTTGAAGGTACTGGAATGTACCATTGCATCGAGCAGTTTCCAGAGCATAGTCATTGTTCTTTCTTTTTGAACACTCTTGTTTATAGCTGGCATTTCCCTTCCCCAGTACCCATCATGTTTGTTCAGTATTTTCATCCTAGCAGTTAATAAGGTTAGCTTGAAATTTTTGTAGTATTCTACCTGAACTCATGCATGCAACTGCCTAATAATTGTACTTTGTTGCTGCTGTTTTGATTCCATTGTGGTCTTAATAGCAATGAATAATAATCCTTTGAAACATCTTGGCACACAACAGTATGGTAAGTTATAGTAAAAACAACATGTCTAGTTGTCTAATCATGTACTAGGAAGTTTCTAATTTTCTCTCTCTCTTTCTCTCTTCTCCCTCTCTTTTCTCTGTCCCCTCTCTATTTCTTATCTGTCACACACACATGCACACACATGCACACACACACACACCATCTAGCACAGTACCTAGTTTGCTATTTTGTGAGTTTATACAAGTCACTTCATAACAATAATAATAATAACCAGCATTTTATTTATATAGTACTTTAAGTTTTTTTTCTTTTGTTTTCACTAGGCAGTGGGATTAAGTGACTTGCCCAGGGTCACACAACTAGTGAGTGTTACGTGTCTGAGGCCAGGTTTGAACTCAGGTCCTCCTGACTCCAGGGCCAGTGCTCTATCCACTGTGCCACCTAGCTGCCCCTGCTTTAAGGTTTTCAAAATGCTTTATAAATATAACATCTTTTGATCAAGGAAATGGGTGTTATTATTACTCCCATTTTATAGATGAGGCAACTGAGGCAGGTAGCAGTTAAGTGAATTTGCCACAACTAGGAAATCTCTGAGGCAGGATTTGAACTCAGGTTTTCCAGAGGTACAGCCCTCTGTCACCTGGCTCAGTCTCTCTAGGGCTCAGTTTCTTCTCAAGTTTCTCTCAGTTTCTCTAAAGGAAGGAGATGAACAAGATATTTTCTCACATCTCTTCCATTTTGATTATCATTACTACTTCATTGTTCTTCGCTGCTTCCTCATTGGACCAAAGTATAAACCTTCTTCTCTGTACAGTATGATTTTCCTTCAGTGTTAGGAATGTGTCTTATGTGTTGGTTTCAGATTATGATATCTCTATTGCTTGCCTCACTCTGAGAAGCTAATGTTTTGGTTACTCTTTAGTATTATGGTTTAGGCAAGGATTTCTGTTTGCTGGCTTTATCCAGAGCCACATTCTACCTTGAGCTTCTGAATACTTTATAATTAAGATTTTAATATTTATTTAAAAAGCTTCTTGTTGACACCATAAAAGCATTGAAATTACTACAGTTAAATTTTGCTGTTGTTTAGTTATTTTTCAGTTGTGTATTTTGAGGTTTTCTTGGCAAAGATACAGGAGTGGTTTGACATTTCTTTCTCCAGGTCATTTTACAAATGAGGAAATTGAGGCAAACAGGGTTAAGCAACTTGTTCATTGTCACATGGCTAGTTAAGAGTCTGAGACTGGATTTGAACTCAGAGGAGTCTTCTTGAGTCCAGCCTTAGCATTCTATCTATTGTACCACCTACCCACCCAAACAGTTAAAACACCCTCCTTTTTTGTTGTACTTCTTTGTCTTCATGCATTTAGCAGTTTTGTGTGCTCTTTAAAGGAAGAAGTTAAGCAAATGACACCTTTTTTTTTCAAGTGCTTGAAAATGATCTTTCAGTTGTTTTCCACTTCTAAATAGTGCAAATGTAAAATTCATGAACATCTTGGTTTTTGGTCTAATTCCACAATTTATTGCCTGCCACAATACTTGAAAATTGCATTGAAAACTCTTTTTTAAAGGGAGCAGCAAAAGGAACACATCTATTGCTGACAGTGTAAGAGATATGCATTCCAATTGTCTGATTTCCAAAACAATAATATTGCCTTTTTTAGTGTGGTTGAAAACAGAAAGAGCAAATTGTCATTCAATTGCAAAAATTCAATATAAAAGTTCCTGTATTCCAGTTTCTGTTATTATTTAGTTGTGCTGAAATGCTAGGGGGGTTATGGTAAGGCTTATCTATTAAGTCTATCTTCTCCCCCGCGTACATGCTTTTTGATGAGTTGTAATATGATTAAAAAAATCATCTTCTATATGATCACTACCAGAAAAATGCCATTTTCATCATCTTGCCTCAAGGATGATAATGTCAATTCTTTTTGAAAATTCATTTAAAAAATCAAGACATCCTTTCTCAATGAAACCTTGGAAAAAAACTTTAAACTTGTTGGGGAAAATCATGAAAATACAATGGAAGGGTGTAATGGATATCATTGTTCAGTTGTTTCAGTGACTCTAGGTGACTCCATTTGGGGTTTTCTTGGCAGAGACACTAGAATGATTTGCCATTTCCTTCTTCAGTTCATTTTCCAGATGAGGAAACTGAGACAAACAGGGTGAAGCGACTCTCCCAGGGTCACACGACTAGTAAATGTCTGAGGCCAGATTTCAATTCGGGAACGTGGGTCTTCCTAAGTGCAGGCCTGGCACTGTGCCACCTTGCATCACAAAAACTTAATTTAGCTTTCTACAAAAATGCATTTGTAGTTCTGTTTTGCATATAGATCAGAACATGTTGCTTACTCTCTTCCCCACTCCCATTTCTCCTGATTTTAAGAATTTTTTTTCATATATGTTTCCCCTGAAGAAATAAATGAGTTGGTAATAGAGTTTGCTCAGCCTATCATCTCTTTGACTGGGCCTCTTTATGCTATGTGGTCCCTTAGACCAGAGTCACATAGGCATCCTTGAGTTGGACTAACCAGTGCTGACTACTTTCTTTGCATTAGAGAGCTGGCAGAAGCAGCTGAGTGACTCAGTGGTTAAAGTGCTGGGCCTGGAGTCAGGAAGACTCATCTTCTTGAGTTCAAATCTGGCCTCAGACACTTACTGGCTATGTGACCCTGGATAAGTCACTTAAGCTTGTTTGCCTCAGTTTCCTCATCTGTAAAACAAGCTAGAAAAGGAAATGGCAAAGCACTGTAGGAACTTCATCAATAAAACCCCAAATGGGGTCATGAAGAATGGGACATAACTGAAAAATGACCCTGCAGCAACAACAGATGTGGCCGTTCCTAGGGGAATTGTGGCCTGGTAGAAATCATAATCTGCCACATTATTTACTTAGGATAAAATCAGTTTCCATGGGTTCAAGCCCACTAAAATAATAAAATCAAGATAAAATGACTATTAGTGAGTTAATGAAAAAGCATTTGCTAAATATTTACTAAGCAAGTGCCAAACATTGTGCTAAGCAACAGTGTTACAAATATAAAGATGTGTCATAATACTTGCCTTCCAGGAGGTTATATTTTAATGGGGGAAGGCAATTTTATGCAGGTGAATGATGGCCAGGACAATGTTGAGATTCATGGGGATATTTTGTTGATCCCTAGAGCAGTCAGGTGAAATGCCCTTTTTAGAAGTAATGGAAATATTGCTTTGATTCCTAGGTCCAAAGCAACAGGTACAAAGGGGGTGAGGGAGGGCACCTGTGGCTGCGGAGAGAAGGCCTGGTTAAATGGATGTTTTTGATGTGAAGGTGAAGCGTGGCCTGAGGTTTGGGGCTAGGTAGATCAATATAGTCATCAAAGGAAGAAAACTTACAATAGGGAAGCAGACAGCTTGAGGGATATGAGTAAAAGTGTGTGAGGAAATGTAATTCATCCAACATTCAGTAGCGTACTGTATACGCTATGTGGAGGAAACAGAAATGGGTAAGACACAATTCCTTCCTTCAGGAAACTTATACTTTTGTAGGAGCAGTTATTCAGTTCAATTCAATAAGCATTTATCATTCTTAGTGAATGTGAGACATCATACCAGGCACCAGGTGTAGCGTTTTTGTTCTTCAGCCATTTTTAGTTGTGTCTGATGCTTTGTGACTTCATTTGGGGTTTTCGTAGCATAGATGTTGGAGTGGTTTGCCATTTCCTTCTCCAGCTGGCAAACAGGATTAAGTGACTTGCCCAGGGTCACATAGCTAGGTAAGTGTCTGAGACTAGATTTGGACTTATGTCTTTCTGACTCCAGACCTGGTGCTCTATCCACTGCACCACCTAGCTGCCTCTAAGGGTAAAAAGATAAACACAAAAAAAAAGTCCAAGGGACAACTAGGTGGCGCAGTGGATAGAGCACCAGCCCTGGAGTTAGGAGGACCTGAGTTCAAGTGTGACCTCAGACACATAAGACTCATTAGCTATGTGACTCTGGGCAAGTCTCTTAACTCAATTGCCTCACCAAAACAAAACAAAACAAAACAAAAACAAAAACAAAAAAAATAGTCCATAACCTCCAGGAGCCTACGTTATACTGGGGGAATAAAATAGTTACATTGATATGAAATACAAATATGTACATTGATAATCAAATATAGGATAACCTGAGGAGGAAGACAGTCCTGACAGCTAGGGGGAAACAGGAAAGGCTTCCCTCAGGAGATCCCACCTTAGCTGAATCTTCAAAGAAGCTGAGGCTTCTAAGGGGCAGAGGTGATAAAAGTGAATTCCAGGCATAGGGAGCAGTCTGTAGAAAGGTTGAGAGGTAAGAGATGTAATGCTGGGGTTGGGGAATGGTAAATAGATACATTTGACTGGAATATAGTGTGATATAAAGTGAAGTAAGACTGGAAAGGAGGCCTGGTGCCAGACTGTAAAGGGTTATAAATAATAAGCTGAAGAGTTTCTGGTTTATCCTGGAAGCAGTAGGGAACCACTTCTTTAGCAATGGAGTAACAGATGATGGGTTGCTAGATGGCACAGTGGATAGACTGCTTGGCCTAAAGTCAGGAAGACTCATCTTCATCAGTTCAAATCTGGCTTTAGACACTTACTGGCTGTGTGACCCTGGGCAAGTCACTTAACCCTGTTTGCCTCAGTTTCCTCATCTGTAAAATGCACTGGAAAAGGAAATGGCAAACTACTCCAGGATCTTTGCCACGAAAATCCCAAATGGACTCACCAAGAGTCAGACATGTATGAAGAACAGAAACATAATGATACATATACTGAGGCATATGTTAGATAGGTTATTTTGCCTATTGTATGGAAGAAAGATTAGAGAAGAGGAGAGCATATAATAAAAATGTTAATAAATACCTAACCTACTAAGCAGACTGAAATTCAATTTGCCTTGATGATGTTAGCACTTTAGGGGCTTACGGTGTCTATAGTAAATACTATATGATACATATGTATATGTATATAGATTTCTAGCCTCTTAAAGGAGAATATGGCTCTACTCTCTCTCTAATAGCTTGCTCAGGTCATTGGCCCAGCACTGGTCTCCCCAAAGACAGGGCATGAGATCATAACTTTGACTTACTACCCTAGGACTGGCTCTTCCATGCAGTCTACTCAGTAATGGAGTGAGAAACGTACCTCATTTCTATTGGGCTGAAGGGGCTAACAATCCATTCCATCTCCCATTAATGGGAATCTTTGGAGCCTTCCCTGGATAGTTAATAGCCTACTTAGAAAAAAAAAGGAAATGTGTTTCAGAGATGACTATAGCCCATTCAGTGTGGCTTGGGTATCATATTCCTATTTTTGCTAATTGACTGGGAACTATTTTAGAAAGCACACTGTAATTATAGTGTCTGACCTTTGATTATAATTTTCAGTGCCCATGTGTTTATGTTATGTAATTGTGATGATTAAATTATGGTGACTTCCGGAAGAAAATTAAAAATCATGGAGGGGAGGTGGGAAAAGCCTTTCAACTAGTTAAGAGTAAAAATCACCCAAAAAGATGTGCCATCGAGGACTAATTTCCTTGAAATTGTGTGCCTGTTGTGAAGATTAATAACAGGTGGCCTTTTAGGGAGCTCCCAGCCTGAGTCTAATGTTCTGGTTGTTCTTTTATTATCCCAAACCTCCATAACTAAAGGATTTTTTTCACCCTGCCCTTTGTTCACAATATGGGACTGTAATTGAGTTCATATTTCTCACCCAACCTTTCAGCTGTAATTAATATTTTATTATACCAGATTTTATCACTAAATAGCAGAGCAGCAGGGTATTGAGCTGCATGGGCGTGCGCGCGCGCGCACACACACACACACACACACACACACACACACACACAGGAGCAGTAGTGACTTATTGATGCCAAGCAAGTTCCTTGTAATGAGTTATGGTTGAGAGAACACAGAATGCATTTATGGTGCCCAACAAATATCCCAAAGTAATTTATGGCTGATCATATCTTGATCAGACCAGGACAAAAAGAAATTAAAGTTTCTAAAATAAAATATTTAATTCTCTGAATCTATTTATTCTATGCAGTGTATGTTACCCAATGCCCATTGTCTATGTTATTATCAGTTTTCATTATGTCATTTTATGAACAAGACTGTGTTCGGTCAGCTGCTTTAGGTGCTGAGAATCACATGAAATTGTCTAAGGACTGTTCACTGTGAATATTCTGGAGGGTGATGGAGACATTGAGTCTTCTCATTAGCGCTGTCTTTGAGCTAGTGTCAATTGGAAAGCTTTCATTCCACAGAGCTCCACTGAGTTTAAATTTGTTGTGATTTTATTGGGCCATTTTGAACAATGGAGTGTAATCTCAGTAAAGAATCTTGAAAAGACGTGTATAAATGGTATCTCTGAGTGATAGAGTAAAATAGCAGACAAAATGAAGTGTATTTTATTGCTTAAAGTGTAATAACTTGGTATTAAGCCATCTTCATTATGAATCCATCTTTCGTGGTTTGGGATTTATTTAGATTTTTTAACCCAGCAAAGAATTATTTAGATTTTTAACCCAGCAAAAATATTAACAAATTAATATTAATATCTCCTGTGTCTTCTTTTTCTCTTCCTTACCATGGAAATGATGAATTACACCAAAAAGTCAAATCAAGGTAGAAGTCATAATTAGGAGCTCTGGACTTGAAGACATTGCTAAATCTTTGCAATTTTCACCAGTAACACTTACTTTAAAATGGATTGGAATCAGGTTACCACCTGAGTTAAAATTAAGAATTTCACATAAAGGTGAATGAGTAGATCATGTGAACATAGTTGTATACCTAAAAGTGACCTCAGAGGAAATCAAGTAGAACCTTCTCAACTTAACATTGAAGAAACTGAGGATCAAGAACATAGAGGGACTTACATAGGACAAGACCATGTAAGATGTAAGTGTGGGAGGTGAGATCTGAACCCAAGACCTCTACCTCCAGGAAAATTAAAAATAAAACAAATCAACAGCAAGTTTCATCTCAGAGTTAGGAAGGACTGAACACTTGATAATATATTTGAACTCCCAACTTTCAGAAAATCATATGGAAAGATTTTCAGATGTTCTTTCCTGGGCTTTACTTCATATGCCATTCTGTATAAATGCAGATTTCCTATTTTGCTTGTAGAGGCCTTAGAGTTTTGTTGCAGAAAAGCCTAGCATAAATTAAACTTTAAATTAAATTTCATTCCATAAGAAAGTCCTGTTGTAGTTATGTCCTATTTCTGGCAGATTCCTCCTCAGTGTGGATTGTATTTTAATATTACAGGTGCTGTAGGAAGATTTGATATTAGTTGAAATACTGAAATTGTGATAGAAAAGGAAGAGTACAACTTTAAACAAAGGAACTATGAGTAATACATTAGAAGAATGATCGAATTTTAATTCAGTACTTGCTCAGCTCACTAAGCAAGACACTGCTGTTCAGTTTTCAGTACTGAAAAATTTGCTGTTTTATTGTCTTTAAAGAAAAGGCATTCAAATGATGAGATTTTGGAAGCTGGGTTTGAGGTTATAATTGCAGTTGGAAAGGTTTCATGAAATTAATTAGTGAGATGATCTCATTTTTATAAATGAAAAACACATCAGTCATAAAGTTCTGTCAGGTTACCATTGACCTAAGTGCTAATAATGTGTTAATTTACATTAAGGCGACAGCAGTGTGTGGCAATTGGGCAGCAGATAGGATTTAGCTATTTTTCATTAGCACTTGGACTTTGATAAAGGGGAACGGAAAAGAGCTGCTTGACCTTTCAGTGCTTAAATTATTAAAGAGCAAATAGATTTGAGGTCTGGATGCTTGCAAATATAATTTGTCTTGTGGAGCAAGGATGAAAAGACATTTTGGATCTGAAATTGCTCCAGTCAACTTAGCTCTCTCTCTTTAATGTATCTGAAGATGAATAGATGGGAGCCATTTAAAATGTAATATACATGCAGTAGTGTATGTAGTAGAACTAATATCAGTTTGCTAGGACAAAGGCATGTTTAAAGGATAATTTTATCCCTAAAATATCTGTGAATTCTTAAAATTTTTGCTCCTTGGCAAATAAGGGAGTTTTTATTTTCACAAGTATCCACTTGATTGAAATAATATTGCTTGTGCTTTTTTTCTTCATTTAACAAGAAAGTCTAAGTTGTCCTAGTTATAATTTTGTCTTTTAATCAGTTGGCACTGTGCAGTCATGTTTGTTGTTGTTTTTTGTTTGTTTTTCTAATTCCATTTCTAGACTATCTAGACTTTGGATTATCTGTGGCAAATTCAAAATGTCATGCTGACTTCCTTCCATGATTCAATGTATGCCTGTCCTCTTAATCATAAGATCAAAGGATTTAGAACTAGAAATTCACCTTAAATCAATCAGTTAATCAAAAATCATTTATTAAAACACCTTCTTTGTGCTACCAGGGTTAGAGAAACTGCAGCCTCAAGGCCACACATGGCCTTCTAGGTCCTCAAGTGCAGCCCTTTGATCGAATCCAAACTTCACAGAACAAATCCTTTTATTAAGGGGATTTGTTGTCACAGCAGCTAGGCACTGTACTAAACACTGGGAATATGAAAATAAGAAGGAAAAAAAAACCTCTGCCCTCAGAGATCTTACATTCTGTTGGGGATATGCAACATTTATATATCTATGTCTATGTCTATATCTATATCTATATCTATATCTATATCTATATCTATATCTATATCTATATCTACAGCTAGATGGGTAGATAAATAAATACATATAAAACAGATAGAAGATGATATAGTTGGTGAGGGTACTGGTAGTTGTGGGTACTCAGGAAGGCTTCTTATGCATTTCAGGCATGGAATATGGCCAGTGCAAAGAAACACACAGGAAACGGAACATATTATATGAGGAACAGTAAGAATGCCACTATGGTGCAGGAAGGAGTATAATGTGTAATAAAGCTTGAAAGGTAGTTGGTTTCAGGTTGTGTGTGTTTAAATACCAGAGGTGTTTATATGTGGGGCATCCTGAAAGTCTTAATGCAGTTTTAAGCCACTGGAGTTTATTGAGTGGAGGAGTGATATGGTTATCCCCATGCTTTAGGAAAATCACTTTGATGGCTCTGTTGAGGATGGATTGGAATAGGGAGAACCTTTAGGCAGGCAAATAGATTAGAAGGCTAATGTATTAGTCCAGGTGAAAGATGGTGAGGGCCTGAACTAGAGTGCCAGCTTTGTGACAAGACAAGGTAGATGAAAGTGAGAGATATTTTGGAGGTTGAAACAATGGGGTTCAGGGGAAAAATCAATTAATTCCCACTCTTATATTTCACCAGTGAGGAAACTAAAGGCAGAAAGCTCAAGAATATGCCCAATATGATATAGGATAATAGAATTTAAAAGTAGAAGGGAGTTTAGAGTTCATATTATCCAATGCTCTCGTTTTACAGATGAACAAGTTAGCCTAAAGAGGTGATATGGCTTTGCCCCAAGTGACACAGATAGGAGATACCAGAGCTAGCATTGCAAAACAGTTGCACAGATTAACGTAAAAGGAAATAGAATTTAAATAACCCTATCTTAGAAAAAGAAACTGAACAAGTCATAAATGAACTCCCTAAGAAAAAATCCCCAGGACAAGATGGATTTACAAATGAATTCTAACAAACATTTGAAGAGTGATCAATCACAATACTACATAAACTATTTGGAAAAAAAAGGTAAAAAAAGGAATCCTACCAAATTCCCTTTATTACACAAATGTGGTTTTGATACCTAAACCATGGAGGTCAAAAACAGAGAAAAACTCTAGCTAAATTTCCTTAATGAATATCAATGCAAAAAAAAATAAATAAAATACTGAGAAGATTACAGCAGTCTATCACAAAGAGCATGCATTATGACCAGGTCGAATTTTTACCTGGAATGAAGGGCTGGTTCAGTATTAAGAAAAACCGTTATCATAATTAGTCATATCAATAACAAAACAATGAAGACCATAATATTATATCAACAGATGCAGAAAAAGCCTTTAACATAATGTAATGACCATTCCTATTTAAAAACACTAGAAAGGATAGGAATAAATGGAGTCTTTCTCAAAATGATAAGTAGTATCTGTCTAAAACCTTAAGCAAGCATTATTTGTAATGGAGATAAGCTAGAAGCCTTCCCAATAAGATCAGGATGAAACAAGGATGCCCATTATCACCACTGTTATTCACTATTGTACTAGAAATGCTAGCTAGAAAAAAAATTGAGGGAATAAAAATAGGCATTGAGGGAACAATCCCTCTTTGCAGATGATATGAAGGCATACTTAGAGAACCCTAGAGAATCAACTAAAAAACTAGTTGGAACAATTAACTACATCAGTAAAGTTGCAGGATATAAGATAAACTCACATAAATCATCAGCATTTCTACATATTACCAACGATAGAAAGAGAAATTCCATTTAAAATAACTGCAGACAATAAAAAATACTTGAGGGAGTCTACCTGCAAAGAAAACACCAGGAACAATTAGAAAGATGTTTTTCCTGCAAATACAGATCTAAACAATTGGAGGAATATTCATTGCTCATGGGTAGATCATGCCAACTAATTAAAATAACAGTTCTACCTAAGTTAATTTACTCATTCAGTGTCATATAACTCAAACTAAGAAAAATTATTTTTAGAGCTAGAAAAATTAGTAACAGAATTCATTTAGAAGAACAAAAGATCAAGAAAATCAAAGGAAACCATGAAAAAAAAATGTGAAGGAAGGCAGCCAAGCAGTGTCACATTTCAAACCATATTATGAAGTGGTAATCATCAAAACAATCTGGTACTGGCTAAGAAATAGAGTGGTTGATCAATGGAATAGACTAAACTACACAATACGTAGTTGTAAATAACCATAGTAACCTAATGTATGATAATCCCAAATCTCCAAGCTTTTAGGGAAAGATCTCACCTTTTGACAAAAATTGCTAGGAAAACTGGAAAGCAGTTTGGCAGAAACTAGGCACAGACCAACATCTTACACTATATACCAAGTTAAGGTCAGAGTGGATAAATGATTTAGACATAAAGTAAATTAGTAGAGCCCTGAAAAATATACCTGTCAGATTTATGGATAAGGGAAGAGTTTATGATGAAACAAGAGAAAGAGGAGATTGTGGGAAGTAAAATAGATCATTTTTATTACTTGAAATTAAGGAGAAAAAAACTTTTGTACAAAGAAAATTAATGTAGCCAAAATTGGAAGGAAAACAGGAAATTGGGGGGAAATTACAGCAAGTTTCTTTGATCATGGTCTCATTTCTCAAATATATAAGATAGTAGATTCAAATTACATAAATAAGAACCATTCTTCAGTTGATAAATGGTCAAAGGACATGAACAGGAAGTTTTCAGGGGGAAAAAAGCTATTAATAATCACACGGAAAAATGCTCTAAATCACTATTGATTTGAGAAATGCTAATTCAAACAACTCTGAGATACCACCTCACGCCTATCAGATTGGCTGACATGACAGGCAAGAAAAATGAAAAATGCTGGAGGGGATATGGCAAAATAAGGACATTAATGAGCTATTATTGAAGTTGTAAACTTGTCCAACTGTTCTGGATAACAATTTGGAACTATTCCCAAAGAGTTATAAAATTGTGCATACCCTTTTGACCTAGTAATACTGCTACTAGGTCTGTATCTCAAAGAGATAAAAGAAAAGGAAAAATGGACCTATATGTACAAAAATATTTACAGCTACTCTTCTTGTATTGTCAAAGAACTGGAAATCTTTGGGGATGTTCATCAATTGGGGAATGGTTGAATAAATTGCAGTTTATAATTGTGATAGAATACTATTATGCTATAAGAAATGATGAGCAGGATGCTTTCAGGCAAACGTGAGAAGATTTATATGAACTCATGCAAATTGAAGTGAGCAGAACCAGGAAAACATTATACATAGTAATCACAATATTGTAAGAATGATCAACTGTGAAAGACTTACCTACTTTGATCAAGGCAGTGATGAGATATATATTTTTACAAAGGCTTACCATGTGCTAGCTTATACAAAATTTAAAAATTTTCATCCTTTTATTTTCTCAAAAGTTGCACTAATTTTCAAGTCATTTAAAGAGGTTAGTTCAGAGGAATTGGAATCCTGAATCTGCAGCCTCTAGATCTAATAAATCACCATCTTCCTTCTATACATTACACTAAAGCTAATCCTTTTCTTCTTTTTACTCCTCTTTTTTTGGAAGGGGGCGGAATATGGAGGAACATATTTGGGTTTTTTGCTATTTTCTAGTGCTCTTTTTTTCTGGATTAATGGATTGCACTTTTCCCAGCTATGCCTGGTACATAGTATTTACTTATTGATTCATTGATTTTTTTTATCTTAAAAAGTATCCAACCTCAGGTGACAGTTATCTCTAGCTAGATTTTAAACTATAGTGGGAGATTCTAGGAGAAGACAGAATGAGCTCCTTTCCATTCTCATGATATCTTATTGAAGGGCTCCTATCCTCATCATCATCCTCATCATCATAGCTAGCATTCACATAGCACCTACTATGTGTCAGCCATTGTACTAAATACCTTGCAAATATTTTCTCTTTTGGTCCTCACAGCCACTCTGAGAGGTGGGTGTTATTATTGTCCCCATTTTACAGTTGAGGAATCTGAGGCAATGAGTGTTTCAGTGACTTGCCCAAGATTTCACAGTTAGTATCTGAGGCCATATTTAAACTAAGGTCTTCCTGACTCAGGGGCCCAATGTTCTATCCTCTGTGCCACCTAGATGCCTTTCAGCTCTAAGTCCTGTGTCACAGTACTGTTAGATCCTTCCTTTTAGTCCTCCAGGCAACCTTGCTGTCACTTTCTCCTTCTCTCAATATGAGATCACCAGCAAAGCTTAGGGGCCCCTAGGATAGCTTCATGTGTCTGGTCTCCACATCTGGAAGCAGCTCTCTCCAGTCTCCCAATTATATCGTTAACTCTTTGTTAAGACACTGATCTTGATATTTTGTAGTATGAATTGTGGCTCTCCAAGAATGCATTTTCCATCCAGCTGCCCCTTGAAACACTGAGTGGTAGCAGATCTGCCCATACTTTGAACTCTACAAAGTTCAAACCCTATGGCTTTCAGTGGGGTTTCTGGGTATGTGAATATCTATCATAGCCTTCCATATAACATTAAAGGTGTTATTTGGCCAAATATCACCACCAGGTGTTAGCAAATTAATTATTTCACCCAAATTTTCCCCTAGAAGTCCTGCTATTAGGGCATTTTGATGTATTTTCAATGATTATTGTTATTGGCACTGTGGAGACGCTCTCCAGTCTCAGCTGGCTCCCTAATCTCTTAGCATGATTGCAGAAAACCCAAGCATACATATCTATGTTTTGACCCCTTCCAACAACAACAACAGTTGCCTCTAAGCCTACACTCTAGGGCAAAGCATCTCCCAGTATATTTTTGATCCTTGGTAGATGAATTGGCTGGAAGAAAAAGCACAGGAGAGCAGGCACCAAGTGGGCATAATGCCTAGATGATAAGATGTGCACATGCTTCTTTTGATATATAAAATGTGTATGGCCAGTGAGAATCTGTTATGTCCTTCCAGATAAATCTGCCATTTTTCTAGGGCCATCTTAGTTACCGATAATTCAATATCCATTTCTTTGTAATTTCTTTTCATGGTTGTTAACTGTCATGAACAGTAGTCATTAAGCAGTAATAGTTTCAGTTAGGTGGCACAGTGGATAGAGCACTGGGCTGAAAATCAGGAAGACTCATCTTTCTGAGTTCAAATCTGGCCTCAGACACTTAATAGCTAGCTGTTGAATTTGGGCAAGTCACTTAACCCTGTTTTCCTTAGCTTCTTATCTGTAAAATGGGCTTGAGAAGTCAATGACAAGCCATAATATTATCTTTGCCAAGAAAACCCCAAATGGGGTCTCAGATGTGGCTGAAACAACTCAAAAACAACAACAACAGTTTCAGATTTAGTTCCTCCCTTGAAGTAGGGCTATCTGTGATGAATTAGTTTCTGTAGGAAATAAGATTTTACCATTAAAGTGCTATAACAAAGGACTGTCTTAAATGTTTGCTTTAGTTCTCATTGAAATATGAGCAGTTCTCTATTACTCAGGTCCAGGGTTCCATCAGTCATAAGTTATGGGTTAAATTGTTAAAAGAAGTTGATATTTCAAAAAAAGAAAATTGTAAAGCTTTCACCTTAGGAGAGAATGGATTGTCAACCATTACCACAATATCCCCTTGTGAATGAAGTTTTAGTCTGTATGGTCCTAAAATGAACCCTACGGATGCTGTGTGAGCTAGTTATCTGCTTTACAATATAAGCCATGGTGACACAATAAAGTTAATTATTAAAGTTGAACTTTCTTAGGATACATAGTTCTTTTCATGGCATAAAAAATATCAAAATTCCAGTGAGGTAAGGAAGGACATTGTTAATTTAGTCCTAAAATTGGCTAGCCCCCAAGGAATAGTCTGATGCTTAGTGTCCAGATCTAGTGCTGAAGGCCACTTTCCACTCATTCCTAATTTTTATAAGGTGATAACCATCCCCTCCCTTCCTGGTTCTTAAATCTAGTTAAGAATAAATGTAGGTTCTGTGGACCCTTCCCAGGATATCTACAATACAAGTAGGAGATACAAATTCTTTATACTTATATCTTGGGTAAATATAGTCACTGAAGGAGTATACCGCACCCTACCACCTTTCTTAAACAAAAAAACACAAAGGTGCTTCTTGTCAGTGACTGAAATGTTAAGATAAATTCTTCGCATTTTCTTAGATATATCCCCACAAGTTTCAATTCTCTTTATCAGTTAGTGCATAAATCTTCCCATAACATAGAAAATTTCCCAGGAAGTAGATTTGGTGGGAAAATAGAACTCCATTGGTTAGCTCCCTTCTGACTAAATGCTTCTTATAAATCCCACTCCAGTGGTATCTCAGTCCTCAGCTCCTGAATTTTGGTAGCTACCTCTGGGGTACGTCCAAGAATAACACAGTGTGAGATACCATCTGGCATTTATTATCTGTGTGACCCTAAGCAAGTCACTTTGTGGAACTTTGTATCCTCATCTGTAAAGTTAAAGGGTTAAAATACAAGCCCTCTAAATTCTCCTTCAGCTCTAAATCTGTGATCCTTTGATCCTAGAAGCTCATTTGTCATTCATGCTTAATTTGTTTTACAACAACAACAGCAACAATAATAAATAGCCAGCATTTATATAATGTTTTGAAGTTTGCAAAGTGCTATACATCTTATCTCATTTGATCCTAATGACAACCTGAGGAGGTTAGGTACTATTATCATCTCCATTTTGCAGGTGAGGAAACTGAGGTAGAGGTTAAGTGTCAGATAGCTAGTAGGTCTCTGAGATGGAATGTAATCTCAGGTCTTTTCTGACTCCAAGTCCATTACTCATCATACCTATTGTATTACCTGCAGCTAGAGGTGATCATAATAGCACCTTCCTTCTAAGATTGTTGTAGGATAAAATGAGATAATATTTGTAAAGTACTTTACAAACCTCAGAACACTATGTGAATGTTATCATAATTATCACCATCAAAGTCTTTGAACATAAGCACTCAATTTTTTTTTGAGTAACTAAAGTCCTTGATAATGTCTTTCATACAACTCCTCAGGCTAGCTGTCATTGTCATCATTGGAGATAATACTGTAGCCTACTTGGGCTTACCACTTGAACTGCCAATCATCTGTGGGGTCATTTGCTATTTTGATCTTCCCGAGATTATGATAGTACCCTATAACTTCACCCCAGCTGCATGATCAAGATAATAACCCTTGCACTCCTTATCTCAAAGGATTGTTATGAGGAAAGCATGTTGTAAATCTTAGGACACTATAGGAAAGCATGGATATCATTTTTTCCTCCACTAACTTCCCAGACTTCAGTACTTAATTGCCATTATCCAGCGTTTTCTGTGATTTGCATGCCCTAGCATACTGTGCAGTGTGAAATGGAGTCATGGTAGTCTCACTCAGACGTCATTAAAAAAAAAAAACAACCCTCAGTATTACAGATCTAGGATATGAGAACTCACTGCCTTTGATTTTTCTCTTCTCCTTTCTTAGTGTTTATCAAATAGTGGTTGAAGAAGAAAGCCCTCGTAGAACTAAAAAGACGACGGAAATACTGAAATGCTACCCCGTGCCAATTCACTTCCAGAATGCTTCGGTCCTCAACTCTCCATACTATTTTGCTGCCGAGTTTCCAGCAAACAGCCTCCAGGCTGCTCAGCCCTTTACAATTGGTGACAATAGAACATACAATGGCTACTGGAACACTCCTCTTCTCCCCCACAAAAGCTACAGAATTTATTTTCAAGCTGCTAGTAGAGCCAATGGGGTAAGTGTTACAGCTAATCAATCAGTATTTATTAAGCACCTGCTATGTCCTAGACACTGGCCTGAGACCCGGGCATGCAAAAAAGAGGCAAAAGGACAATCCCTGTCCTCAAGGACCTTACAAGCTATTCGGGAGACAAACATGAAAACAAATATATACTGACCAAGATGTATGTGTGTGTGTGTGTGTGTGTGTGTGTGCATGCATGTATGTATGTATATGTAAGTATATTCTTATACAGGACACACATGCAACGCGGCACACATGTAACATGTGATATATGTGTCATGTATGGCATATATGGTATGTGAGACACACACATGTATATGATAAATAGGAAATAATTAATAGAGGGAAGGCACTGGATTCAGAGAGGTTGGGGAAAGCTGCTTATGGAAGATGTGATTTTAGTTGTTATTTAAAGGAAGCCAGGGAGGTCAGTAGTCAGAATGGAGGAGGGAGAGTGTTCCAGGCATGGAGAACAGCCAGAAAAAAGGTCTAGAGCTGAGAGATGGAGTGTGTTGATCATGGAACAGCATTGAGGCCACTATCCCTCGATTGAAGAGTATATGTTGGGGGGGAGTAAGGTGTAAGAAGACTGGAAAGCTAGGAAAGGGGATGGGTTATAAAGGGCTCTGAATGCCAAACAGAACATTTTGTATTTGCTTTTGGAAACAATAGTCAGTTATGCCATTTCTATCATATTCACTACATTCAAATTGCTTAGGTAGTAATAAAGTCATGATTATTAGAAAGAAGTTTTCTTACATGGCTTTGAACTAAATATGAACTAATAAGTATGGGTTGAGGGAAGGCATATTGTCATTATAATGCTTTAGTTTCATTCAATAGGTATTAATCACATAATCATTTTGAGTAGGTATTTGAGACTAAGATTTTATTGTTGTTGGGTTGTTTTTTAATCATGTCTGATTCTTCATGACCCCATTGCGGTTTCCTTGGCAATGGTTTTGGAACTATTAGCCATTTCTTTCTCCAAGTCACTTCACAGAAGTGGAAACTGAGGCAAAGAGGGTTAAGTGACTTGCTCAGGGTCACACAGCAAGTAAGTATCTGAGGTCAGATTTGAACTCAGGAAGATGAGTCTTCCTGATTCCAGGCCCAGTGCTCTATTCACTGTGCCACCTAGCTGTCCAAGCTCAAGCCTCCTTTCTGTATGAGGCCTTTCTCAGTATCCCTTAGTACTTGCTAGTAGTGCCTTCCCTCTGAGAGTTCCTTCTTTGTATATATCTTGTATGTACATGGTTGTTTTGCATGTTGCCTCGACCCATTAGAATGTGAGCTTTTTTGTTGCCTGGGCTTTGATTTTTGCCTTTCTTTGTATCTCTGACACTTAACAGTGTGTCTGGCACGTGGTAAATGCTTAATAAACACCTGATGACTGACTTATCATTTCTTGCCTGCTCTTCCTTATGAGGGGAAGAAAATGACATAATCAGGCACAATCTCTGTCCTCAAAGTGTTTGTAGTCTAGAAGAAGGACTTTAAAGTGCTGTGAGATCAAATGATTGAAAAATCATTTCCATTTGTACGTGTGTTTCCAAAAGTTGACTTGTAATGAATTCTAATGGGCATCTCATCTTCTGCATTCTCACCTCTCTAATCTGGTTTTCAGTCATTTGAAAAATAATCTCCCTAAAGAATAGATCCCTTGCTCAAGAAATTTCATTTTCACTTATTTTATATTACTCAACTGTGTAAACTCTACATTCCATCCAAACTATTTTGCTTTTTTTTTTTTAAGGCAATTGGGGTTAAGTGACTTGCCAAGGGTCACACAACTAGTAAGTGTCAAGTGTTTGGTCCGAGGCTGGATTTGAACTGAGGTCCTCCTGACTTCAGGGCCGGTGCTCTATCCACTGTGCCATCTGGCTGCCCCTATTTTGCTCTTCTTCTAGGTCAGCTTTCTATCTCCCACCCCCATGTTTTGCACAGGCTTGTACCCTGCTCATCCCACCCCTTTACCACCTTAGAATTCAGCTTCCTTACCTCCACTTCTTAGAATCCTTAGTGTTTTTAAGACTCCTACCATTCCTGACTCTTCCACCCCCCCCAAGTTATTAGCTCTCTTTCTCCTTTACATTATCATATATAAACTCATGTGTTTACATGTTTTATGGAATCGATGGGAATATCTTCCAATCTCGTCCTCCATCATAGAACTAAACTCACAAAGGGCAGAGATTGCTTCATAGCTTGTTTCTGTATCCACTAGCTGATACAACAGTGCCTAGCACAGAGTAGGAACTTGATAAATGCATGTGGAGGGAATAAATGAATGAATGCTGCTTAGCCTACATCTGAAGTGCAACAACAACAACAACAACAACACACACACACACACAACACACACACATGCACAATTCATTTTCATTTTGATCATTGTATCCGTCTTTTCAGATTATTTTATCCTAACTCCTTGGTTCGAAAGCAAGTTAAGTTTCCTTTTGCTATGATTGAATTAGGATTCCTTTTTAGAGTGAAAATAGCATCAGTAAGATGGGTTTGGAATTGAAATATAAACTTTCACAGGGCTCTTGCTGGGCCTATTTTATTGTTATTTCTTTCTCAATTTTCTCCCCCCCAAAAAAAAAAATCCTGAGCAGATGGATAAGATTTGCCTGCCTCTCTCAATAGGCTGGAAATTGTTTCTGGTCATCATAATGGCTCCACTTTGGCAATGCAGCGAGCCTGCAGAATTGTGACCAAAAAAAAAAAGTCAGATACAGTTCTGTGAGCTGAGCTGTGTTCTCTTCTCCAGCCTGGTTTGCACAGGAAGGGAGTAAGAATAGTCAAAGGTCAGTAAAACTGCAGAAAGATAACCACTCTTTTGTATTTGTTACTTTTCTTTCATCTTTGGGGCAATAGTTAGGTGAAGTGTTTGTTATTGTTGTTGTATTTTTAGCCAGGAAGTAAAACTCAGTACATGTTATGGAGCCTTTATCTGGTAATCAAAACTTCTTCAGAAACAAGCAGGGCTTGCCTCATGGATAGCTTTTGACTTAAGCTACAGATGGTTTTCTTAGTGAGCATCTGAGTAGTGACCCCTTTTTCCTCTTTATTTGACACAGGAAACCAAGATTGATTGCGTCAGGGTGGCCACCAAAGGTAGGTTGAAATTCTGAGGTGCTTTTCTGTGTCATAGAAGCTCTTTTACTGAATATTTTTAAACCACTAGAAATAACAATATTGTGTCATTTAAAATTATTTGATAATTACATAGGACTAATGTAATAGGGTCTAGAAATTTTTCTGCAGAAGCATCAGCATTGTTTTTATAACTTGTTTCTGATTTGGGGGCTTTCAAAAATTACAGATATCTTGTTTGTATATCACCTTCATTTCTGAAGACCCTCCCTTTCCCAGCTATCTCTTGTATCATAAAATTAAAAAGGAAAAGAGAGGAAGAACAATTAACAAAAAAAAAAACCCCAAAACAAAACACCAAAACGAACAAACACCCCCTCTCCACCCTGAGACATCACCTTATTCTGACAATATAAAAACGTAAGCTCTCACCTCTGCAAAGAAGGCAAGGTAGTGAGTCTATTTTCTCATTTGATGATTCTTCTAAGGCTTACCTTGTGAGGCATTATATGATCTCACTATACTTATTTCTTGTATGTTTTTGTATAATAGAATCATAGAGGTATGCCTGGATGTTGCTCATATGCAAGGTAGTAAAAATTATCCACTATTTGTGAGCAGTTATCCAATTATAATTATTCTTAATAGAGAATAAGTAAAATGTTTACCTTGGTGAACTCAGTATTTCTGGAAACCATGAAATTCCAGGTCATTATAGTGTAGAGTACATGAACTGGACTTAAGATCACCCATATCTAGAATAATGTTTGAAATAGTATTGTTGAGATAGTAAGTTTAGGACTGTTTGGGATATGTATCTGTAACACCCCTCCCTTAATTTCTACAAAGCATTGATAATGGACCAACTCAACTGATCATTCAAACATAAGAAATGTGGTTTTTTTTGGTTTTATATGTCAAATAAGTGACTACATATTAACATATAATTCAGTGCAGTAGAAGTACTAGGGTCCTTAAGAGCCATTTTATAAATACATAGTATGCTTCTAAAAACTTCATGAAATACCTTAATTTTGAAAGTAATTGACTATGATGATCTATAGTTTATTTGTTGTTTTCAAGTATTCTTTGTTGTTTTTTAATATTAATTTTTAATTCTTTCTCTTAATTTGAAATCAGCTCTTACACTATTCCCTCTATTTAACATAAGTTCTTGGCTGATATGCTGACCTTTTTAGGCCTCTAACTTATCTCTGCCATGAAACAGAAATTTGTAGATATACCTTTATCACTCTCTATATCGCCCTGTCTAAAAGAGTGAAAGTACCTCCTAAAGTTCCACATGTAGAATAATAAACCACTTTACATTTGAATATCTTTTTTATTTGTTTGTTTGTTTCCCAAACACTCCTATTTCTACTTTCACATTTGATTCTTGCAACAATCCTGCCAGGCAGGCAGCACAGGTGTTATTTTCATCCCTGTTTTAAAGATGGGGAAACTGATTCACCGAGAAGTTACCCAAGGTCACACAGCTAGTAATGATCGGTATAAGGAACTGAACCCAGATGGTTTTGACTTCCAGTCCAATGTTCTTCCGTTCTAAATGTGCTGATTTTCTCTACCTGATTATGGTATTTTTGTTTTCTACTTATTAAGCCTAATTCCCTGACATATTTACCATGGTAATAATGAACTTTCTGTCATAGTTTTCATTTTGAGAATGATCTAGCAATGGAAGTAACATTATTGAGGAGGAAATCTGACAGCTTGGCTATTTGCACAACAGATTGTGGTAGTGTTTTTCTCCCATCGTCTAGGTTTCATCAATATTGTGGATTGTTTCACACATCACTAAGCGATAGTTAGATAATCAGTTGACCTCATTGATTGGATAGGCTCCACTCATATTTTGAAGTGATTTGTGCACCTTTACATAGTAACAGACAGTTCTGGTAGCTTCTATATGTGAAAGGGGAAGTAAAAAATTAGAATGATCATTCCATTGAGCTATTTGTCAATTATCTTTTCATAAACCCATAGAGCTGGAAACAGCCTTGAGAGAGGTCTTGTCTCTAAGCAAAACTAGCGTGCTCTTTAAAATCCCCAGAAAAGGAGATGCAGTGGGCTCCTTTTGGATGATAATCTTTCCCAGCTCTTAGAATCATGAAAGTCCTTCATGGTTTTTACTTAAATTCATCTTACTTCAGTGTTAGTCATTCCATCTTGACTTGTACTAAAGAGAAACAGGGCCTAGGAAGAAGATAGAAAGGCTTTTGGTTCTTCCTAGACTTAAGCTCCTTGACACTGAGAACATATTTCTAGACTACATCATAACTCTGGACTAAATCACCCCAATTGTTTTTGCTTCACCATGCTGGCATTTAATTAAATTTTCAGCTAACAAAACCACTTTCCCAAGACGTGCATTGTATTTCTAAAGATTTCAATGTTCTTCTGAAATAACTGTTATCAACTATCTTTACAGAGATAGTCTGGAGGTGGTTTTGTTTTCATGAAGAGCTCAATTTATAATTTCAAGGAAAGGGATATGTCTCTTTAAAATATATTTTCATGCTATTTATACCTTTAATGTTTTGATTGTTTTAATCATATGCACAGGGTCTGTTGTGACACTAATCATATCACATATTAAACATCATAAAAATTAGACACAGAGACCTAACATATTTTCCTATACATCTCCATATCAGAGGAAAACAAAACCAATTCTGGACTATGTCTCTTTAAAATATATTTTCATGCTATTTATACCTTTAATGTTTTAATCATATGCACTGGGTCTGTTAAACATCATAAAAATCAGTTGCAGAAAAGATCTAACATGTTTTCCTATACATCCTCATATCAGAGAAGAGCTCCTTTATTTTATTTTATTATTTTTTGGTGGGCTAGGCAGTGGGGTTAAGTGACTTGCCCATGGTCACACAGCTAGTGAGTATCAAGTGTCTGAGGCCAGATTTGAACTCAGGTCCTCCTGACTCCAGGGCCAGTGCTTTATCCACTGTGCCACCTAGCTGCCCCCGAGAGCTCCTTTAAATAGTTATACAATCTATGTAGCTTCTTACTCTGCAGATGTGAATGTACTTATTAACTATAGGCTGGCTGATCATTGAACCTCCTATTTCTTAAGTTCTAAGAATCTCATTCAATTCTATAACCATTTATTAAGTACCTACTATATACAAGCACTGTGCTTAATGCTGGGGATAGAAAATAAAACAAACAAAAGCGCTTCATCACTGTTTGCCTTTTGGACATTTCAAACTGGATTTCCTCACGACATCTTCAACTCTAAATGTCCAAGACAGGATTAGGATCTTTTCCCCAGAACCCACCTCTCTGCAAGGCTTCACTATTTGTGCAGAAGACACCACCATTACTTGAGTTCCTCAAGTTTGTAACTTCCATTTATGTTCTTCTCCTCACTCTTTCACGTCACATAAGCAATCATGTGCTATTTCTCTTCCTCTGCACAGTGCCTCATAAGTGAATCCCTCTCTCTAATCCCTCCAGTCACCATATCAACTTATCCTTTCATCACTCTCCCTGGTCTACTGCAATAGCTGACAAACTTGTCTCCCTTACTCAGATCTTTCCCCACTCCACTCCATTTTCCACATAGCTATCAAAGAAATTTTCCTTAAGCACACATCTGAACATATCACTCCCCTACTCATCAATTCCAGTCTCTTTTTGTTGCACCTAGGATCAAATATACATTCTTTCCTTTGGCTTTTCAAACCCTTTATGACCTGGCCCCAAAAGGCCTTTCCAGCATCATTGAACATTAGGTCTCCTCCTATATTCTTGAGATCTAGCCAAATTGGTCTTCGCCCATGGAGGATTCCACTTCCCACCTCCATGTCTTTGTACTGGTTGCCCCCCCATGCTTGGAATGCACTAATCTCCTCATCTCCACCTCAAAGAATCCCTCACTTTCTTCAAGGCATAGTTCAAGTGTCTCACCTTCTCCATGAACTTACCTGATCCCTCTAACTATCTTGTGTTTATATTTTATGTCCTTTAGATTTAATCTGTACATACATACATACATATTATATTCTATGCAATATATAAATAAAGTACCATACAATACCACCTATAATTTATAATATATGCATAATAATGCATCATGTAATACATGTGTGCTATCTCCTCCATTAGAATGTACGCTCTCCGAGAGCAGGGATTTTTCCATTTTAACATATATATGATAAATTATATGTATTTTATATATATATATATGTATATATATATATATATATACACACACACACATATATATCTATATCTGTATCTATCTATCTAGGTTCTAGCACAGTGTGTAGGACATAGTAGGTGTTCAATAAATCCTTGCTGATTAATTAATTGATAAGTAAGTACAAGATAATTTGAGGGTGAAAAAAATGGGAATCAAAAAAGGCTTCCTAAAGGAAGTGCTATCTGAGATGTGCCTTGAAGAAAGGTAAATATTCTAAAAGGCAGAGATAAAGAGGAAAGAATGGCAAATTGCCCTATTATGCAGCAGAATTTAAATTACTTTTTCTAATCTACTTCATTTTTTCCTATGCTTTGTAGTCAAGGGAACAACTTTTGGCTACTTTAAGGAAATATAACTATTTTTTTATCCACATTTCCTTTTTTTATTTTCAGTTGGATTGTTTTTCTAGATCAGTAGACTCTATCTACTCTATTTTAGCAGTTAGAGTTTCTCACTTCTGTATGCTTCACTGCTGCGTATAATAGATGGTCCTAAAGAAGTTCTTTACAATGCTACTTTGGGAGGTTTCAATCACACTGAAGAACAAATGACAGCATCTTACTTTGGCGAAGAATCTTATTCTGTTAACAACTTCCTGCCAAAAAAGGTGATATATTCAAATATAATTAATGCTGAGACACTATACAACTATCTTGAGCAAGTATATTAAATAAAAATATGGAAATCTCTGCTCACAATATGAGACTGGTGTCTTTAGTGTCTGTGGGATTTTCTATGAAGTTGTTAGAGACAACCATCTTAAATATAGATTCATTTAGATTTGCAAAGATTAACTCAGTTTTTTAAAGTAGTTTTATATATATTTCTTAAATATCCCAGCATCCAAAAGATTTTTTTAAAATTACCTATATATTTATGCAAATAAATATGTGGAATACATATATATATATATATATATATATATATATATATATATATGCACATATACCTAAAATGTACATATATATCATTTCAAAGAGATTCCATGTCAGGGCTGTGTCCTATTTGAGGGTGGGGAAGCTGTGTTTGAACCACTGTGTTATTTTACTTGTGGGCCATAGGATTTACCAACCTATTCCTCCCCCATCATGAGTTTTATTACAAACTGTGCAGTAGAATATTTTTTAAAAGAAAAGAAAACTCAGAAAATGTATCCCCAGTACTCTTATCTGAATGCTACATTTAAAAGTCAGACTTTCAAAGGGTGGCTTCTAATGTATTAGCATCATTGTAACTTGCAGGTTTTCTGTTTCAACTTTCCCCTACCTTATACTGATGATAGTTGCTATGGCAGATGTGGACTGCAATTTGCAAATGTTTTGATGGAAGAAATTGTTGCAAAACATTAGGAAACAGTGGAAATATTTTCATTGTTGATCAGATAAGTACCAGTTAACTTCCATACTTCGGTGGAAGTTGAAAATATTTAGAGCTCCACTCTCCACTTGAAAATGTACTTAGTCTTCCTGTTTATTCTATCATTCTAAGAAACACTGTACTTTGTTAGTTCCACAGTACCACTGGGGTTGGATCCAGGACAAAGGAGTACATTGCTAAAAGAATGAGAGTATCTGCTAAAAGATACAAATCAGGAAGATTATTTGTTGTATAAATAAGTAAACTCTAGGATGTCTTAAGATCACTGAGATATAAAAGTAGTATTTTTTTTAATTTTAGCAGTTGAACTAATATAACAAAAAATAAATTTCTATTCAAAATGTTCACAATGAAGTTTTCTCTCCTTAATTCCATAAAAGTCTAATTAAGTCTAATTAAGCTGTGTATTACAGCATTGAATTTGGATGTTTTAGTATTCAGTATGTCCTAATTTTCCTCTATCTTCTTATTGAAAATGTCATGAATATCAGAAATGATTAGTTTCCGCTAAGTGCAACTCTGTAATTTCAGAATTTAACCTCCAAAGTAATAGTAAACTCCAGGTTTTAATACATTTCAGATTGATTTAAAAAACTATTCTAAAATACTTGCATATATTCTTTGTAACATTGGGTTACAAACCAACAAATACTTCTACTGAGTAGAACACTGAGCTATCATAAAGTATAAGCTGATATTTATATTGTATAACTAGAATGGTAAAAAGAAGTTGAGATGAAGTGATAAAAGTTTCAAATAAATGTCATTACTTTGAGCAGATCTGAAATTCTTTCCCTATGTCTCTGTGAGATAGGTGTACCTACTTCTAAGTGAGATAAGACAAAATGTTTTTAAAAATACAATACTTCACATATTCACATCAGTAATATAATAGCATTTTAGGTGTTGCCTTGAATGTTAACTACATGCTAACAGTACATCAACATACACATGTGCAGGCATAGACACACGTTAAAGTCTGGTTTCTATTCCAAATTCAAGTCTATTCAGGACAGTTTGTCTTATGACTTGTTTATTTCCTACTTAAAAGACCATGCAAGTGTCTTTAGGGATCTCAGTTCTCTGATCAAAATGCTAGATTATTAATCAACTCTAGCAACACTGGGATGCTTTCATTAATAATGAGTGAAAGACTATTGTAACATTTTAAGCTCAGTCTCTGCTTCATTCCAGCTACTAAGAGCAACGCTCTGTTTGAATGTTGCAGAGGGATATTTCAAAATATTATGCAGCAGCAGTTTTGAGTTTAATTGTCTGCAGATGGTAGATGATCTATTTTCCTCACTCCCTGCCACATTTCTAATAGCACCCAGGCTGTTCTATGTAAATTAGTAATCTTTCATCTAAGTCTATCCTTAATTTTCCAATATTTTTTTCTTTGCATCATTTTCCAGCTGTATCATGTTAGATCTGACCTTTTAATTTCTATATATTTTTTTCGATATGTGTGTGTCACAACTCCTTTACTTAAAGACAGCTGTTGAACTATGCTGGCAAATCAAGAAACACAAGAGGTCACATCCAGGAACCCTAATTCTTTCTTAGGCAACAATTAACTGTTATGGCTTTGGAAATGGCAACCAGGAAAAATGAATTTATATGTGTTCTTGCACTTAATCTTCAGGGGAAATTTTGAACTTGCATTGAGGTTGGAATGAGCTTTCTAAATGGAAGAGTTATAGGTGGATTAGAATTTCGTTCAGGAAGTAAAGATCACAAATTTTTGTTCATGAGACATTCTATTTGTAGACTTTAAGGGGCCAAAAACAATTTTGACTTATATGGTCAACCACATCTTAATAACCTAAAAGGAAGGGGGAAGTAGGAAAAAATGTATCTGAATTGGGAGGCAACTTGCCATAGTGGCTCAAGTACTAGACTTGGAATCAGGAAAACCTGGGTTCACCTCCCACATCTGGCACTTCCTAGCTGTGTGACCATAGGCAAAATGCTTGTTGTCTATATTCAGTGAAAGAAATGAAATCACAGGTCTCTGATTTATCAGAATTAGCAATAAATTTTGACAAATGCACATTTAGGATCAGATGGAACCACTACTTCTTTCTGATTAATGAATATTTTTTAAAAATTCCTTGAATTGATCTTACCCGAACCACAGCCAGAGTCATTGATTGGTAACTAACAGTTTAATGGCCTCAGAAGACTCTGCATGAAAGGAAAAGAGTGAGGGAAAACCAAATCTTCCTATGTTTTCTCTTTTTTTTTTGTGGTTGTTGGAAAGAAATTGAGACAACTTGATATATTGACCAAGAATTCTTCTTGCTAGCCTAGCTTCAGTCTGGCTTTTTTTTCCCTCATGCATGCTGACCTGGGAATCTTCCTTTGCCTTAGCTGCGATACTCGTGACTCAGCTTACAACACCATACATTCGCATCGCCCCTGCTGCAGGCGACGAGCAACTAACAGGTCAGACATTCAAGTATAGATGAGTCATCTTGCCCATTTCCTTTTCATTTTCTTCAACTTTGTTTCCCCTTCATATCTCCTTCTTTGCTTATGGATTGTTTACTCCATTTTTAGACCTTTGATTTGGTCACATACCTTAATTCTGTCATATGCTTGGCACTCTTCTGTGTGTACATTTATATCCATGCATATTTAAAGTTCAATTCCACTGCATGTTTTCATTGTGTACCTTGTCTGTGGATATGTTCCTTCTGGCCTAATGTGTTAGAGAAATGAAATTATTCTCAACTTGCAGCATTCACAACATGGAATAGGGTTTTAGTTCAAGTACATGAAGATGTGTTCCTCATTTTCCAGATGAATATAACAAGACTTTGTAGTTTAAGGGTGAGGGAGGTTTTCTGTTGCTATACCAAGTTTAGATTGCATGTGCATTTACAAATGTGTTAACTTTACAGAACTCTTGTCTAAACGGTGTTAGCAAATGAAGCCCCGACTGCATAATTTCATGTGTATAAAGTTAGAATAGCAGTGATTGTATCATTTGTAGGTCCTTTCTCAAAGAAAACAGTACTTGTGTATCTATCTATATCATCTATATAGTACTTATGTAGGAATAACACATCTGCAATCCAAATCTGTTGAATAACTTAGGACAGTTCTTAACATGTAAGTGGCTTCAAGTCCAGTTCAGGTAGAAGACTGTCACATCTTAATCAGCTTGGGAAATCACCTTGTTTATTCCTAATAGCTTGAAGGGATTTGGGTATCACCAGTAGCCTCATGTAGAAGAAAGTACAGTAAAATTCTTCAAACCAAAGGTGAGTGAATGGAGTATGTGAAAGATGTCTTAAGCTTAAAGATTTGAAAACAACCCAGAGGTACATCCCTGGCTGCTAGACCTAAGTACCCAGGTAGGATCCAGATCCTGTTCTCAAAGGGAGTGATAGCTTTTTAGCTTGTTGTCCTTTTATAACCAAGCAGAGATATAATGTTTCTCAAATATAAACCTGAATAAGCATCTCCACCAAAGCATCCTTTTTCTGTTGCTGTTTTTTAAAGGAATATCATGCATGCAAATGAGTCTTTGCTACAAAATGATGAGACATAGATACTAGGAACACACCACAAATGTTTTCTGTGAAGCTTTTCCTTCTATAAGTAAAGCAAGAAGACTCAGGGGAATTAGAGAGTGACAACTTAGAGTAAGGAAATTCAAATTCCCTATCACTTTAAACCTGAAATTCTACATATATGCTGTATGTATCCTCAAAGCTTTCAGGCCATTCTTCCAGAAGATATAGCCAAAACTATCCAAACACAACTCTCTTCTCCTTGCTCTCAGCTACAGCTCTGGGTTTTGGCTGTCCCATTTATCATCTGAGATAATTTTCATATTTGTCCACTTGGGTGCTCTTCCTGCTCTGAAAGCTACCTGTTCCTTTCTTTTCCTTTATATCTTTTTTATTTATTTTTCTTTCTTTTCCTTAGCAGGGATTCCTTCATTTTTAGAGAAGTATTTCTATCTGTAAGAAGTGACTAAATGTGACGTTAGGTGTCAGTCCTGAAGGTGATCTTGATGGTGGAATCCTTAAGGAAGGTCAAATCACAGTGATATTTGAACCATCAGTATTTTCATGGCCTGACAGCATACTGTTATATAATTAAAGGGTCACTCTTTTTAAAAAATGGTCTCGGTGTATTATGTAGTTGGGGCTTCACCCATGAGAAGCAGAATGAAATATAACCTTTTTGGTTTATTTCTATCACTAGCCAGCTTAGAATATAGCATATAATTTATTGGATGTTAAGTAAATGAAGAAGTCATTGCATTTTCTGTAACTATTTCATGACTATTATAGCCCTGTGACTGCCTTATATGTGGACTCTGTAAAAGCTATCCCAGATTGAAGGCATATTTTGATTCCATATCCACTCAAAATCATAGCTCAGGAATACCTACCCTTGCTTTTATTAAGCAAGAGGACAGTTTAAAGCTAAAGACATTTACTAAATAATATAGTAAATTACAAAGAAAATTTCCCCCGTATACATAGGAAAATACACTTCCACACATTTCCAGAGCACTGGTAGAAGAGGGAAGATGTGGTCAATGGATGTTCATGATAGAGACCATACACATAACTAAGGTAGCTGATATTTCTGGCATTCTGTCCTAGAATAACCCTTCTTTGTCCCAGACAGTTTCCCCTTGCTCCTTTGTGGAGCTGTTAATTTGCTCCTGGGCAGGTGGTGATGTTGTTTCAGGTTGCCATTCTACACTCTGTGGCTATTCTACTGCCTGCAGTCATTGGTCCACCACAGGTTGTTTCCTATGCTGCTCTCTGCTGCCATCTTCTAGGCTTCACTTGCTATATGCTATTTTTTTTTTCCTGTAGGCAAAGGAATAGATTGCCTCTTAGATCATAACCCCAGTGCTCTCCCATCTCTTTGAGATTGAGACCCAGGTTATAGTCAGTCAAAGAAGCTTTTAAGCACTAAGTATTTGGCACTTCTTTGCCTCTGGATTAGCACCCTTCCAGCCCTCAGTGCACTATCTGACTTGGTGTTAGAAAATTGCTTTCAACTCCATCCATTTCTGTTAATGTCAATCATGGTCCCTTCCTACATACTTAGGGGGAAAACAATTCTAAGAGTAGCAGGGTAGAGATGGAAACTTTCTTCCTATTTACTAACCAGTAAAAAACTTGCTATGTTTCCTGTGCTAACAGTTAACTAAGTACCTATTGTTCAATGTGCCATTTTAATTCCCTGGAATGTGAAGATGAAACATGACATGGTTCTTACCATCAGGCAAGTTATTGTCTACTGGGGAAGATATAGAATACACAGAGCTATCTAGAATAGAATGTGATAAGGAAAATAAGCTCTAGGAAAAAAAATTGAGTTGGGAGAAAATAATTAGAGAAGGCTTCATAGAGGAGGCAGTGTCTGAACTGAGTCTTAAATGAAGATTTTAGCAGGTAGAGATGAGGTGGGACTGTATTCCAGGCATGATGAATATTGCTTATATAAATGTGCAGAGGTGAGAAATGACAGATCAGACCAGGGGAAACCTTCCTGGGGGGAAATACAAGAATGAGAATAATGTGAAGCAAAGCTAAGTAAGTAGTAAAACTGAGGCAAAGAGGATGAATTGACTTGCCTACAGTCACACAGCTAGTAAGTGTTGGAGGCTGGACTTCAACTCAGAATTCCTGAGTCCAAGTCTGGTACTCTACCCTCTTAGCTTCCCATAAGAGGCAGTAGAGAGTCACTTAAGGTTTTTCAGGTTTTCAGTGACTTGGTCAAACCTGGGCATTAGGAAGATTGTTTAGAAAGTTTTGTGAAGGGTGGCAAGATGTGGTAAGACACTAAACGGGGATTGTGGCAGTGACAGTGGACAGATCTCTAGAAAGAAAAGAGGACAAATGTGAAGAATATTATGTAGATAGATTAAATGGTATTTGGCAACTGCTGAGTAAGAGAAGGGTCAAAACTACAGGTTTCCAGGCTTGGGAAGGCTAAGATTTTACCCTCAACAGAAATAAATAAATTAGAAGAAAGGTCAAGTTTGTGAAATGTTTTATACATGTTGAGTTTCAAGAGTCAGTGAGGTACATCCAGGTAGAGATGTACAACTACCAGTTGGATACAGGAGACATGAACCCAAGAGAGAGAGGAGGATTTGTTATCTAGATTTGGGAGTCTTTCGCATAGGGATAAAGATTGCATATTAATTTGGTCACCAATGCAAATAGTGTCAGAAGAGAAGAGAGCCCAACATAAAGTATTGTTTGATGCCCATCTCTTCAAGGATGGGAGGAGGAGGATGAAGGAATGAAAGAGATAGAATGAGTGGTTTGCCATGGAGGAGGAAAACCGGAAATAAGCGGGGTCACAGAAGCCAAGCAAATATAGGACATCTAGGTAAAAGTGAAAGTCAGCAATGTTTAGTGCTGAACAAAGTTTCAATGAAGACAGAGAAGAAGCCATCAGGTAGACCTAGAGAGGTGAAAACTTCGAATTCAAATCTGGCTTTAGACTCCTGCTAAATGTGAGTTCCCAGACAAGTCACTGATCCTCTGTCTTAATTTTCCCATCTGTAAAATGGAGATGATGATAACCTATCTTAACCTAACCTACCTAGTTCCCCTCCAGTATTCTTGTGGGGACAAAATGAGAATATGTTTTGCAATGTATTTTGTAATAAAATATGTTGCTAACTTCAAAGTGCTATAAAACTAGCTATTTAGAGATCATTGATAATGTGCAAGTATGAAATTTCAAAAGAATGGGGGGGGTCAGAACCCAGAATGGGTTAATGAGGAAATTGGTGGTAAGGAGGTAGATGTAGTAAATGTGGTCTACTTTTTCTGGGAGTTTTGAAATGAAAGAGAGCAGAGCTATGGGATACTATCCTGACTATAACAAGGTCAGATAAGTTTTGTTTTGTTTTGTTTTTTTTAAGGATAGAGAAGCCTTCAGAATATTTGCAAATAGCAGGGAAGGAGGCAGCAGAAAGAGAGAGATACTAAAGTTGCAGGGTTAGAGTTCAGACTGTTCAATTGGGCAAGCTTCTGAAGGTGTTTAGAATGTGTGATCAGAGTACAAATGGAGAAGTCAGCTGTGGCAAGGAGAAAGGCCATCTCATGATAAATCACAGTTCATACATTTATTCATTCAATGGCATGGTTGGTGTATTAGAAAGAACCTTGAATGTAGACTATTGGATTTGAAGTCTTAGGACCTGAGTTCCAGTTCTGCCTGTGAAATCTACTAACTATATGACCTTGGCAAGCCATTGAACTTCTTTGGAATTCACCTTCTTCATTCTATAAATAATGGAGTTGGACTAGAGCAGGAGTTCTTCAACTGGGCTCCATGATTTTTAAAAAAAGTATTTTCTATTTAACACATTTCCTTTGTAATCCCTTGCATTTTATGTTATGCATTTAAAAACATTATTCTGAAAAAACAAACAAACAAACAAAACCATTATTCTGAGAAAGCATCCATAGACTTCACCTGATTATCAGAGAGGGCCATGATGTACACAAAAAATTAAGGACTCAGACTAGAGGAATCTTTAAGATTTCTAGGCAGCAGTGATCCTGAGACAAAAATGAAATTGCCCTTGCCCTCAAAGAGCTTCCATTTATTAAGGAGCTAACAATATAGTATTCCATGTTAGTCTTTTCAAATTTTTCAACAGTATTTGCAGTGGAATAGATAAAGCCCAGCAACAGAATACATGGCTGCCAAATTGCTTATGTGTTTATGTGCTGTGTATCTTTTTTTTTTTAAATCCATTGTGGAGTTGCAATACACTATAGAGCCCAAGTTCAAAATGACTTCTTCTTAGCACATTAATTCTATCCTGCTTTCAGTCACAGTATTAGTCTACAGACATATCCCAAATATAATTTTATTTCTGTTGTCCTTTCCATTTGTATTACCCATCAATCTTCCTTTTTTTTTTCTTTTTAGCAATAGACTGATGAATTTTGTCATTTTTGCTGTCTCCCATACTGTAGAACTGACTGCTAAAATGACTACCTAGCTTTCACACAGAGTTTTTGTTTATATGGTTGCCCAGATGTTTTGGCTTTGGATAACATTTTAGAAACCCAATAAAAAACACAAAACACACACACACACATCCTTATGCTTGAGCAATTTGTGTCACCATCATCTGGGGAGGTTAAGAGAGCACAGCAGCCATAGGAAATGATCAAAGAATTGTGTTTCAAGACCTTTTACATCTGGTTCTGTTGTTTAGAATGTGCTCAAGAAAACATCTCTGGTTATTTAATTCATGGGATCCATCCAGCAGTTATACTTCTAATTTGTTCCCTAATTCAGCATTGTCCCCAAACTTAATAGAGTCTGTACCATGAGGGAGATGAGTCTAAAAGAAGTTACCCCTAGATTTGTCTTCTTTTCTAACTGAGCTAATGTATTTCCACTACAAATTATATACTGGCTACATTTGGTAATCATAGGTATAGAAAAAAAAGTGCTCAATTTAGAGTCTGAGATCGTTGGTTTGAATCCCAATCTTGCTATTTGCTCCCTGTGTAACTTAACTGCTCTAAACTTCAGTTTTTTTCACCTGTTAAATGAGATAATTTGACTAGAGAACTCCTTTTCTACCTTTAAATTTCTCCTTCTGGTATAGTCCTCTAGAATGATGTAAACACCTAATTTGAAATCTGAATACTTAAATTTCATTATTAGATCTATAACTTGCTAGCCGTGCTAAATTGGGAGTTATTTCATTCCTCTGGACCTCCGTTTTCCCATCTGTGAAATGAGAGGGTTGGATTAAATTCTTTACCCTTCCAGCTCTATAAACTTTTGTGATTTTTGTGACAAGGGAAGTAATAACCCTATTGTAAGTCTGTCCTAGTCAGACCAAATCTGGAGTATCATATTCACTCCAAGGCTCTACTTTTTAAGAAGGACATTAACAAATTTGTCAAGCACATAGATAGGACAGCTAGGATGATGAGGTGTGTGGAGATCGATTGAAAAAAAACTGGGAATGTTTCTCTTGGAGAAAAAATATATTGGGGGGAGGAGGGAAGAAGAGGTGACATTGCTGTCTTCAGAGTTTTAAAGGGCCATCATCTTGGAAAGAGACTAGACTTATTTTGCCTGGCTCCCTGAAGACAAAACTAGGAGAATTTACAAATAGAATAATTTAGGCTTGCCTTACCTTAGTAAATATATAACAAATAGAGCTATAATCCTCATTTACAAGCAGAGCATTGCATTAGATACCTTCTGAAGCTAGGTGGGTAGAGTGGTGGATAGAACCCTGGGACTGGAGTCAGGGAAGATCTGAATTCAAATCCAGCCTCAAACACTCACTAAGCTGTGTGACCCTGGGTGAGTCACTTAAACTCTGTCTACCTCAGCTTTCTCTACTCTAAAATGCAGATTGTAATAACATCTACCTTCCAGGGTTGCTGTGAGGATCAAATGAGATATCTATAAAATGCTTAGCACAGTGTCTGGAACATAGTAGGAAGTTAATAAATGCTTCTTCCCTTCCCCCTTCTGACGACTCTTCCAGATGTAAATCTGTGAGACTATGATCTTAAGTACCTAAGGTAGCCCCATTGGCAGCTACCTTCAAACAGAAAATGGAGGACCATTGTCAGTAATATAGAAGGAAGAGTTCATTAAGAATGAAAGCCTCTTCTGTCATTCTGTCCTGCTGGACCTACATTCTTTCAGTATATAACACTGCAATTCTAGGTTGGTTCTAGTGGCTTCCTTTAGTGTCTAGTCTGCCTCCAAACTAGGATCTTCTGGGTCTTCAGATTTTAAGTGGTAGGAGTGTGACGTGATTGAGTTATCCAAACAGCATACTGTTCGTACATGTGAGACCTTTGCCACATCTTCTGAGATTTCCTGTCAGTCCCAACCCACAGTACCCTGTAAACTGACCTGGCCCACTAAGGTCAGGGTCTCACCATCAGTGAAACAACAATTGGGTTCAGATTTGGTTTAGTCTTTTGATATCATAGGCTATTCATTTTAGAAAACATTTGATTCATATACTCTAGGAATTGGGTTGTAAGGAGGGAGAATGTTCACTTTTTGGGGGGGATTATTATTGGGAAGGGCCTTTCATTTGCTTCATGCTTCAGGTTTTTTTTTGTTTGTTTGTTTTTAAAGAAAAGGAGCTAAAGTTTAGGAATTCACAGAATCATTGCAGTTTTTCCGTCCTGGAGATCTTGAATTTGAACTAAACTCTTTCAGCCTAAGCCTGGGAGAGATTGGTCAAAGATCCTCATAATTATTTTGAGCAAAGTTCTAGGGTACAGGCCCTACTGTAACACTCACAGAAATCAGAACATATAGTGCCTCTCAATTCTGGTAACTCAACAAGACAGTATATAACTAAGATATTATTAGTAAAAGAGAATTGGAGTTTGAAGCTAACCTTAAAAAGTGAGAAAAATATGTGTTGTTTAAATACTGTTCTTATCTACATCATAATTCCTCACAATACAAGAAACTACACTACAGAAATATCAATGAATTAAAGATAGTTTTACCTCACTGTAGGGTAGTGGATAATGTTGAACTTGGGGTTAGAAAGACCTTTATTCAAATCCTGCTTTTGATTTTTGCCAGCTCTGTGACCATGGAACAGTCATTTGGTCTCTCCAATTCTGTTTCCTCATCAGTAAATCAATGATACTTACTGTATGAAATTGGTGATAACCTCACAGAGTTATTATCAGGTACAAATTCATAAAGTGCCTTACAAAACTTGAGTGCTATTTAATATCAGTTATCATGACTATCTTTCTTTGACATCTATAAAATTTAATATTCTAGTGAAAAATACTGGACGTACTGACATTCTCAGTGTTTTTTTTTCTTGGTTAAAAATATGTCTCAGCCACTTTGTTGTATATTAAGATGTTTTGGTTCATGATTTAATAACCCAGCCTGCAACCAGATGCTAAGAAGAATAGTTCCTGTAAACATACTTTTTATTAACCGGATGGATTTTAGCACATGCACCTGGAAGGATAAGGTCTATGTCCTGAAATGTTTATAAATAAAGTGCCTTTTAGTATGCAAGTTCAAAATATACCATATATTTAAATACATTTTTGCATGATAAAAATTGGTACTTAAAAAAAAGAACACTAACCTGTGCTTAACCCAAGCAAAATTTACCATTTCAAAGAAAAAGCATATTTTTATTTGTGTATGTTACATATTCTTCCTTGGAGGAATGCTCATTCCTCCTTGTCTTATAAAAAAGCTAAGAGTTTCCTTAATTGTAAAATGTAATCATTGAATTTACTGAACTAGTTGGCACTTAACAACAGTCATTTGAATGTGTGAGTGGTGATTTTCCAACTTAAGTTCCAACCATTCCACAGAATTCACTTCTCATCAAATAGGATTTCTTTTTTTGGCCATCAGTAGCCTTAGATGGTAGTGTGGAGAAGTGCTGTTGGGGTAAACAAAAAGTCATGAAGTAGGGCCAGGGCAGGTATTATATAAATCAGAAGGGCCCCACGATGCAGTCTTTTGTCCCTTTTCATGGGATGCATGCAAGTCAAATGCTATACAAAAGATTGTATAGTGAGTTGTAAGTTCATTTTTTCCGTACCTGAAATAATTAACTTTACAGCAACATAAATTGACCTAGTGAAAACATAAAACTTCCTCCTGTACTTTACTAGTTAGGATGATTCATTCAGTCAGTGTTTAGTGGGGAGCTGCCATGTCTGTGGTGTAGTCCTGAGGGAGATACAAAGTCCATTTAAAAGTCCATTTTAGATTAAATTGTAAAGCCTGTATTATGACAAAATAGCTAATTATCTGGGTTCTGGTTGGGCACCTTTGATTTGCATATAACTTGCTCTCACATTTGAAGAAACTTCAAATGAAGTATCAAAATCTAGTCAAATACCTCTTTTAGAGATCTTTGTATACAAATACAAATTAGTAAAAACTATATTTAAACTACAGATTGTTTAATTCAAAATAGTATAATCATCAGGGCCACTATTATTTCCCAAACAACTAGCTGCTTCATAATTCTTTAGCAAAAAATAATTTGGATTATCCTGAAATACTTAAATGGAGCTATGATCTCACGTCCACCCATCTTAAATGACTCTTGTCCATATGCACCCATAAGTTTGCCACAGAAGGTCCACCCCACATACTGGAAGCCTTTCTTGCTTTATCCTGGCATTGTGACAATACCAGGGGAACATTTGGACTGTCCACTTGCCTTCTCCTTCATCCTGTGCACAGACCACCTTCATTTTCTATCATTCATTCTTTTAATTACATCTTCCACTCTTGTTCTTCTCCTACACCTGCCACTTATTATAGATTGCAGTCCTCTCACATCCACACTGGGTCTCTCTTTTGCCTTCTCAGCGATAATTTTAACTTCTGTTCTGACTGTCGTGTCCCATATCTTAAAATTAGGTAACAACATTAGTGGAATATAAATGTTGAAAATATGAGTCTTGGTTGTGGAAGAAATTTAAGTTCAAGAAAGGAGTTTTTAAATTCTTGAAGGCATTCCACCTTGCTGTCTTTCCATTGTTAGGTTTTTAAAATAATCTTTGCAGATCTTTTCCATTTTTTTCCTGTTTGTTGCCCTCCTTTCCTTTTCATCTTTGAACTCCCTCAGATTGACTTTGGTTAGTAAGGTCCCTTACCAACCTTTTTGAAAAATAATTTTTACCCTCTACTTTGTCTCTCTCCTTCATGAGGCAGTACTGTTCAAAATCTAACATCATCTTTCTTCATAAAATTTTTAAATTTATTTCTAATTAATTAATTTTAACTCTGAATTCATCTCATTGACTATTATACTCTCCTAGATAGACATACTGATGGTCAAGGGATGTTCATCCAACTGCATTGATTAATCTGAACAGTAAACAGTTTTGGTCTACATGGGCTTTTCCTGTATGATTGGTAAGGTCCAGCTCTTTTGAATGTTTACAGATCTCTTCTAATAGACTCTGAAGTGCTCCTGTCTTGATACAAAGGGTACAACATCATTCACAAATAGGAGTCTTTTATCATTCACAAGGAATTCCCTTTTCAACTTAAACATTCTTTTGGATCTCCCTCATCACAATAACAAACATGTTTCCCAGTTTGATGTTTATGATGTTTATATAAGATCAGAGAGTCATTGATCAAGATAATCTTTTAACAAGCTAAATGATTTTGATGTGTTTCTGGAAGATACTTTGCTGGAAGAGAGTCTTTAAAGCAGCATATTCTTCTAATAGACAACTGCCTTTTTGTAATCAACAAGTAATAAGCATAGTGGAATTTTGTGCTATCTCTATGTTTTTTCTATCAATTCTGTGATGATAAAGCTATAGTCCACTGTGACACGCCACTTGTGAAAGCCTGTGTGTTCCCAGTTCCCAGTGTCATCTATGATGTCCTTGATATATGTGCAGATGATTCTCATAAAAAATTTTCGTATGAAAAAGAAAATAGTAGATGTTTGATGTTCTCTATCTTAATGAGGTTTGAGGTATTTTTTTTGTCTCTGCTATCTTCTCCCCCTTTTAATACCGTATAAATCAATATCTCAGTGCCCGCACAATTGTGTCACCTCCAGAATGAGTCATCTCTACGTGCACTGTATCCAATCCAACTGCTTTTCGTGTCTTTGATCACTTTGGTGCCATTTTTGCCTTTGTAAGCAAATCAAGACTATGAGTAAGAGTCTAAAGAGCTAGCTAAATAACTGGTATTTATGTAGTCCTTTGAGATAGGCAAAATGCTATATAAATATTAACTCATTTTATCTTTACAACAATACCAGGAGGTAAGTGCTATTCTTATCCTTATCGTACAGATGAAGAAACTGGAACAGATGTAGAAGTTAATGACTTGCCTAGAATCACACAGCTAATGAGTGTCTGAGGCAGAATTTTAACTCAAGTCTTCTTGCCTCCAAGTTCAGAATTCTATTCGCTAGTTGCTTCTTAGTCCAAATGCTGGGGCTTGTTTATTTATCATTGTGAAAAGAGTTTAGGTTTTTAAAATAATCTTTGCAGATCTTTTCCATTTTTTCCCTGTTTGTTGCCCTCACTTAATTTTCATCCTTGAATTCCCTCAGATTGACTTTGCTTAGTAAGGTCTCTTATCAACTTTTTTTAGAAAATAATTTTTACCCTCCACTTTGTCTCTCTACTTTTTGAGGCAATATTGTCCAAATCTAACATTATCTTTCTTCACAAAATTTTTACTCTAAACCAGTGTTGCCCTTGGCTGACCTCTCTCTTCTCTCTCTCTTTCTTTCTCTCTCTTTCTCTTTCTTTCTCTCTCTCTGTCAAAAGTCAGGAAGTTATTGACTAAAGTATTTTTAGGCTTTTGATTTCCTGTTATGGCAATTGAATTATATTGGTTAACTTTCAGTATAAATTATTATAATTGTTTGTCATTGTCATTTCTCATGTTTGTCACCCACTTGTTTCAATTGCAGCCATAATCATTCTGAATTATTATTTTATTTTGGCTTTTTTGCTAATTCTGATCTCTGTTCCAACAAGCAAGTGGTCTGACTGAGCAATGACTTGCTGCATCAATAACAAGTCTTTTCCTGTCAAAATATAATCAGCTTCCCTTTCTTATGGGATTATTCAGTATGCTACATACCGTTTCTTCTCAAAGAAATTATTCATCATGTGGAGATGTGAGACTTCTGTGAAGTCTGTAAGTCTTCAGCTTTATGCTCATAACTTCTCTGGGTCCAGTGCTTTCTGATATATTCATCTCTAACCACACCTATTTCTAGCTTTGCATTGAAATCAGAATATCAGTGTGAATGTTGATATATTTTGGTGGATCTTCCCTAGTTCTTTGTAGAATTTCTTTACCTCTTCATCTTCTGCAACCAAGTTGGTGCATAAATTATAATTAATATGCAAATACTTAAGAGGATTAAAATGTGAGATGACAAAATATGCTATGAAATGATGATTCTTTTTGCCTTTGGGTATTTGATGAAAAATGAACTCTTATTACTCCTTCTTTCTTTTCCCAAAAAAAAAATGCTATAAGCTATCCTTTCACTTAGCTACAATTTCCTTTGTCAGGTTTTGTTTTTAACAAGAATGTCAAAATAAATTTTGTTCAGTTCATTCAGTGCAATGTCCCCTAGTGTTGTACAATCCACATGTAGTTATTCAAGGGCTAGTCTCCTCCCTAACCTGCTTTAATCCTTTTTATTTCTAATTAACAATTTTGTTATTATAATTCACAAAAGGGAACCATAAAACAATTTTAAATATAAAAGACTATATGAATAGTAGTGGAATTTCAATGGACAAAAGGTACCGATGTCAGCAGCCATTTTGCTGTGTCTGAATGCTGGCCTTCAAAATCAGACATGGCAACCCCTTCTGTTGGAGCACTGGAGGTAAAGGCCAATGTCAAAACTGCATGAATAGAAAATGTTGTTGTGCTTGTTATATTGGAATTTCAGAATCTCTTATAAAGGTTGTTTAAGGATTCTGAAATTTCCTGTTCAGTCAGAAAGAATGTAAAGAGAAAGTGGGGTGGGGGGAGGATTTTACTTTCTGCAACACTAGCTGAATGCATTTTAATGGGCTCTAGTGTCACTGGTGATTTATTGCCCCTTTTTGTTCTTTTATGTGTTATATTTGTCATTTTGCTGTGGCAGTTTCATCTATAAAACAGTATAGTTACAAGGAAATGGTGAGAGGATACAGGAATGCCATGGGAGATGGTGGAACTTTTTTCCTTGCTTTTTGGAGTGAGACACTGAGTCAAATGTCAGATACTTGATTTTAAGAACAATATAACAAAAACATGCAGTTATTTTTTAGTCCCAGTGAAATTTTAAGCCACAAAATGTAAAACTTACCACTTCTAGTGCCGCTGATTTCTTTTGTGCAAAAGAACTATTTGCTCTCTCAAAAATAATTTGTTCCCACTTTGAGTTCATATCAACAGAAATCTCAAATAATACAGGAAAACAAAACTTTCTGTCTACATAATCCTTCCTTTTAAGAGCTGAGACTTTTCCTTTTTAAAGCACAAATGACTACAACTTTATAGCCAATTTGCCATTTCTAGTTTTATTCAAGTGGTGTACTACAGATGTGTGAAAGGAAATGTCAGAATTAAGTTTCTGAATTTAAAATGAACAAGCTTTGCTTTGGGCAAAAGATATAAAAATACTGTTAAGGCAATGTTCAAGAACATTTTAAATGTTTTTTCATACATACATTAGTGTATTTATATTTCAAAGATTTCATATTAATATATGAAATCATTTTTGCCTTTTATTATTTTAAAATTTAAAAAAAACTTTTATTAATTTATTTTGATTTATCAACAATCACTTCCCTATGCTTTTGAGTTTAAAATTTTTCTCCCCCTTCCTCCCCACCACCATCCCCAAGATGGCGCATAATCTGATTTAGGCTATACATTTACATTCCTATTAAACATATTTTCACATTAGTCAAGTTGTAAGTAAAAATTAAAACCAATAGGAAGAACCATCAGAAAGAGGAAACAAAACTCAACAGAAGGTAAAAAAAAATGATAGTGATTCAACTTCCATAGTTCTTTCTTTGGATGTGGATAGCATTTTCCATCACGAGGCCTCTGGAGATGTCTTAGATCTTTGTAATGCTGAGAAGGGTTAAGTTTATCAATATTAGTCATCGCACGACATGGCTGTTATTGTGTAAAAAGTTCTCTTGGTTCTGCTCACTTCACTCAGCATCAGATCATACAAGTCTTTCCAGGTTTTTCTGAAGTCAGCCTGTTCATCATTTCTAATAGCACAATAGCATTCCATTACATTCATATACCCCAGCCATTGCCCAGTTGATGGGCATCCTCTTAATTTCCAATTCTTTGCCACCACAAAAAGAGCTGCTATGAATATTTTTGTACATGTGGGTCCTTTTCCCATTTGTATGATCTCTTTGGGACATAGCTTTAGAAGTGCTATTGCTGGATCAAAGGGTATGCACATTTTTATAGCACTTTGGGCATAGTTCCAAATTGTTCTCCAAAATAGTTGGATCATTTCACAACTCCACCAACAATGCATTAGTGTTTCATTTTTCCCCCATCTTCTCCAACATTTATCATTTTCCTGTTTTGTCATGTTGGCCAATCTGATAGGTGTGATGTGATATCTCAGAGTTGTTTTGATTTGCATTTCTCTAATCAATAATGATTTAGAGCATTTTTTCATATCATTTTTGCCTTCTTTAACAAAATGTGTTGGTTGGTCTAATTTCAGATTTTATGTTTAACTAGTATAGCATTGATTTTAATACTTAATAAGTCTTTAAATCCCTACTCCAATGCCTCAACATTACTTAGAAGAGAAAATTTTGTTTGTTGTGTCAGTAAATTTTTAACCTTTGGCACATAATTTTTATTTTATCTTATCTTATTTTATTTTATTTTATTTTATTTATTTATTTTAGGCAATTGGGGTTAAGTGACTTGCCCAGGGTCACATAGCTAGTAAGTGTCAAGTGCTTGGTCTGAGGCTGGATTTGAACTCAGGTACTCCTGACTTCAGGCCAGTGCTGTATCCATTGTGCCACCCAGCTGCCCCCTTTGGCGCATAATTTCAACAAGACAAGCTTGAAAAGCTTTGAGTATGGTGGGAGCAACGTATCTATTGCACAGTGGGTAGCCCTGCTAAATCCATTAACTGCCTGGCCATAATGGAATGATGAACTTTTGGGGCCATAGCAACTCACAAAGAGTGCAGAAGGAACTGAAAGCTTGTGATCTGCATCTGTGGAGAAAGTAGCTGTACCAAAGAAATCATGGCTCATTGATGTCTTATTAAAAAAGCAATAGAAACCAGTATAGATAATGTATTAAGGTAAATCAATGAAGATAATTATTCACAGCACACAGTACTTAGCCCATTGCTATAGTCCATATTTATATAATACTTGTTCATTATTTGACCCTAGGTTTGAGATTTTTTCTTTAATCTTTTATTTCACTGAAGAAATTGAAATTATTGACCCTTTGAACATAAGGGATAATCTGGAAGAAAAGCTGATATATGTTGCTCTGCTGTGGAATTTTTAGATAACCATGACTTAATTGTCCTCTTGTTTTTTCTGCTTTCAAAATTAATATGCATTGTACATATTAAAGTTGTCTGACAATATTTACCACTAGAGTAATAATGTTCTCCAAAATGCTTATTAGAATATGAAATATATTTTTATAAAATTCTGTTACTTTTCATATAATTGGAAGATGAAAATGAAGGAGTACAGAATACAGTAAGAATAGGAAAGATAAATTTTTGAAGAAACATTTTGAAAATTTTGCTAATTGAATCAAGGAAAAAATGATGGTATAGAGATTGTAAATTTAAAAAAAAATTGAAAGTTGAAAGAAAAAAATTATCGTTTGTTCCTATCCTTTGGAATACTTGTGAGCTTGTACTTATATCCATCTCATTTGCTGAATCAAATGGAAACTTATTGTACCTATGCTATAGTATACCCTCAGTTGAAGACTACAATTCATAAAGATGTCTCATTTGCAAAGGAAATTAAGAGTCTGTCTGTTATTGTTTCACCTGTCACATACTTACAAACTAGCTCTTTGTTATATGACAGTTTTTAAAAGCACAGAGTCAAGTTTATTCCAAGATCATGGACTTCCTTGGAAGTCTCTGAAGCACTGTCTAGAAGTGTCCGATTACATGATGAGAATTATATCTCACCCAGCTATGTATTTTCTCATTATCTTTGAGCAGCAGACCCAAATCCCTTTTTTCATCTTCCCCAGTTGTCAGGACCATACACGAGATGAGTGGTTTTCATTCATCTTTCTACTTCTTGTCTCAGTAAACCTGCTTGATTCTCATCTGTGACATAGTTTTCCACATGTAAGCAGTTGTAAAAATAGACCAGTGTCCATTACTCTTGCGGAGTTAATGATGAAAGAACTGGTTTTCCGGTTGTCTGTTGTAAACTTTGGACAGCTCACCTGGTAGTCAAAGTGTGATATTTTGTGTGCCAGTACAGTCCTCTTTGATAGTGTTGATGCAATTATTAGTCTCCTTGCTATTTTTAGTGAGTTTTTGTTGTTGTTGTTGTTGTTGTTGTTGTTGGGGGGGTGGCCTGGTAATTAGTCTGTAACCCCATTTTTACTCTTCCTTAGCCCTTAGAAAAAAGTCCTTGGAAAAAAACTGATTTTTTTTCTAAGTCCAGTTAGAGTCATAGAATTCTGCCAGGGACCTTAAAAAATCACCTTGCCCAAATGTCTTTGACTTCAGATATGTTGAAATGGTAACAAGTGTAGAAACAGAAACTTAACTTCAAAACTACTTTACTTCTGGTCTTGTATTCCTCTCCACTCCACCATAATATACTGCCTCCCTTACTAAATACTCAGCACTTGCTACAGCAATTTCCTATGCATTGTGTGGGAGCCAGGGCCCAGTAATCCTCTGAAGCTCTGTCCTATTCAGCTATGACCTTTTAACTCACAACTATTTGGCTTTCAGGATTAGTCAAATAGCACCTACCTACTTTGCTTAGTAGCAGTTAAATTGCAACCTGCAAGGGTGAAAGAAAGGTAATTACTCAAGAGCTGTTTTCCTGATTCAGAACCCTACAGTTGATCTAAGATGTTATAAGTTGAAGTTAAAGGAAAATGGATGGACTTGGTCTGGAATATGAGCTATTGGGAGGTGCATGTTATATGTAAAGCATTAGTCGTACACACATGCACATACACACATATGTACAAACATACTTTGACTGACATGAGTCCCAAGGAGCACTCAAGTATACGTGCAGCATTGATTTTCTGTCACGTTAGGACCTCCCTTCCCATTCCCCCAAATGATGTCATTTTCCATTTGTATGTCTTTTGGACAGAAACAGGATTAGTATAACCTAAGCTATTTTCTTGCTACCGGCAATGATGGCCCTGATGGTAATGATAAAAAAAGAAGTGATTGAGTTTTCAAAATTAAAAAAAAAAGCCATTGCTTTATTGGAAGCAATCATTGCCCAAAGCATTGTGCAGATTTCTGTGCCTCCCAGTAGCCTGGTGTGCTGAGTGAAACCTGGGACTGACTCAATTGTACTGTTCCTTTGGGTTCCTTTTGTTCTTCAGTGTCCTTGCTTAAACGTCGACTGGCTCTCTTTTTGACAGTGCTTCAGCATTGTACCTTCTCCAGAGAGCACATGAAAACACACTGCAATAAAATACAATGAAAATGGATTGCAAATCTCCTCCTGTAATAACTTTTCTTAGACTCTAGGGCCAGATGCTGGAAAACACAGAATGACAGAGGTTGGGTAATGGGAGAAGAGACCACAGTTAAAAACAGGACTTAGCTGCAAGTCTGTCTTACCTTGTGATTTTCATTTGGAAGAGTAAATTACTTTCTCCTGGAAATAGCCATTGAAAATAAGGTTGATATCCTCCATGGAATTAATAAATGTTATCCACTCAGCACCCCTACCATGATCTCTGATGTGTTTTTCTGTTCATGATAGTAAATTCTCTAGCAATACAACATCTTAATAATATAATTTATCTACTTTGCAGCCTGGGACCATAACTTATATGGTCATCATGCCAAATTTTTATCTAGAACTCTGGATTTTGTCTTCAAGTTGTTAATTTTATGTATGTACTCAAGATAATCTGATTGACATTTGTGTATTCCCATTTTAGGAGAACTAATGTCCTAGGAGTAAGTTCAAATCCCAGCTAAGTTAGTTAACTTCTGAATTTTCATGTCTTCATCCGGAAAATTAGAAAATTGGACTAGATGATTTAAAGGGCACTTCTAGCTCTAATGTTCTGTGAATCTGTGATTGTTATTATATAGTTTTTTGCCAATTCATGTTTGATGTGCTTGCTTTCTATGTTTCTGCCTACTGTTATTCTACTTTTAATTATTAGAACACGTAGTTGATCTTTTCAGTATGATTTCATGTGTGTCTTGGTTTCTGTTCAGGGTTTTTTATTTGTGATAGCATTACAGATCTACTCCCTTCTTTTGCTGGGTGAGAAAGAACATAGGAAGTGCCTTTGTGGCTGAAATACAAGATTAAGAAATCCGTTACTCCTTCAGAAATTAAAAAAAAAAACCTCATAATTAGTTTTCAGCATGAATTTATTTCCCAATAAATCCAAGGCCAAAACATTGAAATTAGTGGTAAGGTTTGGGTATCAAATGAAAGACCTTCATTAGACGTATTGGGTGTTTTTTTTAAGTTTTACATATTTTTTCAATTATATGTAATAACAACTTTTAACACTCATTTTGTTTTAAATTTTGATTCCAAATTATTTTCCTTCCTTAACCCTTCTTTGAGAAGGCAACAATTTGATAGTTACATGTAAAGTCATGTGAAAAATATTTCCATATTAGCCATGTTACAAAAGAAAACATGGATCCTTCCCTTTTCCCTGCTCCTCTCAAAAAACAAACAAACAAACAAACAAGAAAAATAAAGAAAAAAAATATGCTTTGATTTACATTTAGACTCCATCAGTTCTTTCTCTGGAGATGGATAGCATTTTTCATCATAAGGCCTTCAGAATTGTGTTGGATCATTGTATTGCTAAGTCATTATCCTTACAATTATTTCTGTTACTGTGTACAATATTCTACTGGTTCTGCTCGCTTCATATTGTGTCAGCAAATGTAAGACTTCCCAGAATTTTCTGAAACCATCTTGCTCATCATTTCGTATAGCACAGTGCTATTCAATCACAAATCATATACCACAGCTTGTTTCACCATTCCCCAACTGATGGGCTTTCTCTCAATTTCCAGTTCTTTGCCACCAAGAAGAGTCACTATAAATATTTTTGTACATAAAAGTCCTTTTCCGTTTTTTTTTTTTAATCTCATTGGGATACAGATTTAACAGTGCTATTGCTGGATCAAAGGATATGCACAGTTTTATAACCCTTTGGGCATAGTTCCAAATTGTTCTCCAGAGTGGTTGGATCAGTTCACAACTCCATCAATGGCATATTAGTGTCCCAATTTTCCCACATCCCCTCCAACATTTGTCATTTTCTTTTTCTGTCATATTAGCCAATCTCATAGGTGTGAGGTAGGAGGTACCTCAGAGTTCTTTTAATTTGGATTTCTCTGATCAGTAGTGATTTAGAACATTTTTATATGATTATAGATAGTTTGATTTCTTCTTCTGAAAACTGCTTGTTCATATTCTTTGACTGTTTATCAGTTGGGGAATGATTCATTTTTTTATAAATTTGACTCAGTTCTCCATATGTTTGAGAAATGAGGCCTTTATCAGAGAAACTGGCTGTAAAAGTTTCTTTCACAGTTTTCTGCTTACCTTCTACTGTTGGTTGTATTGGTTTTGTTTGTGCAAAAACTCTAGTGTAATCAAAATTATCTATTTTATGTCCCATAATGCTCTCTATTTCTTGTTTGGTCAAAAATTCTTCCCCTGTCCTTAGATCTGACAGGTAAAATATTCCTTGTTCCCTTAATTTGCTTATATCACTCTTTATATCTAAATTATATGCCCATTTTTGACCTTGTCTCAGAATATAGTGTGATATGTTGGTGTATACCTAGTTTCTGCCAAGCTGCTTTCCAGTTTTACCAGAAGTTTTTGTCAAATAGTGATTTCTTGTCCCAAATGCTTGTATCTTTCTTTGCATTTATCAAACACTAGATTACAGTGGTCATTTATTACTGTGTATTCTGTACCTAATCTGTTGCACTAATCCACCACTCTATTTCTTAGCTAGTACCAGATTGTTTAGGGAATTACCACTTTGAAACTTTTTTTAAGGCAGTTGGGGTTAAATGACTTGCCCAGGGTCACACAGCTAGTAAGGGTCAAGTGTTTGGTCTGAGGTCGGATTTGAACTCAGGTACTCCTGATTTCAGGGCCAGTGCTCTATCCACTGCGCCACCTAGCTGCCCCTGATTACCACTTTATAATACAGTTTGAGATCTGTTACTGCAGCTAGGCCATCTTCCTTCACATTTTTTTCCCCACTGATTTCCTTGATATTCTTGATCTTTTGTTCTTCCTGATGAATTTTATTATTTTTTCTACCTCTACAAGATAATTTTTTGGTAGTTTAATTGGTATGGCATGGAATAAGTGAATTAATTTAGGTAGAATTGTCACTCTTTTATTATATGTGAGCCCAGCCATGAGCAATTAATATTTCTCCAATTGTTTGGATCTGACTTTATTTGTATAGGAAGCATTTTGTAATTGTGATCATATAATTCTTGGATTTATCTTGGCAGGTGGGCTCCCAAGTATTTTATATTGTCTGCAGTTATTTTAAATGGAATTTCTCTTTATATCTCTTGCTGTTGGATATTGTTGTGAATATATAGAAATAGGGATGATTTGTGTGGGTTTATTTTATGTATTTCAAATTTGCTGAAGTTGTTAATTAATTTCAATTTTTAGTTGATTCTCTAGGATTCTCTTAGTATACCATCATATTCTCTGCAAAGAGTGATAGTTTCATTTCCTCATTGCCTATTCTAATTCCTTCAGTTCCTTTTTCTTGTCTTATTGCTTATTATCATTAAAAATGTTTTATATCCATTTAATCATTGTGTAATGATTGAGTTTTCGCCATTTTGCTCTTGATAGAAAACCTATCTTGTCTCTGTGATGTGTGCCTGGTTAACTTTCATATCATTGACATATACTTCACTACCTTTAAACACTGAGGTTATAACTTTAAGCCACCAATATTTATTCCTTCTTCTGATTTCTCTTCTGCATTATATTTATCACTGATGTAAGTTTGGTCACTGAGTACGCTGGTCAGGCTTCTTATCTGGCATTCGTTTTCTGGGAAGTCCAATTTGTTTTCCTGGCATCTTTTAGCATGCTCAGCGGGGCTGCTATTTACATAACTCCCTCTTTGCTCAAAATAGTGATTTTTGTTACAAGTTTGGTTAGCAGTGATAGTCTGCCAAGTGAAGGCTATTTCTAAGCTGCAACAACTGCCTGTCATCTTACTCAACTTCACCTGAAATATTTCAAGATTAATATAGAAAGGAGAAAATAATAGAATTCATTGGTCTTAGGGTTCCCATTCCCCATTTTCTTTCTGATTCCCTGAGTGCATAAACTGAAAGAATGTGCTATAAAAAGTATCAAGGGATTATTAATAGGAGAGAAGAGGGACAATACAGAGAGAAAAAATAAAAGAAATTTTAATGGAAATTGTTTGATACTTCAGAAGATCTGTGACTTCAATGATATTAGTGTGCCTACAAATGTAAAACACAATGCCTTCCAGTATTAGTTATGGTCTTTATTTGTTTATATGTACAAGAAAAAAATCATCACCTGATGGCTAGTTTTCTGATGAACGACTTTGAATCTTTCTTAATTTTGGTGGGCAAATTCTTAGATAGATAGTGGGTGCATGGTCTATTGCTAGGCTTATATTTAATTGCCTTTCCATTTTGATAGGACTTGCCAAAATTCGTGCCTGCTAATATAATCTTTAAAAATCCAGGACCTTTCTGAGCCATGATTAGGTATGCAAGAAGGATTTTAGTGGAGGTGTGAAGATTATACTATTAAAAATTATTGGCAGGAGATGAGACCATAAAACTAGAATTGAGAGGCAAAAGATACATTGGTTATAGGCTAAATATCTCGATTGGAGATAGATTTTACTTGTACCAAGGATACCAAACTGCAAAGTGAAAAAGACAGAACAAAATAATGAACATGGAATCATTTGACAACCAAACTAAATGAGATGGCAAGGGAACACTTAGCTTCCCTCAGTGAATTCACTTGCCCAGGTCTGAACAAACTGTACTTCAGGGTACTAAAATAATTTGCAGATGTGATTGTTGAATCTCTGTCAGTGGTCCTTAAGGAATCTTAACGACTGGGAGGTTTATCCTATAAATAGAGGTGGGCAAACTTAATCCATATTTTCACAAAGGAAGAGAGATTTCCATCTGCAGCAAAATAAGAATGAGTAGTAATGTGATGTCATGGAAAGTGGACCTGGAGTCAGAAGAGAACTGGTCTCAGACACATTTCTAGCACTTCACCACTGACAACAGACAAATTACTTGATTTCTCTGAGCCTCTGTAAATAGCTATGACAATATTTGTATAGAATATATAAATACATTTTAAGTTATAGTGCAGTGAACATGACATTGTGGATTTGTAACCATATGCAAAAGACATTGAGATTATAGAGGATTGTACCCAATATGAGTTAGCATTGTGATGTGTCAGTCAAGATATAGTAATTTCTTAGGCCATTTCTTAAGTTATGCACTTAGGTACATGGGACCTGGAAGCTGGATAATCCTGGAATATTAGCCACAGCCTTAAGAGGTAAATTAAATTGAACGTTACAGAAGGGCTGGAGCCGAGTAAACCAATGAGTCTTGTGGATTCAACAGTGTCTACATTTAGTATCTATGTTCCTAATTGTCCCTATTGCAGATTCTCCATATTATGATCATGAAAGTTCCTAGCCCAGGTCTTGTGTACAGACTATCGTGTATTAACTTCTAGTTATTACTTATTGAACTAAAAATTATATTCCCACTTCAGGCCTTGTTAATGCTCTTTGGATTGGCCAAGGTCTAGTTTGTAACATGCTTTTCATCCTTTCTTTAGTTGGTTGATAATTGATTAACACCTGGATGGTTACTAAGGGCTTTGACAGTGAGAATGTTTAACTTGTCGAGATCAGGGCACATAATACCTGTCTTCAGATATCTAAAGGGTTGACATGTGAAAGAGCAGTGTTCTACTTGTCCTGGAAGAGCAGAAGAAGAGCTAGCAGGGTGGAAATTACAGAGAGGCAAAGTTTGGATTCCTGAAATTTGAAAACAAAACAACAACAAACAAAAAACCTCCTAACCATTTCAGTTGTTCAGAAATTCATTTGGGCTACTTTGAAGATAGTGAATTTTCATCATCACTGGTAGTCTTTACGATTTTGTAAATGGGAAATCATGCTTTGGGTAAATCTTTAATTTGATCACCTTTAAGGCCCTTACAAACTTTATAGGTTTATACATCTAAATTGGAGAGGGAAGGAAGAGAAAAGTATTGCCTAGAGGGAAGATGGTGGACATTGTAAGGATTTATGGAAGAAGGATTATACCAGGAAGTAAAAGGAGAAAAATAGAAATGTTAGAATGTAAGAAAATCTTTTTTTAATTCAAGTTAGTAAGAGTGGCATCGTTTGTGAATGAAAAGATACAATGGAACAGAGAAACGAGATCTGAGTCTCGCTGAGCTATGACAATCACTAATTACGCGACTATTGTACAATCCATAAAATCTTTCTGTGCCTCAGTGTTTCCATCTGCAGCAAAATTAGAAGAAGTAACAGTATAATATAGTGGGAAGTGGATTTGAGCGCACTTCTACTACTTAATGAGAGATAATAGGTGAGTTATTTGATTTCCTCTGTATCCTCATCTGTAAAATGGACTTTAAAATAACTATCTCACAAGGTTGTTGTAAGGACCAAGTGAAGTAAGTAGTATGCTTTGTAAATTCTCAATGTCTACTATTGTTGTTGTTATCTATTATTTTCTGCCATGCCTAGCTCACAGGGATCTTGCAATGGCAACCAAAAGAATAGTTTATAAACACTTCAGAAGAAAAGTCCAATATAAATCAAATGAAATTTATCAAAACCAAATCAGAAATTTTCAGGAAGAGGAGGAATTGCTTTATGTAAAAAAAGAACTATGAGAAATAAAAAGATCTATAGAAAAAAAGTAGGGAAAAATTATATATATATATATATATATATATATATACATATATATATATATATATATATAAAAACACATATATTTGTAATAATTTCTTAATACTCATCCCAACAACTGGAAAACTTCAGAGTAATACCTAAAGACCAGTGATAATCATCGTTGGTGTGATGTTGTTGTTGTTTTTATTGTTAAAATTATTAATGAAATGAACATAACTTTGAGGAGGAATACTCTTAAAGAAACCCTGGGCAGAAATTCCATAGCCCACTTCTGTAATCCAGTCTCTTGTTTTCTCATCTTGCTGGTCAAGAAAGCCTTTAAGAGAAGATATTTCCTGTTTTAATTTAAGTCCATTTAATCTTCTGCATAAAGAAGATGTGGCTCTCCATTCTTTGTATGATCAACCAAGCACCCATCCTCACTTTCTAGAAAGCCTTTATGTTCCATCTTCATTAGATTGTAAACTTCATTGGGGCGGGGACTGTTTTACTTGTTTGTATTTGTGTACTCAGAATTTTGCAAAAGTTCGTGTGATAATGCTCTGATCATTTCTGTCAAAGAAGGTATAAAACGGGGAGACATAGGGTCACCAAAAATATTTCAACCACTATGAAGGATGTCCTGTGCAGATTTCAAGTGGCAGAAAAATTTTTTTCTTTTGTGAGGTCCTCCAGATGTTCCTGTTTGTGGTGTCAGTGTGCTGATTGAATCAGGCCCCCACCACACATAAGTAGTAGAGAAAGTGTCCTTAACTTTTTTCTTGTCCCAAATAAATCAGTGTTGGCTTATTGTCCGGGTCAGCCCTCATTCAAACCAAGAAGGATCAGAAGCTTATTTTAAGTGTCCCTATATCCTTCTGTGCATTTCCTCAGGTGTCATACACTCTCAGATTACCAGGAAACCTTCCTTGTGAGTCCATATCTAGGCTTCCCCTCACAGAAAAGATCCCTTCATTTCTTAATTTTTCTTCCCTTCAACCCTGTCACTGACTATGGTCCATTCCCCCAGGCCATCACCAACTAATCTAAGTCGTCTATTATTGTTGTTGTTCAGTAGTGTCCAACTCTTTATGATCCTTTTTGGGGTTTTCTTGGCGAAGATACTGGAGTGGTTTGCTATTTCCTTCTCTAACTCATTTTACAGATGAGGTAACTGCGGCAAACAGGGTTAAGTGGCTTGCCCAGCATCACACAGTTAGTAAAAGTTAAGAGGCCGGATTTGAACTCAGTTCTCCCTGACTTTAGGCATGGCACTCTCTCCACTGCATCATCTAGTTGCCCCAACTCACTGGGATTCAACTGGGATATTAATAGGTCAGATGATTAATGATTCCTCTCCCAAACCATTCATCCCAGCTAGTTAACAACTTTGTATCTTAACAGATCTTATTGATAGCATGGCACAAAGGATTGACTTATTTGGAAATCTCTGGATCCTCTCGGAATGTATACTGAAAGTATTTGATAGGGAGTGAAGACATCCTTAAAATGCGCAATGTAGGCAGCTGGTGGGCTGACCTTAGTTCTTTGCTAAGCATTTCTTATACTTGGTAGGTACATGCTAATTTATATAATTGTATTAATAACTTGCCTAGGATCACACAATGAGTTAGTGGTGGAGTTTAATGTAGACTCCCTCATTTCCCAAATTTCCACATTGTTATATGAAGCCCATTGAATTCTGTGCCACTCAACATTTATAGAAAGAAGTTCTATGTTGGAGGAAAAACAGAGATGGAATTTAGAGAGCTCATGTTTTGATATTCTTTAGGCTATTATTAAATGTTTTATATGCATTCATTTGGGATGATTTTCTCCTCTTGTATATTTGAGATTAAACAGTAATATGAAGGAAAATAACTGTAACTTCTCTAATATATTTAAAGCTTATAAACATTTTTTTTCCCAAAAAAGACATTTGAAGTGGGTAGCACAAGTATTATTATCCCATTTTTATGGATGAGAAATCAAGCTCAGAGACACTAATTGCCTTGCCTGTGTTCATATATTTAATATTTGTCAGATCTAGGATTCAAATTCTGACCTCTTGCCTTGATACCAGAGCCAATGCCCTTTCCATCACATGATGCTGCTGCCTAGTATATTAAGTAGACCATAAAAATTAAATTCCTGATGTTGGATCCTAGATAGAAAATGAGAATACTGACCATCAATAATGAACATTTCTCATATCTATAAATGTTAAAATACAGAAAAAACCCAGCAATCAAATATGACAAGTAAATGCTTTATTTCCAAAAACTACTGGCTTCCAATTAGTTTGTTTGCAATTAAAATGTAATAATTTTTTTTAATGAATTCACTTTCTCCCAGCCTTTGCTAAATTCTTTAGAAAGACTAAGTTTTTACAAACTATGATATCTGGCAAATGTATAGTAAACAGATTTTAATATTTTAGTGGGGCATGAATTTTAAAATTGCTTTGTGAAAATAGGGATTATGTTAAATTTTTCATAATACAAATTAAATCTTAATTTTTAAAATTGCTACATAGAAAAAAGGTATCTGATTTGAATTGAAGTACATAGTAGCATGTGTCATGAATTTGGAGACAGTGGATGTGACTTACATGATGTAGAACTTAATAGAAAAAAGTATTTTATGGTGGTTGTGCTAGTGGTATAACGTCCAGTGTTCCCGTAGGTAGAGAGAGAAAGCATTTATTAAATGTTGATTGTATTCCAAGCATTGTGCAAAATTCTGAGGGATATAAATACAAACAAGTTAGTACCTACCTTCAAGGAGCTTACAATCTAATTAAGACAATATAAAGGCTTCCTAGAAAGTGAGGATGGGTATTTGGTAAAGTGATCTAAAGATGGTATAAAATTGAGGTGAAGATCTAGGTCCAGATCATAGGAGCTCAAGATGGTCCCAGGGGTAGAGAATATGCATTTTTAGTGGGCAGGATAGGGATGAAGACCAGAGAGTTCTTATTTTACATGGGCGAGGGTAGTGGTAGGATGTTTTATGTCCTATTATCCAATGGTTACATTTTAAATATTTTTATCTCTCATTACTTCATTAAAAATTCTGTTTTATTTAAGACCCATCTTTTTTTAAAGACTAAAGCACAAAGCTTTAAAATTATAGTAACAGAACTGGATAGTGTCCTGTACCTCCTTTCCTTTCACTATTTTGGTAATGCCTCTCTACCATGTAGGTTAGGGAGAAGGGCCATTTCATTGTATAGTCATGGTAGAAAAAGAGGGGGTTAGGTTGGAAGTATATATTTGTATATATTTTAGAAGTTGGGAGCTCAAGAGCATAAGCTTAGGTTTTTGTCTATTGTGGTTTGCACACGTGGCGTTTGTAATTTTTTTTTTAATAGCCTCTTTTTAATAGTTAGGGAGCATAACATAGCAAATGACGTACAGCCTGGGATCAGGAAGACCTGGGTACAGATCCTACCTAAGACCCACGATAGCTGTCCAGGCATGGGCAAGTCTTTTTCAGTGTCAAAATCTAATGGCAAATCTAATATTCTAAGATTGTTTTGAGTTACTGTTATGAATCTTTAAGGGGAGATTCCACATCAGGAGCTCCCCTATTTCAATGAAATCGCAGGTCTAGATCTAAAAAAGAAAACCTTTATAGTAATAACAGCTCAGATTTCATAGCACTTTAAGGTTTAAAAGGCTATGAGACAGGTAATGCATAAGTGTTACATTATGTCATTTTTCCAGATGAAGAAATGTAAGCTCAGAGAGGTTAAGTGACTTGTCTAGCTAATAATGGCAGGGCCAGGACTACTTCCAATGCTTCTGATTCCAAGACCCTTCTGCTCTTTCCACCAAGCTTTGAGAAACACATTGTAGTCATGGGAACACTGATGTATAGCTCCTGAAAACATGGGGAAATGGGGGGAGAGAGAAAAAAAGGGAAAGAAGGAAAAGAAAGCAAATGTCACATAAAAGAAATATTTGATTTACTTTGTAAAAACTTTTTAAAGAATATCGATTGACCAGGAAAAGCTCAGAGGGTTGGTAGATGGGATATCACTCAAGGATTCTGCTGAGTAAGTTAAAGTATTTAATGGCCTAAGTTACTTTGCAGTAACATCTTTATGACTTTCATGTAACAGGGAATCTGTGTGAATGAATTATCATAGCATCCTTTTGCCCTCTTGCCCGAGAATAGCATTTCTGCCAGCATTTCTGGCTTTTTTTTTTGTTTTCTTCAGAGAAGTAGTTATGGAAAGAGTCTTGGATTTGATTAGACTTTCTCAGATTTATTCATACCTCTGACGTTGCTTGGCTGAGTGACTGCAGACAGGTTATTTAACCTTTTAAGACCTCACTTTCCTCATTTGCAAAATGAGTCATGTGTACAACATGAGTCCTTCACAGGGTTGCTGTGAAGAAAGCATTGTATAAACTTTTGTTATCATATGAAAACTATATTGTTGATAGTGACAAAACAATATCCTGGTTTGTGTTGAACTTTTCTTTGTGACAGCTCCTTGCAATGTGCACACTCTCAGGTGTTACAAGATAAAAGCAAACTTTATTCCATCTCAACAACATACATCAGCTTAGAAGAGAGCCAGGTTTTTTAAAATTTCATATCATTGTTTTAGGAATACAGAGTCAATAATTACCCCAAGAACAATCTGAATTCATGCCTTGTTATTTGTAACCTGATTATATGTATGTATTTTGAATTTCTCACTCTTCCCTTGACTCTCTTTAATTTTCCAGTGCAGTGCATATAGAGCATGTTCAGCTTTTGCAAGTAATAATAAGAAACATAATTTTTCATATAGAACTGAAATTGTAGAAGATTTGATATATTCCCCTTCTCTGAGATATTAATTTACTTTTTTATTCTTTGTTCTTATTTTCCTACCTTTTACTGCTTTCATTTGTTGATGTAGCTGACAAAGCATGGATAAGCTAGTATATCAAGCCTTTATCTCTTGCTAGATAGATACTAAAGCTTCTAGGAAATTATTAGTAACATTATGACTCTGATGAAATAACTTCATTTTCCATTTGCATTTCTGTAGTCATAAGCAAGTAGTAAAAGGAGGAAACAATTTCTTTGTCAATAAGGAGTTCCCAACTGAATCATTCTTTTCTAGATAGCACCTCATCAATAAGTGTATCACTGGTGAGGTCTGCAAGAAATTTTTTCCCCTTTAGTGTTTGCAACAGGGGTGGTCCTATGGGAGGTATTTTTTTAACCTGTTTAAAATTAAACTGTATCAACTAAGGTGAAAGTTTATTTTCTCCAAGATCTGCTTATGAACTTTGCATTTGAATGTCTCATTCATTATTGCCGGAACCCTTACTCTAGACAATATGCTATGGAGGAAATAGCACTGAATTCCCAATAAGGAGAGATGTCTTCTTTGATGTTATGTGACTATAAACAAGTCACTTTTTCATCTGTAAAACAAGTAAAATAATGTCTGTCGTACCTATTTCCCAAGGCTCTTGTGAGGGTCAAATGAAATAATGTATATTTAAGGAATTACATAAATATTAGCTGTTATTGTTAATAATGGTGATAACAATGATTACAGTAACAATGGAATGAAATTTCCTTGAAAGGCAAAGACACTGTGGTCTTTATAATTTTCATTTGTATCTGTAGACACTAACAAGGCAAGTTAAATCAAATTGAATTATTGTCATTCTCTGTTCTTACAGCAAGAGAATCCTTCCTTGCCCACTTGTATTTGTGGTAGTATTCTGAATGAAATGTAGTATATTTTTGCTAATCTTGTTTTCTCCCTTTCTTCTCCTCTCTGTACTCATAATAGAACTTAGTCCTATCCCATCCCTTTTAAAAATTTGTTCCTATTATTATTTCTGTTTTTATCCTGTTTCCTATTTTTTTCTTCTTAACTAGTCATTGTCCCTTTCTCTCTACAAGGGAACAGTGTAATGTGTAATAAGCATGTGGACCCTTTCTATACATTATGAACAAAGGGTGGAATGTAATAGGGCCTTGAAGTTGACTTATAGAGTAAGAAAGGAGAGGGCAGGGGCTGAAGAGAACTCAACCTATCAAAAACTGCAGAGCCCAAAGTTGGTAATAGCATGTGAGTAGGATAATCCTGTGTTTCTGTTTACTTACTGCTTCTGCTATGCTTGGTTGAAAGAGTATCATTTCTAGGTCTCAGGGCAAAAGTAAACTCTCTCTATCTTCTCTCTATATTATCTCATCTTCCAGAGCAAAGGACAAACACAACAACCTCTCAGAGACCAAGTCTTAAACCTAATTCATTCTAAAGCTCACATATTGGACAACAATAGGTCCCTATGAAAACACCACTTAATAGTTATTTTGGGGGGGGGGCCCTCCTGGCTCAGAGTGAATATAAAGAGAAACTGTTTCTCTTTTGATGAGCAACCCTGAGGGTCTTCCCCTCCCAGTCTGATTTCTTTTTTCTTTTTTCTTTTTTTTAATTAAAGGGGCCATCCCTGGACTCACTCCTTAAAGAGGCCTATTCACTAAATGAGCATTGCCTCACTCAAAGTGAGAACTTGAGAAGACCTTAGCTTAAAAAGGCCAAGATCTCCCACTGCATCCAGGGCCATCTCCAGTCATCCTGATCTGTATCACACCACTGGACCCAGATGGCTCTGGAGGAGAAAGTGAGGCTGGTGACCTAATACTGCCCTCCCTCACTCAAATCAAAGCCAATTGCAAGTCATGTCATCATCTGCCTGATGTCATGGCCTCTTCCAGAATGAAGGACAAACACAACAACACAACAGTCTCATCCTAGTTAATCAATTAAAAAAATTTCTATAGTGTTAGCTATGTGCCAGGAACTGTGCTAAGTCCTAGGGATACAAAGAAAAAAAGCAAAATCAGTCCTTACCTCAATGAGCTAACAATTTAAATGGGGATTATACATACATACATACATACATACATACATATACATATTATATATATGTGTATATATATACACACACACACACACACACACACACATATATATATATATATATGATGTATATTGTATAAGAAGTATGACTTACAGATTCAATGGAAGATAGCATTATAGGAGAAGGCAGTAGCAATTGTGGGAACCAGGAAAGGTCTCCTGCAGAAGGTGGCACTTGAGCTGAGTCTTGAAGAAATCCAGGGATTCTAAGAGTTGGAGCTGAGGAAGGAGTACATTCGATAAGAGGTGGGGTATAATGTGTGAGAAACACAAAAGACAGTATAACTTGAATGTGTGCAGAGTAATAGTGTATAAGAAGACTGGAAAGGTACAAAGGGGTCAAGATTTTGAAGAGCTTTAAATGACAAACATGGTTTAATGTGTCTTCTACATCTAAAAAAAGGAGAGATGTATCAGTTGATGATAATAAATAATAATAACAACAATGATAACTGCTATCTATGTGGATCTTTAAAATTTGTAAAACACTTTGCATATATTAACTCATTTCATCATTGCAAAAACCCTTTAAGGTAGGTGCTATTATTATCTTCATTTTACGGATGAGGAAACTGAGGCATAGAGTGATTTTTTTTTTCCCCCCTCCAGGGTCATTCAGCTAGTAAGTGACTGAAGGAAGGATTCAAACTCAGGTGTTTGTGCCTCCAAATCCTGCACTCTATCCTGCACCACCTAGTTGCTCCATTTTATCATGCTCTGAGTCCTGGGAAACTTCTTTGCTTCCCAGCTGTTGCCTTAGCAGTCCCTTTTTTGCCCTACCACCAGAGAAGCCTTTCTAGTCTCTCTCTGATTCATCTTGATACCATGGGCAGCCTTCTAGCTATTGGTATCATTGAATACCCTGCCTGCTTGCCTGGCATTACTCTTTTCCTTAGTCTTCTGAGGAAATTCAAATGGCCAGCCAAGTAGTCAGAGTTATAATCCAGACCCAAGGTCAGTGCTTATTCTAGATATAGTTTGTTGATCTTTTTTAATTTTCCACAAAACGTTGGATCCAAACAGATTTAGCTGCCTGTTTGAAAGCCAATCATTGTTATATTGGACCTGTGTTCCTTTTAGTTGAGATTTCGTTTTCTATTAGACCCCATATCAGATATCCTCACTGATAAAATTTGACTAGATCCCCACCTGTTCTGGTTTTCTTGGTCGCAAGGTATTCCATCTGACAGGAAAGTGTTTCAGTCAACATAACTATTGGGAGGCAGTGCTCCCAATAATTGTCTGCTTCTCTCTTCTGCTACTTAATTTCATCAGCTTCTCTTGCTAGATTTCTCTGCAATACTTTGTCATTACACCAGCCTAAATTATACCCATCACAACAATGTGCACATTTAGCTTTACTCTTTAAAGATACACAAACACAGCTTTTTAATAATCCCCAACCAGAATGTTCATAAGTGTAGAAAGTTATACCTTTCCAAGTATAACTGCAATTTGTACCAGGAGAAATAATAAGATTTGATACCATTAGAAATCTGACAGGAGAAGTTAGTAAAACAGAGGGGATACATTTTAAAAATAACTTATATCAAGTAGCAGTCTGTAAAATGTTACTATTAAAAACATGGATGTAGGTAAAAAAAAATAGAAAAACTACCAGTCAAAACCACCTTCCATCTCCAATTATATCTTGTTAGTGGCTCATTGATACCTTATAACCATAATATGTATTTTAAAGAAATTCTCATAAATAAATTAAAAACTCCTAGGTTAGGATATAAAGGGAAAGAATAATCATCACTTTTAGCTGGAGATAACTATGAGTAATAGTGTAGACTTCTGGAATAGATGAACCAATTTCTCCTAGAAAACAAAGTAAAGAAAGGGGCAAAGCTAAGTTGACCCCAGGTCTCATATCCCTGTAGAGAGAGCTTCATGGAGCTTGGAAAGCTCAGTGTGGACTAGGTTTCTATTCAAGGTAGAAGCCACTTTTTTTTATCTTTGTTCTCTCTTTTGCTTGTAGGTTGAGAAAGGCTCTATAAAATTAAAGCAAAGCAAACAAAGTTATTGGGTAAAATTTTTTAAAATGCTTCTTATTTTGTTGACTTATTTGGGGAACTTTGTGAAAGGATCCTTGATCTGTGAATCTGCAGAATTATATATGATCATGCAAAAAAATTAAAATAGAGGGTGGCAATTTATTTCATATTCAGTTTTGTGCATTTTTGATCATTCTCCAAAACCGTATAAGAGCTTAAAACCCAGACATCCGAACTAGTCTCATAATACAGATAAAAATAGTTGAATCTGGAAGTCAGTACATAGTATCATCATTAGAGAACAGTTGGAATAGAAGGGTCATCAGCAACAGTGTCCAACAGCCATACCTGTTTTTTTAATTCAGTGCAAGTCCATTTACATGATTGCCATCCTACCCCACCATATACCAGTATCAGTCAGGGATAAAACATATCATTTTCTTGGCCTACAACATAAAATGAATTAGTAGCAGAGACCAAACAATGGTGCTACTTGGATCATGCAGGCTGCATAACAATTTGATTTTCCTCCTCTTGAGAATTACAGGAGTTGGGTAAGTGCTTAGCCCAAAGGAAAAAATTTAAGTGGACAGCCTACATAACAAATGTAGAATGGATAAAGAGATAGTTTATAAAAGGAAAAGTATTGTGGTCCAAAATATTACGCTTTTCAGTTATTAACTTGAAACATATTTATCATAGCAATAATAACAATCAATACAACTAGAAAAAATTCACTTAAAAACATCAGTGATCACTTATAAAATTTATCTAGAGAATTAGAAATCTGATACCACCAGTAAGGTATAATGATAGGCCATGGAATAGCACTTAATAAGATCAAAAACAGTCTTATTTTAAGAGGATATATATTAAGTGATTATAAAATTTCAGAAGTGAAGGAACCTTAATGACAGCCTAACCCCTTGCCACCAGATTAATCTAATCAGCTATGAAATGCCACTCTAGAGATGGACTGTCCTGATTGGTGTGTGCATGAATGAAAACTTGCCTGCACTATATCTGGCCAGCTGCAGATCTTGCTTCACATCCCATCCAGCCATCTGCCAGAGATCCAGGACCTACCTAGGTAGCTTTTCATCTGTCCTTCCGCCACATGTATAGCACCACTCTCTTCCCACTGTGGGAACAGTAATCTAACAATACGACGGGAAAGACCACAGCCTCTGTGACTTTCCACATCAAAACTCCATCCCCAGACCAAACGCTCAGCTATCTGTATTGAATCCTTTCATTAGAATGTCTGCTTCTTGAGGCAAGTAGCTGTCAAACTTTTGTGTTTATATCTTCAGTGCATGGCACCTAGCCAGTGCTTAACAAATGTATTTCTTTCATTCATTCATTCATTCATTCACTCATTCATTCATTCATTCATTCATTCATTCATTCATTCCTTCCTTCCTTCCTTCCCAGTTGCCCTACTTTGTATGTGTTTATCTTATCAACATTATTTATAAAATGTGGTGCTCACAAGAGAACACATACAATACGTGAGCTGACCAAAGCAAAGTACAGCAAGACTCTCACCTCTTATTTTTCAAAACTATTTCTCCTTTATTTCTAAGTGCTTTATCTTTTATTTGTATTTACAGCTAGATATTTTGATTTATGTTGAGTTGGCAGTCCACTGAAATCTTTGAATTTTTTTCAGATGAGCACTCTAATTTGTACTGATCAAGTTGATTCCTTGAACTCAAATAAAAGATTTAAATTTATCCCAAATAAATTTCATTTTATTTGCTTCCATCTAATATTCTAACCCATCCAGATTTTTTTGCTGTCACCTGATTTATTAGCTGTCCCTTCCAGATTTGTGTCATCAGATAATTTAATAAGCGTACTATCTGTGTCTTTGTACAGATGATTTTATAACAAATATTTAATAGCACAGGGACAAGCATAAATCCCTGATGTGATTAACTAAAGGCAATCTTCCAAGTTTTTGGATGAGAAAAAAAATAATGAAGAACATTGGAAATACTATTTTCAGTTTTATCATTTTGAAATGCTTTATTCTTGATATTCAAAACTTAAGTTTTTAAAAAATAATTGATTTTGTGTCTGTCATATATTTAGCGAGGAATAGTGGAAAATTGCTGGATTTGGAGTCAAGTCCTGGGTTCAGATCTTTCCTCTGCTACTTATTATCTATGTGAACTTTGGCAAATAACTTGACTTCCCGTAGTCTGTTTTCCCAGTTTCTTAAGGAATTTCAACTGGATGAGTTCTGAAGTTTCTTCTGTGTTTAGCTATTTGATTGTATCATTTTTACATTTTAAAAATTACCGGTTTTTAACGACATCATTGAATAACCGGAGAATTTGATCCATTTAACAATAGAGGTAGAGAGAGCTATCACTGTGTAGTTAGTTTTTTCTGGAAATTACATCAGATCCTATTTGGACCAAAATCACAATTAAAAAATATTTCCCTATCCATTCATTTTAATGTTCACTGAAATTTAGAGTTATAATACAGTCTGACTTCTGTAGATGCTTAGACTTCAATACAAAACTTCTATTTTTTTTAATTTTGCTTAGAATATATATACAAGTGTAGAACAGAAATAATAACAACAACAGTCAAAGCAAATACGGGCTCAATCAGTGAACAAAACACCGACATTTTAACCAGGCAAAAGTGATTTCAGTAATGACTCCCTATAGGAAATGGAGAATGTCTCTTTATGAAACGTAAAATGTCTTTTGGAACCAGTTTTAAGCAGTTTTCATGTATATTTTAAGAAAAGAATAGATGAAAAGTTATCCTTTGGTTTACACTATTTCTAGGTGATTACAAAATTACAAAAAAACCCAAGAAGATTATAGAGGAATCCTAGCATAAAAGAAAAAGACTGGCTCTCACATTAAATTTTAACTGCATTTTACCAAAAAAAAAAAAGAAAGAAAAGAAAAAAGAGGCGTACTGTGAGAAAATTTAGAAATAAACCCCTATTTCTAGATCCATCTATCTACCTTGTAAAGGTAATATGATACCTCAGATGATGAGTGTTGTCACATTTTGATTAAAAAAGTAAAAGTCTTCAAAAGGAAGAGGAAGGAGATTCAGTTTAGTGAATTGAACATTGCATCCCTAACATTTTTCATCCTGAACTCATTTAGTGGAGGAAATGGATATTTCATCAGACATGGATTTGACGTTCCATCACATTATGCGGTAAACAGTACAAATGATGTTATAGGAAGGGGGAAGCTGGAAAAGCTAAGACAGTAGCTGCTGTAAGGCACTGGTTATCTCATTTAAACAGATATTAAATATGGGAGCCAGTAATGTGATCATCAGCTGCTTCCCACTTTGTGAATAAATTGCTTAGAAGGAGTCTTTTGCCTACCAGATGTGACCTAGATTTAGGTTTCCAAAGGCAGGGGAGGGGAAAAACTCTATTGTGTTAAAAAAACAATTGCTGGTAAAATGCATGGTAAATGAGCTTATCTCACTTTTCCAGGTGTTTGAGCTAATATGTTCTGGAATTACTGCTTCATTTATGAAAAATAATTGAGGAAAATGTTCCAGCAAATCAAATTTGGTTAAAGGCTTAGGATAGCTATTGTATTGTTAGCAAGTTTTTAAGAGGCAGGACAAGCAGGGAGCCAACAGAGATAATAAAAATATAGGAAAGTGTGTTTGAGAAGAGTCTTTTATGAAAGGGTCAAGCGTGGGTTTTCTATCCAACTTATATTATGGTTTAGCAAAATATTGAAGAACAATATGGATAATTATACTCTTTTCAGTGCATATGAAAGCTGGTTAGAAAACTCAAATCTATGCTGTCTGCTGGCTCTGATAAGTCTTATTCCTACGTTAAATTCAGCAAAATACTTTTTTAAAAAAGTAACATCTTTATTCTCACTGTATGTCTCTCTTCTCTGCTTTTTCATTTCTTTGAATCCTTAGGAGCTGCCACTCCAAAACCAGACCCAGAGCCAGAAAAACAAACCGACCATACGGTTAAGATTGCTGGAGTCATTGCGGGCATCTTGCTGTTCGTTATTATATTTCTGGGGGTTGTACTGGTAATGAAGAAAAGGTGAGCTTCAAACAAATATTAACTATGTGATTAGTCACTTGTTTGTGTTTTCCATGAAATCTTGATATTGGCAAAAATACGCAGAGAGCAGATTAGTGTTTGACAGAAGCTAAGAAAATGTTTTGGGAGAGTTTCTGTTGTTACGTCTGTGATTTTGATATCCTTCATTTTGGGGGATTTTTGTGAATGTTTGTGGATATATGATAAGAGAAATCCTACGGTAAATTGTTCTAATTTTGTATAGATTACCCGTGCCCTGTCATGCTAAAATAACACAAGCATTATATTTACTATGAACATCATGCACTACTTCATCAAGTGACTCCACAGAAAGTAGCATGGGCCTTAAAGTAGCAGCCAGTCAGGTAGCAGCTAAGATTGGTTGATTGTTCATTGATCCATTTATGTAATTATGTATTCATATCATTTATTAATTTAATAATTTGTTATCTAATTCATTTATCTAATAAGAACTTGATGACTTGGCTCCTTACATAGCATTATACTTGGAAGATGGAAAAAGTAAAGAGAATAGAAGACATGCCTTGTTGTTGGTCTCAAGGCTTGATAAGGGAATAAGATATACTAGAAATCTGTATTTATTTGAAGGAAAATAGATTTAGAGAGAACAGGAGGAAGACCATTTTAGTGACAATTTCAGAGATGGGTGAGATAAAGATAGTGATATGGCAACTGGTCTAGCTGGAGGAAAGAATCAGGGAACAGTGGGAGCACAGTAGTAGTAAAGAGATGAGGCTGAGTAGTGTCCCCTAGAACATCACCCAACCCAAATAGGGAGAATAAAGATATTTTCTTTTGTGTCCTAGCAAATCTGTAGAAATGATCAACTGTAGATATCAGAAAGTTAAAGTTTAAATTTCTCCAGATTGGGAAATCAATAAGAAATAATGGTTCCCTTTTTTTCTTAGTCTTATAACAGTGATGGAAAAGGAATGATTAGCATTTTAAAAGACACAAAACAAGTAAAAATTAACCTACCCTTGAACTTTTAATTTTACTTTAGAATTCCCTTTGATAGTGTTGTGATTTCATTGATGTGACCATTGTCGGAACTTGTAGAGGACAACTTCTTGAGTTATTCTTGCTGAAAACAAACAAACAAGCTCATCACTTGATAGTCAAACTTCTGGTGATAAGTGTCACAGAACTTACCTAAGCTGGTCTTCAGACAGTGGATATGCAGTTAGTTGCTGCTCTACCTGTTTTAAGATGATGTCTACATCTTAAAATAATTTGTAAAAGGGGCTGAAATTTTTTGGAGCTTGCCACTAGTGATGTGAGAAGATACTAAGTTCATTGAAAAGTTGTATGTATTTGGCAATCAAGGTTCATGGTAGTTATCCAGAGAATTTATTGACTTACTGTACAACAGAGTAACAGTTACTAGATCTCAGGGTAGGGATTGGCACATTATGGACAGAGATAGCAAGAATTCCCACCATGCCCGACAAAATATCCCTTCCTGTTTGGAGTCTATTGTTTAACTGATAAGGCAGAAATAAATGAAAAAGACTTAAACATATTTTAATTTATTTTAACTTGTTCCTAGGTAAATGCTTCAGTATGTATAACATGGTTAGTGGCAAATCAGGTGGTGTTAATAAGAGAACCCTTTTTTCTTCCCTCTCAGATTCTGATTCACTAGACGAGGCCCACACCATGGTTTGCCAAGTTATCTCTATTCTCTCTGCTAGACTTTGAAGAGCACTTGTGCTTTCCCATCCTAAGGAAATATACTATCCTGTTTTTCCAGCCCCCTCACCTCTTCCTTGCTGCAAATACTTTACCTCACTACCTGCTCTTAGGGTCAGTATTGTGTGAAGCATTCTAAATCCTGGAATGTCTGTCTGACCAAGAGATCAGCAGCCTTTAGGCTACAGGTGCCAGCCTATTATACCTAGGCCTTTCACAGGCTGTGGAGAAAGGAAAGGCAAGGACAGTGCCAGGAGATTAGAAAATCGCTGGTATGGGAAGAAAAAAGTCAAGAAGAATCTCTCAAGGTGCATGAATCTGTCACAACAATGGTACTTGCAAAAACAAAACAAAAGCAATGGTATTAATTACCTATTTCAAATCACGAGAGAAGTTGTTGGGTTTTGTTTTTTGTTTTGTTTTACCTTGTTTTTCCTCCTAGACCATACATGTTTAATTTTAGAAATGTTTTGTACTTTGCTCCTTAACAATACTGTTTAAACTTAAACCTGAGTTGCTTCTACAAAAAAGGAAAATATGTTCTTTAGATAGACACTATGGAAAAGTCTAACTGCAGCAATCCATAAATGCCACACTCCTCCTTTCCTATACCCTTTCCTTACCTGTCTTTCTCCCACTCTTCCTCTTATTCTTACTCTTCCCCTCAATCTTACTCTTTTCCCCTTCCTTTTATTCCCTGTTATTAACCTCTCAGTGTCTCTTCTCTTATCTAGCCTACTTTCTATCTTCTTCTTTTTTTATATTGTTTTTCCTTAATTCCTCCTTCACAAGATTGTTGTGGAAAATTTGGTTCCTGAGGCCTTTTTTCTTTTTCTGTTTTTTTAAACCATCCCTCATCTTTCCTTCTGTAACCCTCTGTTTGCCTCATATTCTCTTCTCACTTGTCTCTTCAACTCAGTTTAACATACATATGATATCTTTGACATGAATTTTAACATAATACAAAGGCAAAGGGAATAGATTTACCATTCATACATACATACATACATACATACATACATACATACATATATGTATAGGAACACTAGGAAAACCTTGTGAATTGTATCTCTTTTAAGGATGTTTGTGTGAGTTGGTATAAAAGGTAGACAGAAACCACTGATCCACTTGCCCTTGTGACCTAAGCTAAATGTTAAACAGCCCTCCAGGGAGAAATTGTGGGCAGATTAATTCATTATTCTGCATGGGTCTCATGGGCGGTCACTTAGGTTATGTTATAAATAATGCATTTGTAAAGAATTGCCTAAGATAACATATAGCCTTGGTATAACTTCAAAGTAAATACCAATAACTTGTGTCAGTTTCATGTGATTATTTACTGCATAATCATTTTTGACTTCATATAAATCATATGCCACAATTTTTACTTGCCTTTGATATATCTGAATCTTGAACTATGATATCCAGAAGACAAACCTCCCAGTTTGGTATAATGTATAAATATCCAACTTTTTGGAAATCATCAATCATATAACATACTTTTTCATTATAAAGTCATCAACAAAGACAGGCAGTCAAATAAGCACACACAAAATGGGCAAAATCTTATCCCAATTTCTTCGCTTTCTGCAGGGAAGAATTATGCAATTAATAAGTGACAAACAAGCAAAAAATGTTTTTGTTCTAGTTTCCCCTTCCAGCACCTCCCAGGTTTCTACCACCTTTGACCATGTTTTAATTCCTTCCTTCCTTCTTTTACATATTTATGGTCAATATATATAATTTTGGCTTTGCTGATTTTATGCTGTATTATTTCATTTAAGTCTTTGGATATTTCCTTGTATGCTTCATCTGTCATTTTTATGGGCACTATAATATCCCAATTACACTAATAGACTGTAATTTGTTGAGACATTCTGCTATTGTAGGGGATATAGATTGTTTCTAAGATTTGGATATTACAAATAGAACAGCTGTCAATATTTTTATAAAGACAAGGCATTTTCTGTTTTGGGAATAAAGTACTAGCAAACAAAATGCTGGATCAAAAATAATGTTAGCTGGGTTTTTTTTCCCACTCTGTTTGCATACTACTATTTAGGAAGAAAGGAAAGAAGGAAGAGAGAGAAGGAGGGAGGAAGAACTCAAAATTTATGCTCAGTTTTTTGTTTTGTTTTTGTTTTTCACTCTGATTGCACCCTACCATATGGAAGGAGAGGGAGAGAAGAAGGAAGGAAAGAGCAGTTATTAATCATTTGCTGGCTGCCAGACACTGTGCTCTCCAAAATATTTTCACTAGTTTGCAGTCTTACCTGTAGTATATGTCCTATTTTCCCATACTTTGCCAACATTGAATTCTGTCATTTACGAGTTATTTTTGCCATTCTGCAAGTTATGGTGTGCTACTTTAAGATTGTCTTGATTATCATTTCTTTGAGCTTCTTTTCATGAGATTATTAACACTTTGTATTTCATCTTTTGTTAATCATTCATGTCCTTTGACCACTGGTCCATTACAGACTATGTAGATAGGCATAAATATGGAGTCTTCTGGGTATTTATCACGTCCTTATAGATTTAGAATGTCAAAACATGTGCATTTATTTTAAAGTAATCATTTAAAATCAGATCAGTATAAAATAGCATTAAGCATGAATATGTTCCTTGAAGATTTGTTGATATTTAATTAGAGGCAACATGGTAAAATGGAAAAAAGCTAGAAGCGAGTATAACAGTGTTATTTTTGACAATACTACTAAGTATGTCTGTGACCTTTGGAGATATTGAACTCCAGTGTTTTTTTTAGCTAGGCAATGGGGTTAAGTGACTTGCCCAGGGTCACACAGCTAGTAAATGTCATGTGTCTGAGGCCAGATTTGAACTCAGGTCCTCCTGACTCCAGGGCCAGTTCTCTATCTACTGTGCCACCTAGCTGCCACCTGAACTCCCATCTTGATTTCAGTTTCCTCATCTATAAAATTATGACTGAGAAAGAAGAGAAAATGTGAATGATCTCTCAGATAGATACTTTCCAGCTCTATGCTTTTATATTCTATGACATAGCAACAGCTAGTAGTGCTACCATGTCTTTTAATCTCTGGAAGTAGAGCAAACAGGTCATTGAAATAGTTGCCTCTACTTTGTTTTTTAAGCAAAGGATCTTTTTTCTTCAGAACATACAACTATTAATAATGTTGGGTGCCTTTTATGCAATAGGTACATTTCCACCCTTCCCAACCATTCTTAGTACCAGTACACAGATAAGGTTAACAAGGCTGGGAAAGTTTGATTTTAGGGAAGCTGATATTCTTCTTTTCATCACTGTTATCACTTTTCCATGCCATAGGTTGTACCTCCAAACTGTGGTAGCTTCTTAAATCTTCACACCACTGATCACAAATGGGAACTAGGCTAGAGATAATATGGGTGGTTATTTGACCCAACATAGATCTACCAAAAAAAGTGCACTTCCAAAAAAGATAATAAAATATGTAAATGCTTGTCCTACTGAAGAAGAGCCATTAGTGTTATATTTATATTTGTTAGTTGGAGACCTACCTTATGGCTAGTGAAGAGTCATGAATTAAGGTCACATTTGTTCTTTTATTATTGATCAACATTCATTATTAACTTAAGCAACAGCATGTGTCTTCTAGAGAATTGTCATTCCATTAAAATCCTAACTGAAGATGGGACTCTGTTGGAAAAAACTAAAACTTGTGCAACTCATATATCATTGTGTAATTCAAACGCATTATCACATAGATGGAGACAATAACAAAATATGAAGAATGTAGATTAAGCAAAGGAATCATTTTATGACCCCAATTAATGAATTTCCTAATGATCTTGCCGTATTTATGAATATTAAACTAATTTGTACTCTAGTCATATATACATTATTAAACATTATCATCCTTAACAGGATCTGATTGTCTAATGTCTATAGTTTATTTTTTTTTAAGTTTTTTTTATTCTATAAGTAATTTGATTACTTAGATTTCTTTCCAAAATTAATTAATTTTCTCATTGGGTATGTATGGTAAACATTAATAGGATGTGTCAGGTAAAAATAAATGAAAAATAGCTTGGCTGTGTTTTAACATTAAGCCACATAATCCTAGATTCTTGAAATTCATATGCAATATTTTTAGCATAAGGAATTAATTTTTTTATCATATTTCTTCCAGGTGTAAATAAATATACTTATACAAATGAAAATGCCTCAGTTTTCAAACAGAACAATTTATCTCAATAACACATTTAACAGAATATAGTATGCAAACACCAGTGTTCATGAACTGATTAATTATATTTATTGTTTTCAAAATCATTCTATATCTGTTTAGAAGTCTGAGGATATTTGTATTAATTACATTAATATCCCTGTCTGAAATGGCAGTAAATAGATAGTTCTAGAACTTGAGGTTTTAAAGAAAAAAAAACATAGAAGAGCAATTTTCAGCAGTGGAGGAAGAAAGATATGAAAACCCCTCTACTAATGCACAGGCATGCATACAAATGCAATGGGTTGTAATATAGGTAAATGAAACGACTTTAGTTCTAGCACTCTATAGTCCCTGATGATCTTTTTAAACACATTTTAAAAGGAATACATGCTTAAATTCAGCAAATGGGATTAAATATTAAATATTCTCTAGTGTTTAGACAATACTGTTAGCACCAGGAAAATGGCCGTGAAAAATGGGAAATGTTTCTAAAGGCATCTTGAAACAAAGAAGATAAGAGAGAAAATTTGATGAAAGCCCAGTTTTCAAAGAGATGTCAGCAGCATGTAGCTAGAGGCAACTTGGCATTAACTATAGCCCTTTGCAAGGTCTGTTTATATGTAGGGTGTGGAACTTTTTCTCCCATCTACAGTGAAAGGTATACCTGTGAGAAAATTCCTTGGGTCAGTCTCTGTAACAAAGTTTCAGTCATTGTCCTATTGGAGATTATTTTTGTCTGAGACTAGCCAGAAAATGTTGTTACATGGAGAATCTTTTGAATTTGGATTAATGCGCTAGGATGTATTCACTTAATATGCAGCAGCATACACAAAGCTTGGAAATGTCTGTGAAGATTTATTCCCTTGATGTTATTCAATTCATTTCAATTCAACAAACAATGATTAAGTACCTATTACTCGAGACCCTGCACATGAGAACACCATAAGAACCTCAAGATAGATAGATATACCAGAGATACAGATCTCATGGAGCTTACCATGGAATAAACATAGTAAACAAATAACTATGATACAAAGGACAATGAGATAAGTTCAAAAGAGAGGTTTAGGCAAATTATTATGACATTTGAGCAAAGAAACATTGTTTTCTCAGGGAGGATCTTATAGAGAAAATAAGAAACTTCAGCAGTTCAAAGTGGTAGTGAGAAAGAACAAAGTTATGGAAATGGAGAACATCTGGATTATAAAAAGAATAATATAATGTGGCTGGAACATATATTTAGTATGAGATAAGGCTGTTCATAAGTAATCCTCCCTTTGTTGAATTTCTTGAGTACTTGCTTTCCCTGTAGGGAAAGCCTTCATTTCCACCTCCAACAGCCATTGCTCCATATTAATGAGAATCAGAACCAGAATAGAATTCATTCTTAGTGGTTCCTCCACCTTTTGAAAGATGAAGTTATGATTAAGGCAAACCCAAGAAGTCCTCAACTGTTTCATTTTGGACAAAGAGAGCTCTCGCAGATGCTTAAATAATTGAAGTCCCTTTCACTGCTGTATCATGTCTCTACTGGTTTTGCCTGATCTCTTCATCATTTTCCTCTTTTTGACCACTATATGTGTCTGTTGTTTACTTCAAGGACAATTTTTGTGTGTGTCCCTACATTGGTCCTTACCTTGATACTGACTATCATAGTTATCTTTTGATTCCTGGATTTCCTGACATAAATATGCCTCCTTAATGTCCACTGTTCACTGCACCCCCCATTTCTTTTGAACAAGGAATATTCTTATTCTAGTCTGAATAGTCTAGTCATGGGTCTCTTACCACAACATCTCAGTGAAACCTATGAAGTCAAATTTGTCTCCTTTCATTAGGATGCCTGGTTCAGTTTTCTTGTTCCCTAAGTTGTTCAATCTGGAGGGTAGCTTCAACAGGTCCTCTCCATTGAAGAGATCTCCATTTCCGGTGGGGTCCATTTGTAATAACACTGGAAGAGAGGGTTTAGTATCATATTCTTGGTTGAAATCTGAACCAATCTTATCCTGAACCATATGCTTGCATGCTTAAAACAGAGTTTTGCTTGCATATGTGTGTACACAAATGTTATTAATCCATCAGCTAGTTATCCCTCAACTTTCAACTAAAGAATACTTCTGTTGATGCCTCTGTTCTCAGTTTACTAGCTTTCTTATTTCACTAACTACCTACATCAAGAGTTCCCTAAGAAAGTGCTCAGAGATTAGCTTTGGGAGCAAAGCAGTATGTTGAAGTACCTATTTATCACTTTTCCAAACTCTATGAACCACTTTTATCTGCTAACAACCCCTAAGGAAGACAGAAATCATCCATTAAATCAGCAGACCATTACTCCTCAGAAGTGTCAGCATGAGCTCAATTTGCCAGTTTAATGATACTTGAAGGTCATTAGCTATGTTACATACACACACATGTGAAATATCTATCAGGCTCATTATTCTTTGTTTATTTCTTTAATGACAGCAAGTAGAAAAGGGAGATAAAATCCAGCAAGGGGAGGCTTACTTAGGAACATCTTGAAATATTTCATTCCCAAGTCTTACTAGTGATCTAAAAGCAATCTGTTCTCTTTCCCAAGCAATTGCAATGGGGTAAGTTGAGAGGTTAGTGGGTAGAAAGGCAGCTGGTGAAATAGAAGCCTGTCACTTTCAATTAATAACTGATGAACAAATTGTATATAGTTTTCCTTATATTAGGTAGATAATAAATTTCCAATGCAATTCCTGAAATGTCTAAGTCCTTTTTTTCCTTTCTCAATCACTTGTCATTTGATATGTTATATTCAGGTCTCAGTTCTTTGCAAGTTTTCAGGCAGTAATATCTGACTTTACTTTTTATTTCATCTCTGTCACCACTGCCTGAATATTCCAACTCTCATGACACAAGTAGTTCTCATACCGATGCATTTTTCTTTCCTTTATTGAGACATGCTTCCCACCATCCTTTATGATGCCAAAGAAAAATTTAAAGCGTTTGATGAAACTTGCTCTCTGAAAAATTCTGTGGGAGTGAGTTGGGAACATAAAATGTTGTTGGTTCCCTGAAAAACTTGCCTCCTGGTGCTGTGTCTGTTTGCATTTTCAGATGTACTCTTTTAGGTTCATAAGTAGACTGGAAAAGCTACTTGATGCATTTTGGTTCTTTTTCCCAAAATAGAAATCAATGGACAATAACTAATTGAAATAATGTTTCCCTTACCTGTGGACAATGAAAGAGACTCAGTAACATGTCAAAACAAGTATTTGTATGTTCCTATATTTCTATACATATGCTGTGCTCCTGTTTATTAAAGCTAAAAAATGAATTGGTCACCTAAAATGCATTGTGTAATATGAAAAAGCCAGGCTGCAATGGCAAACAGAAAAATAATAGAATAATGAATGAATGAAAAAAATGGGATCAGATGTTTCAACTCTTGAGCTTTCTTTGGTAATATTTAGATTGGATGTGAGCCAGTGTCCCCCCAGCTCGATGAGGCATGAAATCTCATCGTTTTAAAGATGTGCTCTCATCCCTGAGGCAAAAGGAACATTGTATCCTTTAGGAATATCGTTTATATCCATAGTAAGAAAGTAAAGTTTCTTACACATAATAGTGAGGGATAAGTGATATTAGGCAGCTAAGTGGCATAGTGGATGGAATGCTGGACCTAGAATCAGGAAGACCTAAATTCATATCTCACCTCAGACACAATCTGTGTGGCCTTAACCTCATCTGCCTCAGTTTCCTCATCTGCAAAGGGGGATGATAATAATAGCACTTACCCCTCAGGGTTGTTGTGAGGATAAAGTAAGATAATTTTTGTAAAGCACTAAGTAAATGCTAGTTGTTGTTGTTGCTGGTATTAGGAGGAGGAGGAGGAGGAGGAGATAGGCAATCAGTGAACACACTTCCCTCTCTTTAAAGTGAAATCTGTACTCTCTTCTCACCTATAACACCAGTGTTGCAAAATATATGCAATATATTGCATAATATATACCTAGAATAGGAGCCTTTTATTGACCAATGGTAGAGACCTAGCTTCTGGGTAAACTTTGAATCCTATATAATTGCTAGATTTTCACGGGCCAGCTTATTTTCCCCATCCTACTTAGAATACCAAAGTTGGAAGAAACCTCAGAAAGCATCTCTTGATCAATGTATTTCTTAAGCAGCAACATGAATAATGCTTAAGTATCTGTGGTGATGGGAAGGGAATCAGAGCAGCCCATTCCATTTTCCATTAGCTCTGCGTATTCCTGTTGCAGTTATTAGCCTCTTCCTTTGTGTTGAGCTGAAACTACCTTCCTGTAATTGCCATTCATTAGTTTTGGTTCTGCCTTCTGGGAACACCCAGAATTAGGCTAATCTTTCTTCTGCTTGATAGCCCTTCACCTGCTTGAAGATTGGGGGCAGTATGATCTTTCTAAGTCATCACTAGGCTCAGTAGTCCCAATTCTTTCAGCCGTTACTCACAGGACCATGGCTTTAAGTTCCCTCACCTGGTTCTCTTCTTCTGGTCCTTCTCCTCTAGCTGTATGCCAGTTTGTTGATGTTAGTCTCAAGGTACGGTTGCAGAACTAAGCAAAATACTTCCAGTGTGGTTTGACTTGGGAAGTGGGACCCTTATTCTAGATATGCTACTGCCTTTAAGGCAGCCAAAATTGCATTAGCTTTTTAATCAGTCATATTCAATTCAATTACATAAGCATTTATTGTCTGCTATCTACAGATCATTGGGCTAAGCAAATTAAAACATAGTTCCTGTCTTCATTGAGTTTAAAGTCTAGCAAAAGGTTGTAATGTATTTGTATGTAGCTACTATGATAATAAATGCAAGAAACAGGTACAAAATGTTACATGTAGTCTGAGGAGGAAAGGATTGTTTCTGACTAGAAGGGATCAGGGAAGAGTTTGGGGAGGGGATTGATAGGGAGCTTGGTCTTGAAATATGGATGGGATTTCAACAGAGACAAGGAAGAACATTCCTGATGTAGGGAGAGGTATGAGCAATAATATGGAAGTAGGAGACATATCCAGAGGAGAAGTCTAGTTTATCTGGAACAGATGATGACATATTTAGTAGGCAGAAAAAATAGGGTGGTGCCAAATCATAAAAGTGAGGGTCTTGGATGCTAAGCTAAATAACGTGGATTTTATTCAGTGGCCAATGGAAAGTTGATTAATTTTGAGCATAAGAGTGACATGATCAAGGCTGCATATAAAAAAGAATAATGTAGAAATTACATAAAGTACATACTGGAGGATGCAAACCCATTAGAAGGCTATTGTAGTAGTTCTTCTGATGGTCAGTAAGGGTCTATTATAGGTGGGTAGCAATGGGAATGGAAAGGAAAGGAATAAACAATATCAGGCATCTAGGTGGTATAGTGGTTAGAGTGCTGGACCTGGAATTAGGAAGATCTGTGTTTAAATCTGGCCTCAGATACTAAATGTGTGACCCTGGGCAAGTCACTTCACCTCCTTTGCCTCAGGTTTCTCATCTGTTAAAGGGGGATAATAACAATGCCTGCCTTCCAGGGTTGTTGTGAGGATAAAGTAAGATAATATTTGTAAAGTTGGGCAGGTAGGTGGTGCAGTGGATAGAGTGCTGGGCCTGGAGTCAGGAAGATTCATCTTCCTAAATTCAAATATGGCCTCAGACACTTACTAGCTGTGTGACCCTGGGAAAGTCACTTAACCTTGTTTTCTTCACTTTCCTCATCTTTAAAATAAGCTGGAGAAGGACATGGAGAAGGAAATCCAGTATCTTTCCCAAGAAAACCCAAATAGAGTCATTTCATCTTATCTCCTCCAACAGATTTTCCTTCTGTTATTCCCACTCTTTCGATTATTTTCAATCTCTCTCTCTCTCTCTCTCTCTCTCTCTCTCTCTCTCTCTCTCTCTCTCTCTCTCTCTCTCTCTCTCTCTCTTTCTCTTTTTCTCCTGGCTACAAATATGTCCATGTCCCTATAATGAAAAAATTTTCCTCACTTTATCCTTCCATCCCTGCTAATAATTGTCTTATTTCTCTTCTTCCCTTTGTAGTTAAAATCCTCAAAAAATCCATCTGCAATAGGTGCCTTTGCTGTCTCTCTTCTCACTCTCTTCTTAACCCCTTACAATCTGCCTTCCAACCTTACCATTCCACCAAAACTACTCTCTCCAAAGTTACTGATGACCTCTTAGCTGCCAAATCCAGTGGTCTTATCTCAATCCTCATTCTCCTTCACCTCTCTGCAGCCTTTGACACTGTTGATCATTCTGTCCGTGACACTCCTCTCTATGTTTTTGGGATATCACTCTCATTTTCCTCTTACCTATTTGACCACTCCTCTGACTCATTTGCTAGATTCTCTTCCATATCATGCCTCTAACCATAGGTTTCCCTCAGGATTGTGTCCTGTCCTGCTTCTCTTTTCCGTCTATACTACTTACTTGGTGATCTCATAAGATTACTATCTCTATACTGATGATTATCAAGTATACTGGACCAATCTGCTGATCTCTAGTCTCTTATCTCCAACTGCCATTCAGACATCTCAAACTGGATGTCTAGTAAACACCTTAAACTCAATATGTCCAAAACAGAACTAGTCCTCTTTCTCCCTAGTCTCCCCTCCCCACCTCTGTGCCATTTTCCCTATTAATGTAGAGGGAAATGCTATCCTCCAAGTCCTGCAGGCTTTCAACTTAGGAGTCATCATGCAGTCCTCATTACCTCTCACTGCTCCCACCTCCCCCCCCATACCAAACTGTTGCCAAACGCCATCAGTTTCACTTTTGTAATATCTCTCTAATACTTCCTCTTCTCTCCTAACATTGTCAGTCCTGTAGTGCAGGCCCTTATCACCTTATGCCTTGATTATTGTAATAGTCTGCTGGTGGTTCTGCCCACCTCAAGTCTCTCCATTTAGCCACTAAAGTGATTTTCCTAAAGGGGCATGCCTAATGTGTCACCACCCTATTCATTACACTTCAGTGGCTTCCTGTTGCCTCCAGGAACAAATACAAAATGCTCTGTTTGACATTCAAAACCCTTCATAACCTAGCGGCCTCCTAGCTTTTCAGTCTTTTTACACCCTACTCTACAACAGGTGCTCTTGGATCTAGTCACACTGGCTTCCTGGCTATTCCAGGAACAAGACACTCTGTCTCTCAGATTTGGGCATTTTCTCTGGCTGTCCCCCTTACCTTTAATGTTTTCCCTTCTCCGCTTTTTGTCCTTCACTCTGACTTCTGACCTTCCTGGCTTCCTTTAAATCCCAACTAAAACCCTGGCTGCCTAATTGATCTTCCTAAAGCATAGTTCTGACCATGTCACTTTCCTGTTTACTCAATTCCAGACGCTCCCTATTGCCTCCAGGATTTATTATAAAATGTATTCTTTGGTTTTTAAAGCCTTCATAAGCTGGCTCCTTCCTACCTATCCAGTCTTTTTACACCTTATATACTCCCTTCATGTATTCTGCAATCGAGTAGCCTCTTTGCTATTTCTCAAACATTATGATACTCCTGATAGGTGAGAAGAGAATCAGGCCATACAAAAAAAACCTCAGGGAGGACAGAATATCCCAAAGGGGAAGGAATGGTCAGCAGATTCAAGTGCTGCAGAGAGATGAGAACTGAGAAAAGACAATAAAGCTACTATTGGTGACCTTGTGGAGATCAGTTGTGGTTCAGGGACAGAAACAAAGATTGCTGGTCCTTGTAAAGTAAATGAGAGGCCAGAAAATGGAAATGACTGTAGATGGTTTTCTTTCCTAAGAGTTGGATTCCTAAGGAGAAGGAAGAAGACAGAAATTAAAATTTTGGACATATTGAGTTTGTGGTGCTGGTGATTAGAAATACGGGCCTGTCATTCAAGAGAAAGGTAAAGGATGGAGATATTTGAAGTTTGAATATGTGCTGCATAGAGGTAAAAGAGGAGCAAGAGAGACAGTGTAGAGAGAGAATGCAGGAAGACTAATGAAAAAACCATGAAACCACCCCCACCAAAGGTTTGGGAAGAAGAATTAGGAAGAATTGGGAGAAAGAAGAGTATTTGCAGAATTAGCAGGAAATCAGGGGAGGAGAGAAGATTAAGGAGGGGGTAGTAAATGAAGACAGCTAGGTGGCACAATGGTGTGCTGGGAAGGGAGTCAGGAATACCCGAGTTCAAATCTCACCTCAGACACTTAACTAGCTTTGTGACCCTGGACAAGTCACTTAACCCTGTTTGCCTCAGTTTCCTCATCTGTAAAATGAGCTGGAGAAGGAAATGGCAAACCATTCCAGTATGCCAAGAAAACTCCAAATGGGGTCATGAAGAGTCAGACATTGCTGAAAACAACTAAACAACAGCAGTAAACTGTCAAATTCTGCAGAGGTTTAAAAAAAAAAGATAAGGCTTCAAGAAAAGTCCATTGGTTTGAGTGATTGTGAAGTCAGTGGTGATTTTCAAAAGAGCAATTGCAGTGGAGTAGTAAGGATGGAAGTGAGCTAGTAAGGGGTTTGAGGACTGATTGCAGGGCAAGAGAGTAGGAGGTTAGGTGAAGACTATTTTCTTCCAAAAACAATAATGAAAACTCACAATTGTATGGCATTTTAAAGCTTTTACAATTCTTTCTTTACAAAAACCCATGATGTAATTAATGCAGGTATTATTATCCATAGGTAATGAAGATAGTATTATCACCATTTTACAGATGTGGAAACTTACATTAAATGACCTGCATATGATTACATGACAACCAGTTTTCAAAACCCAGTTTTTCTGAGGACAAGTCCAATGCTTTTGTCACTTCATCACATTCCTTTACCAGAAGTTTTGGCAGTGAAAAGGAAGAGTGAGAGAGGGTGATTACTCCAAAAAGGGGAAGGGTAGAATGAAGGCTTGGGGGTGGGGGGTGAGGAAAGAATGGTGTGGGAAATAAAGAGGCCTAAAAATGTTTGAAAGGGAAAGGGCTGATAGTGAGGGATAGAATGAAGATGCAAAAGGTGGGGGCATGTTTAAAACATCAGGCTCCTAGGAGAAAGATGAGAGAATGGTTTCAGGTGGAAACTGTTGACCGTTAATGAGCTTGCAGTCAACTATCCAGATTTTTTTCTTGTGTATCTTTATCTAGCCATATTCCTCCCCAATATCATCTTCTACTTGTGGAGTTGATAATTTAAACCTAAGTTCAGGACTTTATATCTATCCCAATTAACGCTGATCTTGTTAGTTATCCCATTGTTCATGCCTGTCAAGACATTTTTGGATCTTAAGTTTGACCTCCGGTAAGTTTGGATATTATCTATCCACCTGGGAGGCATGGCTGATATGTTGCATAATGCAGTCAGGATCCAGTTAACTATGAAGCTAGCTGCTGGTTTTAAAAGGTTTTCATAAACTACTTAGGCATTCCTTGGAGCAATAGGTTTACTGGGTGCTCTCCCTGGTGCTGATTAAATACTGCCCAAGAGCCTTCCTTCTAATTCCTGTCTTGAGTCACACTGTAAAGTCCAGATTTCCACCCTAATGTTCTTCCTTCTATTGTAGCTTTTGCATCAACTCTAGTTTGTCTGAACAAGGCTCCCATTTTAGTCCTGTCTGAAGCTGACTGATCTTGATTTATAAGCAGGGCCTCAAGTCGCTAGGCATCAAATGCCATAGTACTTGGCAGCTCCTTACCAAAACAGACTTGTATTGGCTTACCTGAGCCAAAGTAATGACTATGAACTGGATCAAATATTTACATATAAATGTAGCAAAAATGGATTGTTACCTTTTATCCTTAGAATACATTTAACAGTCTGACCAACATCAATAGAAACATAATAATGATGATGATAAGCCCCACAATTTACAAAGCAAATTGTGTAATTTAACTATGTAACAATTTTGTGTTTTGAAAACTTTATTTTAAAGTATTGGATAAGGAGTAGTTAAATAAGGAATGGGGGGATGTTTTTAGTGGGGATTGAGTCTTCAACATATTAAAGTGTCCTTGAAAGGAGCCCTTTGAAAGGTATTCAGTGTCTTTATCTTCTTTCTTTGACTTTTAAAGATGTATAAAACAAAGCTAAAACAACTCTTAATGAAAAGAAATAGAAAATGCAGATATTGTGAAAAGGACAATGCTTAGTTTATTAATATTAGAAAGATTCTTAGAGTCCTGTAGTCATAGAATCCCACAGTTGGAAGGGATTCATCTTTGAGATTGAATGCTAGGAGTTTTGCGAGGCAAGGGAAGGGACTCTAATGGCTATAGTTTTAAATCTGCTTATAGAAAAGATACATGGAAATAGACAAAGGAAGGAAGGGTAGACCAAATCCTGCTGATGCTGAGGATTTTCTTTTAAAACATGGTGCAGAATTTCTCATATTTTTACCAATCTCCTTTTCCCATCAAATTGGTATTAAGAACAGTTAAATACCAGACCTATGCTTCATTGGGATAGAGAACTCCCAATTAGGAAGGTCCCTCTACCAATACATAGCTACACCTGCTATGGAATTTACAGTTTTAGAGAGTTGCCTGGGGACAGCAAGAAGTTAAATAACTTGTCCAAGCTAACCCAATTAGTATATGTCAGTGGTAAGACTTGAACTCAAGTCTTCATGACTCTCTCTATCCACTATACTATAGTTACCTTCACCAATAAATCTATAATGGTACTGAAAATATGAAGGCTTCTTATTAAATTTAAAATACATTTATAATATCACTACCACTGCAGATGGCTATTATATTTTTTGTACTATTTCCACATATGCTGTATATATTTACTGTTGCTTTGGTAGACCTTGGTTGAAGATATTTTAATGGGTCTTACTATAAGAATAAATCCACTCATTATTAAATCATTGAACTGCTGTATTTTATTAAATGGCAAAAGTTGTTTCTACCTTTCATAAGTAACTGCACATTTGTGTGTTGGAAATTTTAGTTACATGGTTTGTTGTTGTTCGATTGTGTCCTATTCTTCATGACCCCATTTGGAGTTTTCTTGGTAAACATACTATTTACTATTTTCTTCCATTTACTATATTTACTATTTATACATAGTGTGTGTGTGTGTGTGTGTGTATTTACTATTTATTTATAACCATTTACTATTTCCTTCTTTAGCTCATTTTATAGATGAGGAAACTGAAGCAAACAGGGTTAAGTGACTTTCCCAGGGTCATACAGCTAGTAAGTATCTGAGGCTGGATTTGAACTGAGGAAGATGAATCACCTTAACTCCAGGCCTGGTACTCTATCCACTGGGCCATTATAGTGATATGGTTTTGTTTAAGCATTTTAGTGCATTGAGTTTCTTACAGAACTGCTTCTACCTTCTATTAGATTCCAGAGATTTGCATTATATAGCCATCACAACTACTAAGAAATGTTTTCAATTTATGGTCACCACAGTAGGTGTTTTAGTGTACAAATTACACTCTACCTATATTGTTTAAATCAATTAGTATGTTTAAGAAGCAGCTTGAAATAAGTTTCTTTTGTTAAATCAATCTCTTATCTAAATTTCATTCATTTTGGCCAGTTTTACAACATTTTAATAAACAGTGAGATTCATTGCCTATTTTAGACAGAGACAATAAAAACCATCAATTAATATGTATTATTTAAAAAATTTTGATGAATAATCATGTTTTCCCAGATAGTATTTTTCTCTGAGAAATATCAGCTTTAAACATTATTTTCAAGTCTTACAATGAAAAACCCAAACTTATTATAGTAGTTGATATGCCAGAGACCTCTGTAATTTGAGTCCCTGACTGAATTTGTCAGTCAGCCATTCTCCTGGTAACAGCTTTGCTACTCCATTATTGTTTGGAATTGTTCCTTTCAAGTCTTACTTTATAAGAATGTGTGGTCACTATTGGTTCTCAGTTCTTATATAGGAAAAGAGAACACTAATAGAATCAGACTTAGGAGAAAACCATTTAATAAAGGCTTGGTTGCTTTCTGAGATCACATCAGTTGACTTATCTGAAAACCTGGATTATGGATTTAGGGAAACTTTAGCCCAGTAGATGAAAAAATTGTTCCTTCAAAAAGAATTGCCATATTTAGAAAAATTCATTCAGTCAATAAACATTTATTAAGCAACTACTATGTACCAGGTTCTTTGCTAAGTGCTGAGGATACAAGGAAAGGAAGAAGATAGGTTGCTTATTCTTGTCATAGGAATCATTCTTTTTCCGATTTTGAGAGAAGCATAGAACTAGCTTTAGTATATTTTCAGTTCTCTCTCTCACAGATTTCACTAAAGATGCATCCAGTTTAAGCACAGAACTAAAAAATGAAACCTATTTCAGTGACCACATTTGTCAATGATTTTGTTCTATGACTCATGCTAATGGGCTAGCTCTTCCATTATCCTTCTCTACTTTCCCTATATGTAATCAGACAGTCAATATGTATTTATTAAGCACTTACTATATGCCAGGCACAGAACTGCAAACTCAGAGGGGACCAGAACAAAAGAAAACCAAACCATAGCCTGTCTTAATGAATAGCTAAATTAAAAGTGATATCCACTTGGTACATATAGATTTCTCTTTTCCACTTTATCTTGTATTTGTTACTGCTGTTAGGATTGGACACATCTTCCTCATTCAATAACAAAAATAACAGTAGTACACAAATTGAAGCCATTCTTTGTTTTTTCTTGGAATTATCATTATATTCTGTGCTGTTCTTCGAGCCAGGTGGTGGATCATTTGGACTCAGGATAAACACAGGTGGTCACATCTGTTTGAATGCTTTCACTTAGAAAATTAGAGTTAAACTTCTTAATTTCTGCTCATTTTTAACAACACCCTGGCCCATTTTTTTATAACACTTTGCTCATTTTAAGAGAAAGAGTAATAGATCAACTGCTGCTGTGGCTGCTGGTCATTTATATAGCTGGTTTTCTCGGGATAGCTGCCAGCACTGACATTAGGCTGTTCTTTGGGAAGTGTTCTTTTGATGGACAGTGCCCCAGTGGCCTGGTCAGAGGACCAATAGCAGAGGTGGTAGCTAGCTATCTAATTCAGGCTTAGTTAATGAAGCAGAAAAACCTGTAGATCATGTAAAAATGAGTCCCATTGCTACCACCATGACTGTTAACTTTCTTTCTTGTAAGTGTCCTTTTTTATGCTTGGCTTGAGAGGGAAACAGAAAGTTAGAACAGGCTTCAGAAGACTGCAGTGAGCTAGGAAGAGGAACAATGATAGTCCCTTGTATACTGTTGTCAGTATTATGTGAACATTTTATATATTTATATGAACATCTTAATAAAGAGGATACCATAGCCTTATACAGAAGTTGCTCTTCATATCTGTCTTCAGGCTTATTGTTGTTGTTGCTTTACATATCATAGTTTCAGAATCTGCCTTCATCAGGCATGGGCAGTATGGGAATTTGTTTTGGTTGACTGTGCATATTTGTTATAGGGATTCTGTTTTTATTTATTTTTTCCGGTGGGCAGTAGGGAGGTGGGAGTGGGGCAGGAAGAATGATAGAATCGTTAAGTACAAGAAAGGAAGGAAGGAAGAAAGTAATGAAGGAAGGGGTGATTGAAGCTTTTTTAATTCACAGAAAAGAAGGAAGACAAGAAAGACATGCAGACAAGCAGGATAGCTTTGAAAATTAGTTTTCATTCATTTGATTCTTAAAATGAAAAGCAAGATGAATGTAATAGAGATCAGTTTCCTCTACAATCCATTTTATTTTTCTTTTTTACTTTATTATATATAGAAATGTTTGTTTTACTTGCTGTTTATTAAGTTAAGAAAAGAAAGAGAAAGAAGCAAAGTAGGAAGGAAGGAAGAAAGAAAGGTTTTTAAGATTATAACCCTTTTAGACCTATAAAAACCCCTACCTGTATTCATTTATTGAGCAAGCATTTATTAAGCACTTACTGTAGTCTAATCACTATGCTATGTAATGGTTTGGGGATACAAATACAAAAATGAAACAATCCTTGCCCCAAGGAGTTTATCTTTTATAAACAATATGAGGAGGTAAACAACAAGGACAGTAAATATAAAATAAATAAATAGAAATAAAAAAGAAGTAAAACAACATCAAATGTGAATAAGAAGTGGACACAAATTGGATATAAAGTAAATAAAATGTAATTTCCAAGACAACACTAATAACCAGAGATATCAGGAAATACATTGTGTAGGAAGTAGCCCGTAAGCTGAGCCTTGGAGGAAGCTAGGGATTCTAGGAGGCAGAGGTGACAACAGTATCTATTTCAGAAATGGGGGAAAGCCTTTGCAAAGTCAGGGAAGCAGGAGATGAAATTTATGGATGGTTGAGAGCACATAGGCCAGTTTGACTAGAATGTAAAATCTGTGAAGGAGAATGACAGACGATAATCCTGGAAAGAAATCTAGAGTGAGACTGTGAAGGGCTTTAAATACCAAATAGGGGGAAATCATACTTTTACCTAGAGACGGTAGGGAGCCATTGCAGCGACATCACTTTTATCTTTCCATCAATCAGTGTTAGAATCTACTTGCCAAAGATTGTGTTCAAAACCATTCAAAACCAGGCCATTTCATTGCCTTGTAGGGATCTCATTTAACATTGTCACTGACTGTATCATAGCTTGTGAACCTGAAACATGTAGTAAACGCTCATCTGATATCCAAGCTATTGTCAATTACTCTTCTAGACTCCTCTATATATAGCTATATAGCACTAGGCAAGTATTTGAAGAAAAATGCGCAAAGATTGATTTTTAAAATACCTTTTTTGTGTCTTACTTTACTCTTTATTTTCCTTCTTTAAGTAGTAGCCACTGACTGACTCTGAATGAACTTCAGAAGTGCTCTGTCCTTTACAATTCCCTCATCATCCCCAACTGCACCCCTTCCCCCCATTACCAGTGAGCACTAGTGTTGAACTGCTTAGGTTTAGTAGAACTCCTCAGTCTGGGACTCAGTAAAGTCAGATGTGCCCCAGGTAGCTGAAATAAAGAGGATTCAGGCTGAATTCAGGCAGAATAGTTTATATGTTAGCTAAAAGGTCCTCTTTAGCGTAAAGACTGAGATTTTCTGGATTTAGTAACCCAAAATGTGATGATTATGACTGTGGAAAAAGTATTGAATGACCTAGTGAGAGCACCTCATTTTTCTCAACTGTAAAAGCTGCCACTGTTCATCCAAGGGTAGTTCCTCTGTTACATACAAGAGGAGTGATGATGGAGCAAGTCTGATCACCCCTACCCTCTGTAGTTCAGCTCACTAGACTAACTTGTGACTTGTGTAGACAAATGGTCACCTTCCAACTAGAAGGGATGTCAGAGGTCATCTAGTTCTTGTGTCTTATTTTTCAGATGAGGAAAACTGAGGTCTAGAAATCTTACATGACATGATCAAGGTCCCACAGTAGTAGGTGTCAGAGTCCAAGATTTGATGACTAAAAGTTTAGCAGGAAAATTCAGTAGGCTTTTTTTTGTCACCAGAATAAATTCTGTTTGCCCTGCGGTCTCCTTAACCAAAATACTTGAAAAAATCTAGTGGATAGGTGCCCTAACTTATCTTCTTCTTCCTCTTGTATGCTTATTAATACAATATTCCATTTCTCTGGAGCATTCATTGTATTTTTTTTAAATTAGTGCACTATCTATGGAACACTATCTTCAGAAGTTTTAGCTTTCTCTCAATTTCAGTCTTATCAGCTACACTCACCTTTATGCCTCTGACATCTGTAATTAGCCTCCTTGTTCCAACCTGTACAAAGCCAACTTAAAACTCAAGCTGTGTTTTTATTGTCTTCTTTTTTTTACATCATTACTTCTTACAGTCTGAGAACAGAAGGCAGGGCTGCAGGTTTTGTTGATGTTGCATCAAGCAGAAGAGACTCCAGGTCTCTCTTTCATCACCACTCTGACTCTGTGGGGTTAATGAGGACTGGTCACTTCCCTTCTGTTGGTGGAAGCAGCTGTGAGTTATAGGTGGGGATCTGGTATCTTGAGCAAAAAGATGCCTTGCAGCGTGAGGTTAAGACCTTTGAGAAGCAGAGGAAAGCTCACACCATATGCTTACTAACCCTTGTCTGGTGAACAGAGATGGGGCTGGCGTGTGTTTCTGAAGTGTGAAAAGTTATATGCTCCTAATATCATAGAACAGCTCATCTCCTCCACCAGAATGGTGAATAATTCGACTACTGGTATAAATATTTGGGTTTGCCTCTCATTGAAGTAAAGAGATGAATGACCCTTTGAAGTAATTTCTGCTTTTCTTGTAATGCTAGCATTAGGTGTCTGAATTGAAAAACTAACCTGCTCAGTCACCTGCTTTTATTGTTCCAACCATGAGTACATTTTTATAAATATTATTAACAACTATCAGGGAATGGTGTCTTCCTGTCTATTCTGAATAGCACTGAACGTATTTCTAATATTCCTAAATAACCATTAATGAGAGCAGCACGTACATATCCATTGTTTTCTTTGGAATTATCTTAATATGTGAAGCACAGTTAAGAAAACATAACATTCTATTTGGTACACTGTATTGATCTCTACCAATACTGAAAAATATTTAAAAAATGCATTTTGTAAGGAAGATGATTTTTTTTCTAATGTTGGTTCTTTCTTGACTTTTATTATCAAACCTCACTTTTTCCATGCTAAATCTCACACAGCCTTCCTCCAAATTGTTGCAGCAAAGATTAAGAGAAAACATTATAGTGAAGTCTTTTGTTACTCTGACTTCATTATTTTTGTAAAATATGGTGTTGGCTATAATCATAAATAACTAAAAGTAAACTTAGCGAAATAAGTGAAAAGGCTACATTTGGTGATATAGCAGCCTTAATTTTTTTTCTCAATAGCTAAATTTGCTAAATTTAGTAATTTGTAGATTGTCTCCTTTTCATTAATGAGAGTAATAGGTTAGGATTATATTCATTTTTTCTCATAATAATCATCCTTTCAAACCCTACTTTTTCTAGGTATAATAATCTCTTAATTCTCTTTGGCAACTGAGAGGCAGTTAGGCAAAGTAGATAAAGTGCTGAACTTGAAATAGAGATGTCCTGGATTTAAATCCTGCCTTAGACCCTTACTAGCTGTGTGACCCTGAACACATCAGTAAAATTTGCTCAGCCTCAGTCTCCTCATCTGTAAAATGGGGATAATAATAATTTTGGTCACCTATCTGTTAAAGTCAGTATGAATCAAAATGAGATAATATGTGCAGGAAAGAGAAGCATTTATTATGCATTTACTATGTGTTTGGCACTGTGCCAAGTACTGGGGATAAAAATTCAAGCAAAAAGAATGACAGTCAGTACCTGCCCCCAAGGAGCTTACATTCTAATAGGGGAAAATAACACACAGAAGGAAACTAAAAAGCTAAAGGATAAGGATGGAATCATGGTGGTTGTAAAGACTGGTGAATCAGAGGCAGCCCTGGGAGGGGAATAATGAAAGATGGCTAGCCTGGGCCCCTCCCCCAGAAAGGGGGCCTTAGGAGGAACCAACAATGGGAGAAGGAGGCCAGCATAACATCAAGATTTTCTGGAGTGTGAAAGCCCCATGTACTCAGGGAAATTCTGGGGTAAGAAAGCAACTGCAGCATAGTGATAAAGTTTAGATAGTCATAAGCAGGGCCAGGGGAGAAATAAAGAATGGTCAGCCTGGGTCCCTACCCAAAATGAAAGAAAGGTGCTTTGCAAACATAAAAAAGCACATATGATAATGATTATTTGTTTTAGAAAGAAATATAAGGTATAAATTTTTAAAGTAGATAACCACAGATCATGATATAGCTGAACCTCTTTTGGAATAGAATGTCATGGGACAGTATGGATATAGTTATATTGCAGACAAACCATTATAGGATCACAGGCCCATGAACTTTTCCCCAAATTTGGTGTAGTGTCACTTGACAATGTTTCATGGAAGCCCTGTGGCATAGTGGATAGTAAATTGAATTCAGACTCAAAAAAGGTTTGGTCCAAGTCATGTTGATGCTACCACATATTGACTTGGCAATTACTCAGACTTGCAGTACTCCAATCAACTCTCTAAGAGTATAAATTACAGAGAGACAGAGAAGATGCCCATCTAAATTGGTGGAGAGAGTACCTCGTTGGTATTGCCTGTACCAAAGCAATCACAGGTCCTATATGTGTATGTGTGTGTGTGTGTGTGTGTGTCTGTCTGTCTATTTGTATGTATATCCTCCAGTTCTTTCAGTACCCTGTGATATGTGGTTTTCCTGGGCTTGGAGGCTCGAATGTGTGAGAAGCAGCTAGGTTCTCTCTTGTTATCACTTTATTTATCTTGAGTTTCATTTCCTCTTACCCATCTTAGTCCTGTCTTTTTCTGTTCTGCTTGGCAGAGAAAACAGGAGCAAAATGTCAAAGTAAAAATGTTTTTTTCAGTCCTATTAATATACCTGTTTAAGTAACTGGACTGTCTTATGCGCTTTTATTATGAAAGGTTCCAAAAAGATGGCATCTCCTCCTAAGAGTGAAAAGCAGTAGAGTTAATATAAGTCAACACCCCTCTGTCCAGATTTCTATCATCATTGTTGCCACAATGACTTTTACCTACATAGAAAAAATGTTAAATAATACAAGGGAGTAAGTAATTCATGGAGCATCTGATAATGTACTCATTGAACATCTCAAATTGTATGCTCCATAAATATCGTAGACTCAACATTTCTAAAACTGAATTCATCTTTCCCCTAAAATTTTCCCTCTCTCCCAACTTCTGTCTTACTCTTAAAGTCATCAGCAACCTCCCAGTCAGCCAGGCTCACAACCTCAGTGTCATCTTTAACACTTCATTCTCATCCTCCATACCCATTGTTGACAAGACCTACTGATTCTAATTTCATAGTATCTCTTGATTACACTCCCTTCTCTTCTCTGCCTGGTGCACGTCTTCATCACCTCTCACTTTTGGCTAATACAATAACCTGCTGCTTGGCCTCTCCACTTCAGCATTCTCCCACTGCAGTCCATCCCCCATTCAGTTATCAAATTGGCCTTTCTAAAGCATAGGTCAGACCATATCATTCCTCTAGTCAATAAACTCCAGTGCCTCCGGATTGCCTTCAGAATCTAATATAAAACTCTTTGGTTGACTTTTAAAGACCCCCGTAACCTGGACCCTCCCACATTTCCAGTCTTCTTACACCTTATTTCCCCTTCCATGTATTCTCCAGTCTAGTGACAGTGACCTCCTTGCTTTTTCTCAAACAAGACACTCCATCTTCTCACCTTGTACGTTTCCACTCACTGTCCCCCATGACTGGAATGCTCTCCTTCCCCATCATCCCTTCTTGGCTTCCTTCCAATTCTAGCTAAACCCCCACCTTCTGCAAGAAACCTTTTGAGCTCTCCTTCATACCAGGCCATTTCTTCTGTGATTGTCTCTAGTTTACCAAGTATATACTTATTAGTACATGAGTGCATATTGTCTCCCCCATTATAGCCCCTCAAAAGCAGGGATTCTTGTTGCCTTTCTTTGTCTCATCAGCACTTAGTATCATGCCTGACACATAATAGGTGCCTAATAATTTCTTGTCCACTTGACTTTCTACATGTTTCTGGTCAGTCAGATTCTAAGTGTGAATACTTATTGTAGTTTCAGCTTTACACAGTTAATATAAAGCACTGCAGTGGTCTGTTTTGGGTATTTCATGGCTGGAAATACAATTCAGAAAGCTCTATTGCTGCTTTGCAGTCATAGTCACAGGAGTGGCTGTTGCTGTTTCACAGATCCCCAGCATCAAAGATTCCTGCTGAGTAACTTGATAGGATTACTTAAAAGGACAGTAACTTCTTTATTGTTAAGAGTGCATCGGCTGAATTCTTCCTGGAGGGGAAAAATCATCTTAACCTAGCTTTCCGAGTTAGTGAGTTGTGCTGAATATGTAAAGTAACCATGCAGCTAATTACACATTCAGGGTCCAGAGAGTCAGTGAAATATCCCAGTGAAATGAGAATTGACTGTGTGATGTATTTTCGTGTGTGTGTGTGTGTGTGTATGTGTGTCTGTATGTGTGTGCACGTATGTGCTTTTGTGTGTATACATGGACCATAAGCATTGACTGTCCATTTGACTAATTACTTGCAGCAGATATTATGCATACACAAGGACACAAAGACTGAATGTTAAAAAATACCAAGCAAATGTTAGTATTGCTAAGTTTTTCTTTCTTTTTCTTTCTTTTTTTCCTTACATTTAATGCATTCTTTTCCCCTGTGAAATGGTAATGGAAGTAACTTGAAAACTTGATTTGATATTCAGGTATGCACTTTAAGCAAGCCATTTTTCAGGAATGCATTTCATATACAAGATAACACCACACTGTGCAAACTAAATGGATCTCATCATTAGGGAATTTCAGAATTGAATGGGACCTAAGAGATCATTTGGTCTGCTCACTTTATTTTATATATGGAGAAACTAAAGCCCGGAAGTGACTTACCAAAAGTCATTCAGCTATCAGTTGGCTCCCAGTTCATATTATTATCACATATTGCTGCTTTAATGTGTGGACTATTCCCAGGAGTATTCTGAGAAAGAATCACTTTTTACAGTTTCAGAGATTATTTAGCTAAATGATGTTAGTAGTTCTAATTTCATAATATGTCACTGGCAATGCATGTGCCACACTGCCATATTTAGTGTAGTGGCACTTCTCTCAGTATATTTGACAGGCTTTGTTGCTGAATAAGAAACCTAGCATATAGCAGGATCCCCCCCCTCTTTTTTTTTTCTTTAAATGCCTAAAGAAAGGGTTAGGAAAACTCAGGAGCTTTGGTTAATTCTCATGGTAGTCATGGATTTGTATTTGGTTCTTCTGTGCCAGGCAGTTGCAGATAGATTGAATTTTTGCTATGGTCAAAGAATGACATTTCTGTGTGTAGCAAAGATTTTGCATTTGGATCCCTTTCAGAGCAAACAACCCCGAAGTTCATATATTTAGAGCTGTAAGGGGCCTTACAGTTTACATAGTCCAGCCCCTTCACTTTAGAGGTGAGAAAACTGAGGCCCAAAGAGACTAAGTGACTTAGTGAGATTCAAACCCAAGCTCTCTGACCCCAAATCCAGTAGTCTTTCAATAGTACCATACTTCTTACAACTCAGCTTTATAGCTTTTGGAGAAAATTTTGTAGACGTTTGAGTGATATTCTGAAGTTTTATTGTTATGGTTTGGATCATACCTGCGATTGTATTGGCAGAGGAACTCCTGATAAAGAAACAGATCTCTGCAACTTATGGGCTTGGGGGATGGTCTGGAGCACTGAGAAATTAAGTGATTTGCCCAGTGCACAGAGGCTTTATGGGGCAAGAGGTGAAAGTTGAATCTAGATTTTCCTGAGTTCTAGCCATCTGTCTATCATGTCATACTTCATCTTGGGCTTACCAAGGTTGCTTACCAGCAATTCAGCCGAGCTTTTAGAGACCAAAACACAGAACCTGTTAAAGAGAACACACTTCGTGAAAGATTCTTCCTATGATGTCTTTTTGCTCTTAGAGTTCCTATATGGGTGCTTTAAGTGAGTCTAATCATTGAGTGCTTATCATAGAAAAACCTGTGAATGGGGTAGATTTTCCTTCCAGGTTTTGGTCATGTCCAAGCTTTAAACTTAAATTACTAAGAAATTTTACCCTGAATTTTTCATGAATGAGGTTCCATTTTGTTTTCAGATGATGTGGTGTGGATGGGTCACTCATTCCATGCTGCTGAACTGCAGGAACTCGAAGATGCCCTACAGCAAAAACAGATTAGCTCTAAGGGTTGTGTTGGGTTTTTTTTCCCTCTAGTTGTGGAACAGAGCCTTCAGATGGGGCCATAATGTGAATGCTCTTCAGTCATTTTGCTGAGGGCTAAAAGAGGAATGCAAAGACTCCCCAAGCTATGCAGGTAGTTAAAAATCCATATTCTCCAGAACAGATTCTACTTGAGATTCACTGATAATTAAAGCAAGCCATGAAAATCATTCATTTTAAACTGAAATAGCCTTTTTATTCCCAGGGAGAATTTTTGGTAAGTTTCAGTGTTTACTGTCTAAGGGAGAGGTGGGCTTAGAAGGCTATGCTTCCTGCATCCAGAATGTGCAAGCAATTCTATAGCTATGAATGTCTTAGCAGCAAATGGGCTATGCTGCATGGTACAACCACAGCTTACTGGGTAATTTATGTTGCTTAGGGACTGTAGTTTTCTAATAGATTGAACTGTTAGTTTTCAGGGGGATTTAATGAAATATTGAACCAGATGCCACTGGTCTGCCATGGATGTAGGACTCTGAGAAATGAGGAAGTGTTGCTTTGTAAACAGCTCCTACCTCTGTGCAAAAAAAAGGGGGGGGAGGGGGAAGGGAGGATAAGAAATAACCAAAACAAAGGGAAAAATCGTAAGATTTATATGTCTAATTGTGCCTTCTGTAGATTTCTGTAATAAGGCAATAGTGTGAGGCCTATAAGATTTGAAACAGAATTTTCTGTGCTCTGGATAGTTGTTTAAATGTGAAGCTTCATTCCTTCAATCATTTGTGTGATGGAAGATTTTCTGAGTGATCATTCCGAGGGAGGGTTTAAGCCTCTGTATATCCCTGTAAGTCCGCAAGAAGATTCTTTAGCTGGAAAACCTTGAATGGCACAGTTGTAAGGTAATTGACAACAAGAAAAATCTCACTATGAAAAGCTTGTTCTCATCTGGAGAGACATAATGGTTCTATTATTTCAATTGTCTTGAAACTCATCCTCCTCAATTTCTATCAGTAAATTACAGGGGCTATTTCTCTGAAAATATATTTCAGAAATTGATAAAACTTCTTCTCTCCCCCTTCATGCATAGGTGGGGAACAGTGGGTGTGAAATATTGCATATACCGTATTGGTTGGTTTTGATGAATTGCTCCCCCCCTTTCTTATTAAACTTTGTTCCAAGGGATGGCTTCCTAGGGTGGGGGAATGAAAGTAGGAAAAGCAGGGATATGTTCAGAAAGGAATAGGATATAGAAACAGAATATATGAATAAACACGTGAAATTTTTTTAAAAGAAAGACTATTTCAGCTTGTCCTGCCTGGGTACACAATTCACCTTTAGTTTTCATTTTCCTGATAGGCTAGCTGGTTTTCCTGCTTTCTTGTTTCCTTTTCTTTCCCTAGTATCCTTTCTTGGTACTTCTTTTCATTTTATCAGAATAATATTCTTTTGTTGCGTTCTTTAAAAAATGCCTTTCCAATCATAGAAGGCCTCCTTATATTGGCTGACCAGCCTGTCCTATGTGCCAAAGAGCAGTGAGTAGATGGCCACGTGCCAGATCTCAGAAATGTGATTCTGACATATTTCAATATCCACATCTGCCCAGAAGTGTGGAGCTGTCAGGGGCAGAGGGTGATCAGTGATATATTCACCAATTAAAATAGACCTTGTGTGAATCTAATTATGAGACCACCAGGTGGGATAGGAAGGGACTTTTAGATAAGTGGTTCTGTGTCCAGATTAATTTAGTAACTGGGATAATCTAGGTTTCTTTTAACAACTGATTATGTTAATACTGATTATGACATTATGTTACTAGAGGGGAAGTAGCCAACAAAGATTCTAATTGGAAAACTATTTTACCTCAAGTCAAGTCAACAAGCATTTATTAAATCTCTGTTAATATGCCAGGCACTGTACTAAATAAGTGCTAGGAATACAAAGAAAGGCAAAAAACAAACAAACCAAAACAAACAAACAATTTCCTCACCTATAAAATGAGAATCCTAAGCATATTTCTAGCATTCAGTTTTTCAGTCTTTCCTATGACAAGCTATAGAGTTATGTATAGAGAGGGGGGGAAATGGTACGGTTGAAATATAGCCACAGATTTAGAACCAGAAGAGGCCTTATAAGGCCAGTAGGCCAATTCCCTCATTATACAAGGTGGTAGTCTGAGGCCCATGATATTTATATTATCTGTCCATAGTCACAGAGGTAGAAATTTTCAGACAGGATTTGATCCTGGGTTTTTAAACTCCAATTATAGTGCTTTCCACACTGCCATATGAAAAATCTTTGAGGGGCAGCTAGGTGGCATAGTGCATAGAGCACCGGCCCTGAAGTCAGGAGGACCTGAGTTCAAATACAGCCTCAGACCAAACACTTCACACTTACTAGCTGTGTGACCCTGGGCAAGTCACTTAACCCCAACTGCCTAAAAAAAAAATCTTTGAAAAAATCTTGCTCCATTTATTTGATTTGTTCACTTCTATAACATTGATTTGTATCTGTCAAAAGAAATAGATCTAAAATGAGAAGATTTTCTGCCGTTGCTGTTGATTTGTTTCAGACTCTTTGTGATCCGTTTGGGGTTGTCTTGGCAAAGATACTGCAGTAGTTTACCATTTTCTTCTCCAGCTCATTTTAAAGGTGAGAAAACTGAGGCAGACAGGGTTAAGTGACTTGCCCAGGGTCACACAGTTAGCAAGCCTGACTTGAGGCCCAGAACTCTATCCATTGAGCCACCTAGCTGCCCTGAAGAGGGACGTGGTTCCTGTCAAATGCCATTGCCACATGGTTGCTGCAACTAAAAGACCTTCATTCAGTAGATATCTTTCTTTCTTTCTTTTTTTCTTTCTTTGGCAACTGGGGTTAAGTGACTTGTCCAGAGTCACACAGCTAGTTAGTGTTATATAGCTAAGGCTATATTTGAACTCAGGTCCTCCTGACTCCAAGGCTGGAGCTCTATCCACTGCGCCACCTAGCTGCCCCTCAGTAGATATTTCTTAAGCGTATTCTGGGTGCACAGCTCCAACCTCACACTATATATAAGCACTGGAGGAGATGCAAGGTAAGACTCAAACCTTGCTGTTGTAGAACTCATAGACTTGTTCTCTGAGATGATAGATTTTCTTATCCTTAGCTGCCTTCTTTGGAATAATCATCAGGATAATAAAACCTCTACTCCCCCATAAAAAAAAAAGTAAATTATAGAAAGAAGGATGTTCTTTTTTTTCATAATATTTGTCTTCATGGACCTTATGTCGTGCTGATGTGATACAGCTATCCTTGAATGTGTGATATATTACAGGTATTGTAGGTCCACATTGCATAGTGCCCAGCTGAATTTTTATGTATAAGAATGCAGATTTTGACTTCTATTATCCTTTCTAGCTCTGAAATTCTGTGCATATCTGTTAATATTTCTCCATGTCTTATACTTGCAAATGGGTAGAAGTAGCCACAAGTTTGTTTTTACTTATTCTTTTGCATATTAGCCTGTTAGGAGCCCACAAAGTGGGAGGGAAAATGACTTTTCTAACATCTGGAGCTATTAATAACCACAGTGGATGGAATACAGTCCACACATACATATACATTTGCATGTATATATGTACATATACACACATATGATATTATATACACACACTAAATCTTGCTTTTGAGGGAGATTTTTTTAACTTTAAAAGTCTCATTTTTATACCATATAGTATAAGATACCTAACTTTAGGACAGCAGATCATACTACAGTGAACAAGCTTTTATTTAAGCATACAGGTACTATGATATGCTATACAGATTTTTGTTGTTCAGGCATGTCCAGCTCTTTTTTACCCCATTCAAGGTTTTCTTGGCAAAGATACTGTAGTGGTGTGCCATGTCTGAGGCTGGATTTGAACTCAGGAAGATGAATCTTCCTGACTCTAGGTCCAGTGCTCTATCTACTGAGCCACCTAGCTGCCCTATGCTATAAAGATACAAATAGAAAAAGTAAGACAGTCTCTGCTCTCAAAGAGTTTGCAGTCTTCGGGAGCTTTATCATAAATTTGTTTTTCAGGGTTCCTGGTGTGGAATAACCTTATATAAAGCATGATAGAGATGGATGGATGGATGAAAATAATTTAGTAAGCACTTACAGTGTTCTAAGCACTGTGCAAAAATCTGAGAATATAAATATGAAAGCAAAAGAATTTCCAACCTTAGGGACTTCCATTGTAGCAGGGGAAGATAATAAACCCATACTTAAATGGTGGCCAAAGAAAGCAGTCATTATCTAAGAATTCACAAAGATGGTGAATGGAACAATAAAGTAGTCTATTGACATGCTCTGTCCAGAAGCAGAAAATAGCTAGGAGTGAAAAAAAGATTGCATGATCATCCTAGGCCTGTAGAGCTAAGTGTCAGAGTAAGCAAATACAAATGAATGGGTTGGTTCTAAGATGGACCTACTTTATGCTAAATTCCAGCCTATAATAAATGGTGATATAATGAAAATTTTGAATAATTTACATGAAACTCTTTTAAATGTGTCTTTTAAATGAGTCATCTATGTAGACAATTGTGTCTTTGGGGGAAAAAAGATATTTATCCTAATACATACTGCCAATTTAGGTAGCATTCTCAATGTAGAATTTAGATTTATTATTACTGTTATCATTACCATTATTATATTTAGATTTAAGAAATATGATCACCAATCTAAAGGGTCACAGAAATACTCTGAAGAAAGAACTCCATCAATAGGGCTGTCCTTAAGAACCAAACACTGAGGAGTTTCACGAGGTCAGGTAGGAATTGTATTGCTTTTGGAGAAAGGTTAGTAGAAGACTTAGAACAAATAATAGACATTTGTGGATAAAATAATTGCATAATAATGGACTTAAGTGGTAGATATAATAATTTTAAAGATTAAAAAGAAAATTAAGATGATCTTTTGAGTATAAGATTAAATCACTATGTTAGTGTTGGAATCTACAGAAGGCCCAAGACAAAGGCCCCTAACTTAAGCATCAGCTTTTTTTTGGTGTTGCTGTAAATGGCCAAGAGTGGTGGAGTGAGTGCATGCTATAATCTTCAAAGAATTGAAATTGAGGCTTATGTAAAGACCAGTGGAAAGGCAGGAGGTGGACATGAGCAGGCTGCAACACATTATGAGTGAAAAAGATGGCCTGGTCAGTTGGTAACAGCAAAGTTGAATACCACGTGTGCTCCATTAGTATTTTTGCAAAGCAAACCAAAATTAGAAAAGCCCTTAGCACAATAGGTGTAACTCGATCTTTGTGGAATACCTATACCGATCCAATCACAAAATGCACTTGTGTATCTGAGTAGCTATAGAATGGATCCCATAAACAGCTTGATGGTAAAGCTCAAGTATAGCATTAAATGAAGCTGGCAATTGTAGATCTATGGTCCCTGGAGCACACCTTATTATACCTTGCTTCTGGGCTTATAGCAGGAATTCCTTTAATCTTCCCTCCACCTTACCCTTTCCCCTATGGATTCCTCTGTTTAATTGTTATTCATCCTTGTATCATAGAACTTCGGTGTTGGAAGGTGCTTTAGATCTCTGGTCCAGCCCACACCTGACCAAGAATCCTCCCTGCTGCATCTTCATTCCCCTTTTGAATAGACACTTTTCTTTGCAAGGCTTTATCTATCTGTCATTCTCACTCATTGCTTCTAGTACTGCCCTTTGGCACCAAGCAGAACAAATTGCATCCTTCTTCCAAACAACAGTCCTTGAGATATGTCACAGTGACTCTCCTACCCTTCAAGTCTCAGATTAGATGTCACTTCTTCTAGGACGTTTTCCCTGATCCTCTCCAACCTTGCTAATCTTTTCCTTGTCTGAACGCTAATAGCATTTGACATCTTCAATCCTGCTAATTCACATTACTTTGTATGATCGTAGTATAAATACATATCTTCTATTCCTTTCTAGACTTCTTAAGTACAGAGATAAATTCTTATTCATCTTGTATATTGTACATACTCAATAAAGGCAACCTCATAGTAGGTAGGATTCCAACCTACTCGAGGAAACCTTAATGGACCTGTGCCTTCCAAGCTCATATCGGTCTGGTCAGCCTCAGACACATTGTACCTTGATCGAGACATAGTGATGTCATTTTGGTCCTCTTTGAGCATGAAGGACAACAGCCAACTCAATAAACACTTGTTGAATGAGGGAATGGATTAATGGAGTAAATGAATTTTCTAAAAGACATCCTTGCCCAAGAAACTAAGCATGATATTGATATAGAATCCATTTTAGGTCAGAAATCATGAAGCAATAATCAAGGGTGGAGATAAAGGGTATAAAATAAAAGTCTTTTAAAATAAAAAAAGGAATAGATCCATAAGGAAGAAGAACAATACTTCCTTATTAAGAATATTCCTTTTTTATTATTGCCTGTTAGTGTTTGAATCATAACCTCCACTGCTTCTTTCATTCAAAAGAAGCCATTAAATTCAGTTCCTTTCTAAATGTGCCCACTGTGTGAAAGCTTTAATTAAATCTACAAGTACAGCTTTAAAAGAACAAGAATCAAATTAATTGCAACAAGGGCCACGCATTTGTTTCTGTGACAGTTCCTGTGCTTTAGAGAAAAGGCAATCTGTGTACCCTTATCAGAATTAGTAAACTCAATATCACTTTTCATTAGCATGGTAGGTCATTGCTATGTGTCTTCTATCTGACACTGTTTACATGTTAATGACCTCACAAATAGAGTCTGTTCCAACTGGTTTGCTATAGGATTCCAAAGCAGTAAATCCATGAGGTGGAATAAACTGTCTTCTGCTTTCTGCACCGTTGGATTTTGTGAGTTCTTCTCTAGATTGGGCTTCATAATTAGACAGCAGAGTAATTAAGGAAAAATCAGCAAATGCAAATAGGGCAAAAAAGATTTGCCTCTAATTATGGCTGCTATATGATAGTTCAATATAAATTAATTTGCAATATCATTATTCAGTTTTTTGGGGACCTACAGCTTAATAGAATGAAACAGTGTTAGAAGACCTAAGAAAGACTCTCTCAACTGGAATCAGCAGCTACTCATTCTGTATTAGTGCCAGTTTTCTAAAATGTAAGGAGGGGAGGGAAGTGGGCAAATACTTTACTTGTTTTTATTATTATATTTTTGAACTTTCAGAATTATAGCATTAAAGTGCCATCAAGCTGTGTGTATCCCTCGTGCACAAATGGCCATAATTTTATCTGCTGGCTTGATCAGACAGTATATAATTTTTCTGTTTTAAAATCGTGACCTATTAAAGCTCTAGGTCAAATATATAAAGCAAATGAACTGTGCTGGGTTATATTTAACTGCTAAAAAAGGAAACAACCTTAGTTAGTTGGCATGGTTTAGCATACTGAGGCAAATAGGCATCTGGAAGGTTAATTTTACTGGTCATCTATAGCAAATAATTAGTATTGTAAGGACTAACTTACCCTTTAAGGTTTTCCATGTTTTAGTCAAGGGAATTGATTCACAAGCAGAAAATAGTATTTTCTCACCTATAATGTAAAACTGGTTTAATTATGAGCTGGCCAACATTCATTGCTAATTTTTTTTTTACTTGTTTCTCATTTGTTGGTTACTAAAAGCTAAAGGGAAGAAATTTGTTCTTTCATGTCTAAGCAGGGTCATGGTATTTTTAAAGGGCCAAGGGTTTCTTACATATAAATTAAGGGAAGTCATATAATAATGTTTGCAGACTCTTCAAAAATTAGACACTAAGGGCAACTAGAATCAAATAGAGACATTAACAATTATGTGCATTAATGCAAACAATTTCCTGAGGGCACATTTGCCCAGTATTTTTAATAGTATGATGAATTACTTGTTATACTACAATACTGAGGCACAAAAAGAGAGATCGTTCAAATGTAATCTGGAAATTCTTTTTTGGCATAGGCTTCCAGACAAGGGTTTATAATCAATATATCATCATTTTTATTAAGCGTCTACTATGAGCCAGGTACTGTGCATGGTCCTAGGCAGAGGTGGGGCACCTGTGGCCTCAAGGCCAAACATGGCCCTCTAGGTCCCCAAGTGTGGCCCTTTGACTGAATCCAAACTTCACAAAACAAATCCCCTTCACAAAAGGATTTGTTCTGTAAAACTTGGACTCAAAGGCCACACCCAGGGACCTAGAAGGCCATGTGCGCCTTCAAGTCTGCAGGTTCCCCACCCCCCACTGGGGATACAAGTACAAAGAACAAAACAGTCTTCACTGGACAGGATCTCATATTCTAATGGGGAGAGAGCAAACATGGACTCAGCATGCACACATCTATCAAAATAGGTTAGATTACAATTTATCTTCAGTGAATTAAGCATTGACCTTCCTAGAGGCAGTTAGATTAGATTACCTCTAGTGAGCCCCTTCTAGTTGTATGAGTCAGTTCATTAAATATTGGTACAAATATGAACCACCTATTTTTGATATTTATTCAAAATTTACCTTAGAACTATTTAAAAAAAACACTAGAATTGATTACTTATATAGTAACTCACTCTCAGTTACTTAGTTTAACTCATGCAGCTGTCTGTATGTACTAGGTACGGTTAAATTAGGAAACACAAGTGTACATTACTATCTGCAGGAGCCTAACCTACACTGTGTTTTGAGAAGCCCAATATCCCTTACATGGAAAGATGAATGAAAAGGTCATCCAAAGAAATTAGCTCCAGATACACAGAGTTGTTACTCATGAAAGATTATGCTCTGATTAGCAAAACACCAGCAGCCAGTCAGGCAAAAGAGATCAGAGCTGGTGACCCTCAGAAAGAAAAATTAACCTCAGCTATAAATAAAGGTTACCAGCCTCCACAGGCACTTCAAGCACAAGCTGAATTTGATCAATCATATTTTAAACTGTACTTGAAGGCCCATGGAAAGCATTGTGAGTCAGAGTGAATAAAAATGCAGCTACTTTTTTTAGTACCTTTAAATGCCTTTTAAAACAAATATATGTTATGTTCATTTGTTTGCTCTGGGCTTTTTTTCTTTTGTTATTTTTTTTTTAGTTTTTAACATTCGCTTTTATAAGATTTTGACTTCCAAATTTTTCTTCCTCCCTCCCTTTTCCCCTCCCTAAGGCAGCATGCAGTCTGATATAGGTTATACATGTACAGTCATCTTAAACATATTTCCACATCTGTCATGTTGTGAAAGAAGAATCAGAACAAAAGGGAAAAACCACGAGAAAGAGAAAGCAAAAAAGAAAAAGAGAGGAAATAGTATGCTTTGATATGCATTCATAGTCTGGCTTTTCAAAATCTTTTATTAGTCTCCTTCCCCCAAAGAAAATCCTCTGTGTATTTTGTCTGTGTGTATATACTTTACTTTTGTCTTACTTTCATAACTTATTCCAATTCTTTTAGTCTTCTAAGAATTCTGAACTTTATTTTAGCAATAGTTTTTTTTTTGTTTGTTTGTTTGTTTGGCTAGGCAGTGGGGTTAAGTGACTTTCCCAGGGTCACACAGTTAGTAAGTGTTATGTGTCTGAGGCTGGATTTGAACTCAGGTCCTCCTGAATCCAGAGCTGGTGCTCTATCCACTGGGCAACCTAGCTGCCCCAATATTTTTTTCTTTAAAAAAAGACTTTCAAGGAGTTTTTTTTTTTGGTGGTTGTTGTTATTGTTCATTTGTTTTAGTCATGTTCGACTCTTCATGACTCTATTCGGGGTTTTCTTTGCAGAGATACTGGAATGGTTTGCCATTTCCTTCTCGTGCTTATTTTTGTAGATGAAGAAACTGAGGCCAACAGCCCAGGGTCACACAGCTAGTAAGTTATCTGAGGCCAGATTTTAATTCAGGAAGAGAAGTCTTCTTGAGTGCAGGCCCAGCATGCCATCTACTGAAGCACCTAGCTGTAAAATGTTTGAGGAAAAGAATTGTCTTCGTTCTTATCTGACTCTTCGTGGTCCCATTTGGGGTTTACTTGGCAAAAATACTGGAGCGGTTTTCCATTTCCTTCCCCTGCACATTTTATAGATGAGGAAACTGAGGCAAACAGGGTGAAGTGATTTGCCCAGGGTCACACAGCTAGTGAGCATCTGAAGCCAGATTTGAACTCTTCTCAGTTTCAGGCCCAGCACTATCCACTGCACTTTTCATAACTTTTCATAGCTAGTTTTATTTCCTTCTTCAAGGAATTGTCCAGTACATAAAACAGTTCCACTGCTTTCCTGAGCAATTCCTTCTAGATTTTTCCCATAACTAAGTAATACCAAGAATACTTTTGTTGGTGATAAGCTTTAAGGATAAAATCAGAATGGTGCTGATTGTGGCTTTCCCTTCCTTCAGGAGTTGTTTCCTTAGGAATACATACAGTATCCACCTTTTTCTTTTCTTTTCTATAATCAACTGTCAATTTTTACTTTTTTTCTAACTAATTGATGGCCCAACTGGATGCAGACAGCTGGTTCAAAAATGACTTTGAATTCATTTAGCATGTATTTCCTTTCTGTTAAGATATAATCAATTTCATGTTTTAGAACGATGGTTTCCATGTATAAAAGTGTTTTGTTTTTTTCTTGAATAAAACCTTCATGCTCTTCAATGTGAGACTTCTAAATAGTAATCCTTTGGACTTTTTTCTTTCTTTTTCCTCAGCTAGATTTTCCAATAATTTTTTCCCCTTTTGTCTCTTGTGAACATCTTATTGTTTAAGTCACTGGAGTTCTTAGGTAGGCATATGTTGACTAGTTGTAAAGAATCTTATGCAGTTCTTAATAAAAATTTCCTACTATATCCTCTAACAAATGTTGATACATAAGCTCCAAATTACCTTCCAAGTTGTCTTCTTGCTTGTGCTTATCATGAACACTACAAGAGAAGATGATCAGATATTCCATAAAATGATGTCTGTTGTTGTGTTTAAGCAATTGATAAAGCCAACTCTTCAATATCTTTTATTCACCTTCCAAGAAAAACATGTCATCTTTCCACTTAGCTGACATTTCTTAATGGTTTCTGTGTTCATTTATAGTGAGAATGGCAGTCTTAATATGTTTTCATTCCTCCTCTGTATATGTGTATGCATATATGTATATACATACAAGTATGTGTATGTGTTTGAGTGTGTGTGTATATGTAATGTCATGTATCAACTTGTTTATTGTCTTAACGAGTCTCACATTTCGAGGACCAACATATAATTTATGTTTGCCCTCTAAAATTCTTTTGGTTTTTAGCAACCCCTTTCTATCTCTTTGCTACCATTACTGCAGCAGTGAAAGGAAATTTGTAATACTGAATTCCATTTTGTTTTTGTTTGCTTATTTCACGTTGCCGTGGCCAAAAAAAATCATCACCCAGGATCTAACCTGTAGATGATGAGCCGCTTCCTACTTACCTGAGCTGGTACTCAGATGACGTCTGAGGCCACACTTGCATTTTCATTTGGTTTTACCTGCCATAGTTTAACCTCAATTAGCATAGCCATAAAAAACCCATACCTTTACATCCATGCCACAAAGCGGCCTTAGAACAGGAAGCAGTCAGATTAGACTCTTAAAAGTCACACTTAAATGGTTTGTGGCTGTTGGATGTGAAAGATGGAACTAAGACAAAGTAGAGGGCCCAAATTATAAAGGTCAGGGAGCCAAGGAAACAAAAGAAGTAGTACTTACAAAATAGTACTTCTCTTGGATGCCGTAATTGTCGAAGAGTCACACCAACTTTTGAAGAGCATCTCCTCTACCAAAGTGGTGGAAGGTCTAGAACTTGAAAGAACCCCAGTTCTTTTTGAAGGTGAGATTTGTTAGCTTCCCACAGTATAAAGTTACTCATTCTGTAATTGGGCTATAAGCCTTCCTAGGGACATGGAAGAGTAAAACTTGTTAGGGAGCTAGAAAAAAGGACCAGTCATGTAATGCCTTGTTGTAAGGTTGATAGAGAAGGCTTTACTTTTTTTTAAATAATAATTTCTTCCACATTAATTTATTAAACATGTGCTACACTAGACATAGGGCAGATAGATGACCTAGTGGATGGAGTGCTGGGCATGGAGTCAGGAAGACCTGAGTTCAAAATTGGCCTCAGACACTTACTAGCAGTGTGACCCTGGGCAAATCGCTTAACTCTGTTTGCCTCAGTTTCTTCATCTGTAAAATGAGCTGGAGAAGGAAATGACAAACCACTCCAGTATCTTTGCCAAGATAGTCCCCAAAAGGGTTGTGAAGAATCAGACACAACCGAAAATGACTAAACAACAACAATGCTAGGCACTTGGTAGTACAAAAACAAGATGAAAAATGGACTCTGATCTCAAGGAGCTTATATTCTACTAGTAGGTGGGGAGGGCCCTCGAGATTTGCAAAAGTAAGTGCAAGATCATTTTAGAAGGGAAGCATAAAAGTGAGAGATAATACTAAGCTATTACAAAGTAGCTAGAGTAATACCTGGAGTCAAGAAGACTTGAGTTAGAATCCTTGGTTTCATTATCTGCCCCTTGGCAAGTCAACTTAACATCACTCAGACTTAGTTTCTCCAGCTATAAAATAAGGATAACAACAGCACCTACCTCAAAGGGTTGTTGTGAAGATTGAGTATGATAACATAAATTGTTATTTAATAGATTCTTAAAATAATTAGTAAATCTCTTCAGTGTATTTAATGTTTTATAGTTTGCAAACTATTTTTCTATTTATTATCCCATTTCAATTTTTAACCAGCCCTTTAAGGTGGCTAAAGCTAATACTATCTCTGCTTTAGAGGTGATGAAATAAAGATTCACAGAAGTCGAGGGATTTGCCCAAATGACATCTAATAAATACCCAAGATTGAAGCCAGTGTTTCTGACTGCAGTTCCAGGGCTCTTTCCACCCTCCCATGCTGCCAGGTTTTAGTGAAGTCAAGTGATTGGCTTGGGGGATGATGTGAATGCCTCAGTTAATGTCATTTTTTTCTGTATGTAATAAAGGAGAATTTTGTCATGAAACTTCCCCATTTTGATGTTTTTCAATATACTATATAACATTAAGCTAAATAAATTGAAACTGAAGGCCTGGAAGAAATAATAAAACATTATCAAGTTTTCCCTCATCAATTATTCCAAAAAATCCATTCCCTTTTATCAATTCTGTCAAAGGTTTAAATCATTTCCCTATCCTAAAACCTCATAAGAAGGTTAATTTCATTCTGATAAAAATTGGAGGAAATAAGGAAATGTAGGAATTAGCCTAGTTTTGTAAGTTTTCTAGCTCAATTTTAGGATGAAAGAGAATAAGACGAGCATTAGAATTTTAGAACTTTAAATGAAACGGGCCTCTGGATTCTCTTCTGAGCTGTGTCTTTCTTTTCTGGCATTTAGCAAAATGCTAAACTAGCCATTTTCTGTATCAGCATTACACCAGAAAAACAGAAGACCGATTGATATTAATACAGCATAGGCCAAAATTCAGCATAAGTTGGGTCTATCTTGAACCACATATAAAGAGGTCCAAAAGCACCAAAATCTTACTTCAGAGGCAATAGTAAGGCTCAAAATAAAAGACTCACAGGCCCCCAGTATAAAAATCATTTTTAAAGGCAAAGATGGCAGCAAATGTAACGCAATTCAGAAGGCTTGGTTTTAATTGGAATGCTAGCTATGTGGAACCCATTTGATCCCTTGCATCCTATTTCTTTATCTTTAAATGGGCAATATAATACTTGAAATATCTACACCACAGTATTGCTGTAAGGAAAGTCTTTTGTAAATCTTAAAACAGTATGATTGAATTGTTTTTTTTATTACCTTCTTTTGTTATGTCCTATGTTTAAAAAATGTTTTTGTTGTTGTTCATTTTTTTTTTCAGTCAAGTCTGACTCTTTGTGATCCCATTTGGGGTTTTCTTGGCAAAATACTGGTGTGGTTTCTCATTTCCTTCCCAGTTCATTTTACACATGAGGAAACTAAGGTAAATGGGGTTAAGTAACTTGCCCAGAGTCACACAGCTAGTAAGTGTCTGAGGTCAGGTTTGAAACCAGGAAAGTGACTCCTCCTAACTCCAGCCCTAGTATTCTTTCTACTGTGCCACCTAACATTGCCTTAACTGCTCAGAAAACACATTCCCTAACTGAGAAAAAAAACCTACTGTATTTAACTGGAGGGATATGTATATATCACATATAACCAGGCCATGAGGTGTCCTGTGCCAGAAACAATACAATTATGAGGGCATTGAGAGACCAGCTCTCAAGATATTTAAAGTATGGAAAGAAACCAAAGGTATAGAAAAAAATTTCAGGCTTTATTACTACACCCCCAGAAAAAAAGCGTGATAGTGTATCAGTAATTGCTGATCAGTATGTCTATTTTCCCATCTATATAAAATTTTATGATAATCTATGCACACACAAAGTACATTCTTGATGAATGTATTAGAAGGCATCAGGCAATGTTTTATAAGTGATATTCCTTAGCTGACTCCATCTTTATCCTTGTGCATTTGACTGACAGATGCGGAGAATACAAGATCCTATTGTGGGACTTGCTTTAGGAAGGCATAAAATCTTTTGATTTGGCATGAACCAATCAATACGTGTTTATTATATCCTTACTCTATGTCAGGTATTCTACTTATCACTAGGGATACAGAAAATAGTCCATGCTGTCAAGGAGCTTACATTTTACTAGATGAATTCAATAGTATCAGGGGCCACAAAGTTTTGTTCTTTTTTTGGTACAAGAATCATGAGTGGAATCATGGGGCGTTAGAATGCCACGTCCTTTGTAGTAGTAGTACTAATGTTGATTGTATTGTTGTCCTGTAAATAGTAAGTGGAAAAGAGTCAAAGACTATATAGATAGTGATAGGACAAGGATATCAAGATGGCCCCATTAATTAGGCAGTGGAGTCCTAGTGAATGGCTAGTTTTGATAAAGCATGGTCTAGCCCAGATAGATATTAAGGGATGAAGAGTTAACTTACTTACCTTACCTAGGATAACTACATCTTCAAGTTACTTTCAAAGCTGAATGGTTCTATTTCCCTAGAGCAAAATGACAGGGACACAGGAGGTCAGGAACCAGAGAGTTGCTGTTCCTGGTAAGGACAGAGGACAGCACGATTCTTTTGAGACCTGAGAGACAGAAGGGATAAAGCATGATATGGAGCTGAGAAAGTATGAAAGGGTGAGATAACTTGCTCACTTTCCATTCAGACCCTTTCTGAGAGATAAAGGGGTTGCTGTTATTGGTGTGGTGAAGCCTTCAGAGGAAAGACAGATGTCAAGTTAGCCAGGTTGGTTAGATTCTGATGTCCTGGTGGATAACTCAATCAAAGTACTTTCTTAAAAGCTCCCCTTCAATGAGGTGTCTCCCATGTTTACATCAAAGTTATGCAGAATGCCTTGAATGATAAAAAGAGACCTGATCATTTCGTCAGCTGAGGCTTAAAAAATAATGATGAGGCGTTAGCTCGGCAGAGATGTTCACTAATGCCATGTAGGAAATGCAGCATAGAGTTCAGGTTTAGTTGGGATTCCCTATATGTGGTGATGTTCTCCATAGCCCTCTATTTATGGACGACATTATGCCAAGTTTATCTAGTCCCAGAACACTGCAGAAACTCCTGGGTGGGGTCCATAACCCCTCAGAATAATCTGGCCAAACTATCCATACATTCAGTAAAATCCAAGTGGATAAAAAATGCCTAGTTTCCATGTTGCAGTATCTCCTGTTGTTGGATGGGCAACTTATTCAGCTCATCCGTCTTTGTGTAATGAAGAGTATTTGAGCCCAGAATTGAATAGGATGAGGGAGAGTAGAACGGATTGCCTTTTTGTAAAGTTCTTTTAATGTGATTTTGCCATCCATTCTAAATGTGAATTTATCCAGATTTATCCATCAGAGATCAATTTTTTTATACTTCATCCATTGTTGTATGAATTTAAGATGTGAAACCTATACCATAGTCTCTGGCAAAATGAGGATGAGTATCCCTTAGATGGGAATGGAAAAGACCAACTAGTAGGGTGCAGGGAAACCACTGGTGGCATAATTATTAACTCTAAAAACTGTCCTTTCTCTGTCCCATCCATTAAATGTCCCCTTTTTAGACGGCTTTCATATTCACCAGGTCAGGAGTCCTTTTGTCTGAAGAAGACCGTTCAGACCCTCTGGTTCCATTAGGCATCTTTAAAGATTCCATGTTCTTCAGGGATGTGCTTCCTCAGGGAGATAGTTGGGATGCATATAAATTGACATAATGGCGTACCAGCAATCTTAAACTGGAAAGAATAAAGGGCTGGAAACATTCAAATACATAACAGCAAAATTCATATGTTTGAAGTCCGATGCATCACACCAGGTTTGAAAGAATTCCTAATAGAGCTACTTTGCACGTGAAAAACAACACTACTGTTTTCATTGACCAATATATCAAACTTATTCCATTTGCCTTTTGGAGATTTTACACAGATGGCAGTTTTAGATGCTTATATTCAACATCATAATAATCTTTTTTTTTCTTTTTTGTTTCTTACCACTCTTAAAAGCATATGAATTTTTCATCCCAGAAGAAAAAAATGTTTCATTCAAATTTCAGCACAAATTCTACCTTCTACAAGAAGCCCTTCTCCAAACCTCAAAATGCTAGGACCTTCCCTTTGAAATTATCTCCAATTTGTCCTGTATATCTTGTTTGAACATAGTTTGTTGGCATGTGGTCTCTTTCATTAGCCTATGAACTCCTTGACAGCAGGGACTGTTTTTGCCTTTCTTTGTATGCCCAGTGTTTACTTTAGTGCCTAGAATACAGTCGATGCTTAATAAATGCTTGCTGACTTGACATGACTAGACTTCCACAAATGTTGTTTGGTCATTTCGGTGGTGTTTGACTTTTTGTGACCCCATTTGAGGTTTTCTTGGCAAAGATATAAGACATTCCTTTTCCAGCTCATTTGAACGATGAGGAACTGAGGCAAATAAGGTTAATTGGTTTGCCCGGGGTCACATAACTAGTAAGTGTCTTGAGGTCAGATTTGAATTCAGGAAGTTATTTTCCTGATTCTAAGCCTAGTGCTCCATTAGTGCACTACTCCATCTAGCTGCCCTGACTACCACAAATAGAAAAGACTATTTTAGAAATTGGTGGGTTTAAAATCAGAAAAGTAAATTATGCCAACTTACATTGATTATTCCTTTGATATTTGCAGAGGGGAGGGGGGCAACAGTCCATGTTATTCAGAGCATCCCTTGTTAAGGGAAAAGACGCAGGGAGCATGTGGTTTGTGTGGTTCAACATAAAGCTAGCCACAGCCATACATTAAATTTGAATACTTTGTTGTACTAGGAAGAATTCCTCTCGTGCTTCATACAAAAGGACACTGCATGTGCACAGTTGGAATTTTTGCAGCTATTCATTGTAGCAGTAGCTAACATTTTTTAGCATTCTATACCATTGAATCAACCGATAATTTTGGAGGCAACTCTGCAGGAGATATCTAAGTGAATAATGCTGTTCCATAATAAACCAGCCACCAAATGTTTCCTGTATATAACAGCCATGCATTATCATGATGTTAAAGCAAAATGTCAATCCTAAGTAATTCTTACACTATCATGGTTTGAAGAAATACTTTACACTTTGTCTTTGAAAGGAAACAATAGACTAGAGCTCTCCTTTTGTGAGTTTTGTAACCAGAAAATGCCTTAACAATAAAGAGATGATCATTGAGTCTAGTCTGTATTGAGAAATCAGACTGAGAGAAAGACTTGTGTCAATCCAGTCAATCAGAAAATGGTGGTGGCCACATTTTGCTTTTTAGAATTTGTAAACATCATTTAGAAAACTTACTGGGTATAGATTATGTCTTTGATCTTAATGACAATAAAATCATAGTGTTGAATAAGATCACACTAAATTCATCTCAAGAGTTGCCTTTTTTTTTTTAAAGACTTCGTCTCCATATCTTACCCAAGTAAGAAGTATAGAAGCTAATCACAGTCCTGGTCCTGTTCTGCCAATCATAAGAGCTTTGATGTGTTCTGTATCTGACCTGGACTAATTTATCCTTCTTTCCCCAATCTGATGGTACCCCACTCCTGTAAGCTCATCATACTGATGTTGAACTTTGTGTAGACACCCACCCATCTTAGCCCACTGCAGCCCAGAACTCAAGAGAGCCTCTCTGGCAGCTGGAGTTATAGGTATGTACCACCACCATGCCAGGTTGCAGGAGTGTTTCCCTTCATGGTATATATACATCAGGCTATAGCAAATCAGGAATCAGGACAATATCAGGATCAGATCCTCTTATATAATCTAAGCCTATTTTTTGTAGTTGTTTTTATAGTTATTCTCTTTTGGGCTATTGTCTGTAAGTTTTGGAACCACTAGTCTAAACCAGGGTGGAATTTGGCAGCCTTTCAGAAGTAGCGTGCCAAGTTTTCCTTCAGTTACTCTCCTGTAATGGTAGGGGACAAGAAAAGTGGTAGCTGTTCATCATGGGAGGATCTGGGTATGGCGGAAACAGTAAAATCATCCTGGAAAAATACTTCCCCTAGGCTTGTGGCAACAACAGTAAACATAATAAGCCCCAGCATGTGTTAGAGAATCACCTTTTAAAATGTAATATGGGAAGAATTTATACCTTAATTATTGGTTAATATCAGAGATTAGTTAACTGCTAATTTATATGAGGAATGGCACATGAGGAAGTGGGATACCAAGAAAGAGGAAAAGAGTTGGTGGCAGAGGAATGTGATAAAGTCAAACTTTACCAATTCACCAGATTTACCGATTTGCCATTTATCTTTACCAATTTACCTTTCCTGTCTCAACAATGCAAATTTGACCTCACCTTTGGTATGTATACCATAGACTGCTAATCCTTCATCTGACTTATGCTTTTTAATGAACATAACTGTGGGACAAAGCCCAGATCCTGGCTAGAAATACAATAAGCTCTCTCTTGTCCCTTTTATTTCCAGGCCTATCACACTGTCACTGGAAGAAAAAAGCCTGTGTCACAGGGCCAGGTTATTAAAAAGTCCTGGCTGGTTGTTATGTGGCACTGTTTTCTTTCTGAGATGCTTGTAAATAGGTTTTGTGATTATCTCTTCCCCCCTCCTCAAGTTGTTCCCTGGGTATTAACATTAAGTGGGCAGGTTTTTAACTTCCAAAATTGTGCCCCTCTAAAAGAAAAAGAATGATTAAATGATGGCAAAAATGTTTTGCTTCCCCGGATGAGTTTTGGTAGAATGTAATAAGCATAAAATAGATGAGCTCAACCATCACACATCTTGTAGGCCAGATGCATTCTCAGAAGGGTAATATTTTGCACACTCTGGGTGCCCTCATCATTAGGACAAAACACGTGGAGAATGAGGAATGCAGAGCATAGCACAGGATACACAGCAGGCAGCCTTCTGCTTTGATTAAGATGGAATATTGCATTCCTGGACCCAGGATCTCTCATGTTACAGGGACCCAGGGGCTGCACTTACACATTAAAGTTCCATTCAAATTAGCCGCTGTCTGCAGACCCCTCCATTCAAATTAGCTGCTGTATCCAGACCCCAAGCAAGAAGCTATTAAACTCTCAGGCATAAGGGTTATCAATGTAAAGAAAATATGGTGGTGTGTTCTTGATTTTCAGCTTTACCTTGTGGATTAGTTGCTTATGCTTAATTGTGAACCAAAAAAAAAAAAGAAATATGAAAGACACTGGTATTAAGATTTACCATCGCCAATTCCCAAAGGGCTCATTCTGTTAGCCACGTTGACCTTTGCATTGTGAAGACATCTACCGGTTATAATGCAGAAAAACTAGATTCACAAGAACAACCTGTTATGAAAAACAAAACACCATATTAATTTTGTAGCATGGGATTGTTTTAACTCTTTACTGTTCTCTTTTTAATGACTTAGTGAGTTCAGGCTCAACCCTATGTTGTTCCTCATTACGGGGATGATATTTAAATCAGACAGTCATTTTTCCCTCATTCTAATGACCTCTCCACCATGTTTCCCTCTTCCACTACCTGAGTACCACATCCTAATGCATGTGGACAGAGTTTGCCTCCGTGTCAGAATGCCTTTGTTTTCCCTTTGTCCTACTGCTTCCTTCCTCACACTCAGTTCTGTTTAAAAATGATTTGGCAACAAGTAGTGTGCAGAGTCTCCTTGTAGTCAGTGGGATAGCATTTGGTTCCTCTCTCTTGTTTCTTTCTAGCCAGGGGGAAATTTGTGACCAGTAGAAAAGTCACGAGGCGAAAAGTATCCAAAAATGAAGAGGCAGGGCACAAAAATCCAAAATGGCAAACTCTGTACACCGCCAGCATCAGCACCCCTGTGCTGCTGGCTCAGTGGTCTGTATGATCAAGAAGAGCACACACCACACCGCCTGGGATCGAATGCTTTCAGTCTGTTCCTCAATAGCCTATCAGAGAACATGTTGGACTGCAGCCTAGAAACAGACAGACTACGCTATGAATAGGAACTTTTCTGACTTGTCTGTGGTGGCAATGGGTATTTATTAGGCCTTATTTATTTGTTGTGATTGCAACAACAGAATGATTTATAGCCTAGTCAGGCTGGAAATAATGTGAATGGGAAGTTTCACAGCCACAGCCGAGTTCATCCAACGTGTTCCATCTGTTCAAAGCAAATGCAGAATTCCACTCCTCAGTGACATCTTTGTGCCGATTGTTTATTTTTCAAGCTTTTGAAATGCTGCTTTCCCCCCCTACACTCCTGTTTGCTAATGTCATGTGCTAGAGTTATGTAGTACCAGCCGGCACAAATCCCAGGTTGCTTTCTCTGTTATCTTGAGCTGCAAAAACATTTTCATTATTATTATTCTTTCTTATGCATTAGAATCTTGCTCCATTTCATCTATCAAATCTGAAAGGTCACCTCAGAAATTGTGTCCTAGAGTTGTCTTAAGAAACCAACAGCTCAGCAAAAAGGAGACATTTTGGGGTATAGCTTCAGTTTTGTCTCACTATAAATATGATATTTCATCTTTTTCAAATCCTCCCCATACCATACATCCTATTAAGGAGGTAGAAACAGGTACTGTGAGTTTGAGGCAAGAGAACTGACTCTATGGAACCCATGTTCACTTATTAGGCAGAATTCTCCACATTTTAAACTCCATGTTTCCATGTTAAGAAAAATTCAAAAATCATAGTATGAGCCTTAACATAGTTCTTCCCCATGGATTCTGTGAATCTAAGTCTAATCTCTGGCTGAAGCAGGTGTTCTCTGATAGAGGCATACAGTCCCAGTGATATCCAGATTTCAGGAAGAGAAAAATATCTACAAGGAGAATAGTTTCTGAAGTAAACCTAACCAGAAGTAGGACTGAATAGAATTAATACCAGACTGGTTTTCTTAAAATTCAGACCTGAGCCATATCTCTCATGTACTCACTTACTGGTACCTCTAGGAAAAAAAATTCAAAGTTCTTAGCATGGCAGTTAGTGCTTCCCATAATCCGATTCCCACCTACATTCCAGTTTTATTTTGCATCATTTTTTTTTCTTTCATATACTCTACTTCCTAGACCAGACAGCTTACTAGTTCTTCTGCCTCTATACCTTTACCTATTATCCTTCATATTTGGAACCCCATTCCCTTCTTACCTTAATCTTACCAAATTCTAAGATTCCCTCAAGACACAGCTCAGGTACCATTTCCTATGTGATCCCCTTCCTGATCTCCACATACCAGATCTCAGCATTCTGTCCCTCTTAAAATTACTTTGTGTGTATCTTGAATTTACTGACGTGTACATTTTGTGTACTGCCAGTAAACAGTAAGCTCATTGAGGATAAGGACTATTTTGCTTTGTTTTGTTTTTCTTCATTATCCACAGGGCCTACCAAGTGTTTGGCACACAGTAGGTACTTCTTAAGCATTTGCTGAAGTTAGTTACTGTTGAATTATAGTACTACATATCAAAACTAAAAAAAAAAAATCGATGTAGGAGCAACCCTGATACTTATATTATATTATAGAAGTGATGTAGAAATATGTGGATGCTCGCTGAAACTTAGAGAGCTTTGTTTCCACTAACTACATCCTTCCCCTTTCTAGATGAACACATTGACCAACCACCTACAGTATGAATCTTGTAGGCTAACCTTCCCGGAGGAAAATTTCTTGTCTATCTATTTCTACCAAGCTAGCTATGCTATGGATTGTGAACGTTAATGTGGGATATGCTATACATATCATCATGGTTCTGAGACTTTACTGATTTCATTCATGCCTGAAAGAATATCACTGTCTACTAAGTACACAGGAATTGGAGTGTGTCAGGTCATTTTATGCCCTTTCTAGCAGAGTTAAAGGTAAATCTGAACTTAAAAAAAAGTAGCATCGTGGAACCTTCAACTTCCTAAAAGGCTTTTATGAAATGTATCAAAAATTTTAAGGATTCATTCTCCCTGTTCAGGTGAATCCTTAGACTTCTGTTCCAAAGGCCTACCAAAATAGCGTGCTTTTACTGTTGGAAAGAATAGAAATGTTAAGAAATAATATGAGAAATAGTTCAGCTTCTTGGAGAAAAGTGCTGTGTAAATATAAGGTAGCATTATTGTATCTGAAAAGATCCGTCAGCCTAATAGTTCTAAAAAGCAATAAAGCTGGCTTTCTAACATATTTGTATTGGTGTGGGATTTGGGGTTAGCTAGGAATAATTCCCATAATTAGTCTTAACTTGGAGACATATACATATGTATATACATGTGTACATATATATGCTGCTGTTCAGTTGTTTCAGACTCTTTGTGACCCCATTTGAGGTTTTCTTGGCAAAGATGCTGGAGTGGTTTGGCATTGAAACTGAGGCACACAGGGTTAAATGACTTGTCCTGGGTCGCACAGCTAGTAAGTGTCCGAGGCTGGATTTGAACTCAGGTCCCCCTGGCTCCAGGGCCAACACTCTATCCACCGTGCCACCTTTATGTTCATATTAAGTGGTTGAATTTTTAATGATTATTGCTGGTGGTTCCCTGTATTAGAACTGATAATTTATGATTTCTGCATTCATTCCTCCATGATACTAACTTAACTTGACAAACCACTTCATATAACTATAGTTTTTATATATATTGATATAAAATAATTTAAATGAATTTTCCTTTTAGTTATCATACCCATGTGCATATATACATAAAATAAAACTCCCTAAACTCGTGTGTTCATATTAATTCTCTTTTATATTCATATGTATGTGTCTCTGTGTGTTGATTTTATGAGAAATGTGCTATGATAGCTAGATAGATAGAGAGGAGCTGGGTCTGGAGTCAGGAAGACTTCTGGCCTCTGGCACTTACTAGCTGTGTGACCTTAGGCAAGTCACCTAGCCTCTGTTTGGCTAAATCCACTGGAGAAGGAATGGCAAACCACTCCAGTATCTTTGACAAGAAAATCCCATGCACAGTATGGTCCGTGGGATCACAAAAAGTCAGACACAAGTGAACAACCACCTCATTCGTAGAGCAGCTAGGTGGCACAGTGGATAGAATGTTGGTCCTGGAGTCAGGAAGATTCATCTTTGTGAATTCAAATCCAGCCTCAGACACTTACTAGCTGTGTGACTCTGGGCAGGTCACTTAACCCTTTTTGCCTCAGTTCCTCATCTGTCAAATGAGCTGGAGAAGAAAATGGCAAACCAGTCCAGTATCCTTGACAAGAAAACCCCAAATGGGGTCATGAACAGTTGGGTACGACTGAAATGACTCAGCAGCAGCAGCATGCAAGGTAAACTATGGCAACAGGCCAAGAGGGTTTTTTTTTTTTAGTGTATTTGATATGAAATAAGATCAAAATAAGATCTGATTGTATCTGTATAAAAGTTATACTTGATCTAAGCACATGGTATGAAGTAAAAGAAGCCTATTAGTAATACTGCAGTGTAAAAAAATCTTTGAGAAGTTAATCATGAATTTATTCTATAGACGCCAAAAAAAAGTAGTGTTTAAACAGAATTATATTGGAAAATTATAATTTTAAGATATTATAGTCAATTTTTTATTTATTAAACCCAGGTAATCCCTTTATCACATGGGAAACATGTAATAAGATGAAGTGTTGGCCACACAACTATGCATATTCGGAAAGTGAATCTGTGTTGTGTTCCATCTGTTTTTCATAAGCCAGTAGCATTATATACATTGTAACTTGTATTCACATGACAGATCTCTGTATAATTCCTTTGATAATCTCCCAGTTGTTTCCTAATCCTAAACCTTTACGTGGTGTAAACGAAGTGTAAGCAGTTAGTCTTAGACATTTCCATTGGAATGATGTTAATAATAGAAAGAAAAAAAATAGTACCTTATGAAACATGCTGGAGAATGCATGCTACATCTCTCTATCGACTTTGTGAGATCCCATGAGTCACTACTTTGGAACTTTTGTTTTTGTTCACAGTACAAGGTTAAGAGAATTACAGTTAAGAAGTTGCTTAGGGGTATGCTTTTCTCTTTATTGGAAGTTGATGATGTACATTCATAAATTTATACTCTACATTATGTTCTAGCAATATGTTAATGCTGAGCTCATAAGATTAATCAGGCCACATGCTGTCCTGTGGTTTCACTAATATAGTTCTGAGTAACATCAGCATTTTAGCTGACCAAAAAAAACCACAACTTTACAGGACAGTATGTATGTAAGCAGAACTAACAAGGCACAGTAAAAGCTGAAACTTAGATTTTTTTTTTCTTTATGGCACATGTTATAAAGTAGCATTCTTTTGTTATATTGCTAGGAGAAAAATAAGGGAAGGGCATTTGATTCCTAAAGTCCACCTCCATGTCACCCTATATTAACATCACACTGGACCTCCCCAAACTATGTAAGCCCATTTTCACAAGTCTAGAAATTCTGCCAAGTAGCCTAGCATTGTGTGACCTTTTATCCTAATGAATGAATAGAATCTCTCCCTTCCCTGTAGCCCATATTATTTTGTTCATTATTTTGCATTCCTTCAAAAACTCAGTTACTGGAAATCTATTGAGAGCCCAGCTCACATTTCCTTCCCTTGCGGGCAGTGATGGGAATACTGCTTAATTGAGTTTTGACTATTCTGTCATCTTACCATTAAATAATAAGTGGGAACATGATGTCAAATCTGACCCTAACTTTGTGGGGATCTATAACGTAAGTATCATGTGACTAATTTCTGTTAATGATACTAATAAGTGTGCCTACATATCAGTGATCAAATAAATTCTCTGATATGTTTTCCCAATTTACATTTATATACGTATTATATTTGTATCCCTCACATAAAAGAAAGCCATTTAACAAAATCCCAAAGTTATAGTAAATTTATAACATTGATGAATCCCTTCAAGAACAACAGCTTCTGTTCAAATGTATGCCCATCATCTTGTTCTCATTATAACCACCAATTGGAATCTTACTGTATCTTACTCCATAACATAATCTCTGTCTTCATTTCTTATAGCACAAAAGTTTTCTCATTACAATCATAAATCGCAACTTATTTAGCCATTCCTCATTTGATGAGCGTTCTTTTAGTTTCCAGTTTTTGTCACTACAAAAAGAGCTATTATAAACGTTTTTGTACATACAGGATCTTTTCTTAATTTTTTGATCACTTTTGGGTGTAGTCCTAGCAACGGTATAGTTGAGTTAAAGGCCATGCAATATTTAGTAACTTTTTATATATAATTCCAAAAAGTTTTCTAGAATAGAAAGAAGACTTACCTGAACTGATGCAGAGTGATGTAAACAGAGCCAGAAGAACCATCTATATTATAAAAATTAACAATTTAACAATAGCTAAAACTTACATAGTACTCCCTATGTGTGTGCCAGGTTCTATACTAAGTGTTTTACAGTTATCTCATTTGACCCTCACAACAACCAGGGAATGTAGATACTATTATTATCCTCATTTTTGCAGATAAGGAAACTGAGGCAGAAGAGGTTAAGTGACTTGCCTAAGGTCACACAGTTAGTGTCTGAGGCCAGATTTGAACTCAGTTCTTCCTGACTCCAGGCCCATCACTCTATCCACCATGCCACCTAGCTACCCCCAGTTTTGAAGACTTTTATAAATTGATGAAGAATGAAATAAGAACTAGAACATTTATAAACAAACAACAATATTGTAAAGCAAAAACCTTTAGAAACAAGAATTATGATTTAATATAACTAATCATGATTCCAGAGAACCAATGATGAAACATACTAGCCACTTCCTGACAAAGACTAAATTAATTTAGCAAACAGAATGATATATACATATATGTCTACATAGTACATGCATGCATATTTTTACACATCAAAAGTAGAATTTGTTTTGCTTGACTATGCATATTTGTTACAAAGAATTTGTTTTTCTTTTCTCCTTGTTTCTAATGGAGTAGAAAGTGGGAGGGAGAGAAAATAGATCTGTGTTAACTTTTTAATAAAGAGGTGAATGGTGCTACAGATGTAGAATTTTTTTGCCAGCCTTTTCAGATGTTGTTGTATTGCTAGTTTTACTTAAATGTTTTACTTGGTTACAAAATACTTCTCCCAGAGTTGGGTGGGGGAGTATCTGTAATTTTCAAACAAAACATATGAATAAAAACATTTAAAGAAAAGAAGCTACCTGTAGAAGCAGATTGAAGCTCCTATTGTGTGGCTGTGTACCCAGAGTCATTCAGAGATATGATAGGTCAGAGGCAAATTGGGTCCTTTCCTTCCTGGTTCCAGCTCTCTAGAACCTGATGCACCAGTGAAACAGCCTTGATTAAAATGTGTGTAGTTCATCAATGTGCCTCAGAACCTATTTGAAGGGGCTGTTAGGTGGCACAGTGGATAGAGCACCGTCCCTGAAGTCAGGAATACCTGAGCTCAAATGCGGCCTCAGACCAAACACTTGACACTTACTAGCTGTGTGATCCTGGGCAAGTCACTTAACCCCAATTGCCTAAAAAATAAATTCATTAATTAAAATGAATGTGTTTTTCTAAAAAAAAAAATAACCTGTTTGAAGAAGAAGAAGTGTAGGGGAATGGAAGAAATTCTAAATCCATTGCATGCATAGTTAATATGACATCCTTGATCATCAAAGTAAGAGAATCCTAAATAAATATACAATTGTGTTAAATCTGAGCCCATAACAAAGCATATCTAGCTTTCCCCAACAAAATATACACTCTGGGTCTTTTCCCCCCTACAGCTTAGTGACCCAGAAAGATTCATTTATTATTTATTTAAGCAATACATCACACAGACAAGATTCATTGACATGAAGGTATTTCATTTCGAACTGTCCTACAGGGAAACAATCAGCCCAAATAAATCCTACAAATCCTCTCCAGTTGAGGTTACAGTGATTGATTCGTTTTTACATTTGCCAACTGCTCAGAAATGCAAGTAGCATCTTTTCTTCCTGTGTTTAATGAGGCTTTCTTACCTGTGGTTCATAGTGCTACTTGTCTTACCTAATAAAATAACCTTTCTAGAAGGAACAGAGATGGGCACTCTGCCTCAACTTCCTGAGATAAGTAGGTATTTGGCTTCCTTTTTCACACCAGATAACACAACTATTGTTAAATAATGGATGAGTTTTTACTTCCTCTTTGAAAGTCCACCTTGTTATAGTGCCTGTCTTGCCAAAAGGAAGATTTGATGTCTCTGGTCTGGCAGAAACAGGGTTCTACCTATCCAAATCCCAGGGATTTTGAAATCATCCATTTATAGCTTATGGCCTCATTATAGAATGCAAAGGCCTTTACTTCCAAGATCATAAGCAGGTATAAAATGGAAAGGGCTTGTGGATTTTTTTTTAATTTGAAGTTTCTTGAAAGGATACAGTCCTACTCTGGCCCCTATGATTACCATCAACCTACCTGGAATCAGTTTCTGATTTCTCCATACTCAGATTTCTCATAAAGTTTTGTCTAGAGTTCTACTGGACACAATGCAGTATCAAAAGTATTTGTGTGCCTCATCTTCCCCTCCATTAGACTGTGAGATTCTTAAGAATAGGATTTATACTATAGCAGGAATTCTTAACCTGGGATTCATTTTTTTTCCAATACATTGTTCACTATTTCAATAGTTTCTTTTGTAATTCTGTGTATTTATCATTATTCTAAAAAGGGTCCCATAGGACTAAGCAGCCTGCCCAAGGAGTCCATGACACAAAAAAGTAAAGACTCCCTTCCTATGTTATGGCTACTTGGTATTCTCAGGATGTAGCTTTCATAGGACCTTGCACATAGTAGATCCTTATTAAGTATTGAATTGAATGAATCTACTGAAAATTATCTGGCAAATGTACATTTGGACAGCAGCATTCACAGCAAAGGGCCCTCCATGTATACAGATAAGCAAATACAAGATAAATACAAAACAGTCTACCCAATAAATGCAAAGAATTGTGGGGGGGGAGCATTAATGGCAATAGAGATCAGGAAGGGCATTGGGTAGGAGGTTCCTTTGGGCTGAATTTGGAAGAGAGCTAGGAATTTCAAGTACTGTACTTAGGCAGGAGATCATTCTAAGCGTGGGAGACAGACTGAATAGGTACAGAGGCAATCGATGTAAAATTGTGTATGAGGAAAATCAAATAGTCCAGTTTGACCAGAATGTAAAAAGAATGATGGGGAGTTGTGTGAAGTGAGTGTGGAAGTATCGGAACCAGATTGCGAAGGGCTTCAAATTCTAGGAGACTTTGTACTTCATCCTAGGGACAAGAGGGAACACCTGAGGATTTTTTTTTTAACATAGTGACATGGTCAGACCTAACTTTAGGAATATCACTTTAAAAGCAATGTGGAGATTGACTAAGAGAAGGGAGAGACTAAAAGTAGACACCCATTTCAGAGTCTGTTGCAAGAGTCCAGCCATGATAAGGACCTGTAACATAGTTGGATACAGCTGTGAGATAGGTTTTAGAAATGTAATCAAGAAGTTGTTGTTGTTCAGATGTTTCATCTGTGTCTGAATCTTTCTGACCCCAGTCACGATATTCTTGATAGATACTAGAGCGGTTTGCCATTTCCTTCTCCAGCTCTTTTTATAGATAAGGAAACTGAGGCAAAGAGAGTTCAGTGACTTGACCAGAGTCACACATCTCATATGTATCTGAAGTCTGATTTGAAATCAGGAAGAGGAATCTTCCTGACTGCAGCCCCAGCGCTCTATCCACTGTATCACCTAGCTGCCCCATAATCAAGAAGACTTGGCAGCTAATTGTATGTGAGAGACAAGGGAGAACCCAAAATGGTTCTGAAGCCATGAACCTGGAATGTTGTTGCCAAGTTGCCCATTAACTGTGGATTCATTTTTGTTTATTTAACTTCAGCCACCCTCTTGAAGAATCATACTGGGTGCCACATTCTAAATTTAAATGTGGCTATCTTACCTGAATTTACAGATGCAAAAATATACTTTGTGTCAAGCACTCCAGTCTTACAAGAGCTTCCAATTTTTCACAACTAGGATAAAAGGATGACATGCCGTAGTTTGTTAGAGTTTTGTGTTTGTCATTTCAAGGGAAAAGGATGTAAATTAGAGGCAAGCCATTCTGAAAAGCAGAGAAATATAGGTGGATGCTCCTTGGACTGGAAATTAGAAGTTCATGGTTCCAATTCCTGTTTAATATTTATTATTTGTGTCTTCATGGGCTAGTCACAATCTCTCTGTCTCCTTTTCTTCATGTGAAAAATAGAGGCAACAATATTTGAGTTACCTACACTGCAAAATTGTGAGGAAAATGCTTTTTAAAGCTTAAAGTGCTGTATAGATGAATTGTTCTCATCAATATCCCAATTTCTCACTGCATTTCCCTGTCATCCCCTAATCATCATGTTAAAACAATCACATTTTACAATAAAGAGCTGTGTTTTAAGTAAAAGGTGCAGTAGAGCCTTGGCCTCTGCAGCTATGTAATATTTTCTATGCAAAACTTCTTTGACAGAAGCATTTTTTTTCTCATTCTCTGAGTCACGTGGGCACAAAGAGAATGGAATAGGGTCCAATCAATACCTTCTTGGATTTTAACCCTCATCTCTGTTCTATATCATTTATAGAAATCTGCCACTCAACAGAAAAGCATACCTATTTGACAATGTTCAGACAGATCAATGACTATTGAATTGAATTGAAATTAATTTGAGGCTTGCACCTTAGAGTATAACATATGTATTAAGGAAAATGAATATAGGCTGTAACTTGCTTATTATGTAGAATTCCAACCTTTGTTCTTTTGGTAAAATAGATGCCTTTTTTTTTTAGTCTTCCCTCTTTTATAATTTTTTGGTTAATTGTTTTTCTCCTAAAATCTAGGTGAATGAAGCCTTCTCTGCACCAGGCTTCTTTCTGGAGCCACTTAATACAACATTTCCCAAACTAATTTAGCCATGAAACACTGTATCCTCTGAATATTTTGATGAAATTCATAAATGCTGATCTGAGATGGAGGACTTCTGAGTATTAAACATGAAATTATATATGTATCACAAATAACATTTTAAAATTCTATACATACATTATTCTTTGAAAGAGACTTTTTAAAATCATTCTCTAAGTAGCTTGGGTACAAAGGGAATGGGATATTGTCCAGTCAGTACCTTCTTGGATTTTAATCCTCATCCTTGTTCTAGCTCGTTTTACAGAAATCTGCCACTCAGCAACTGAGCACGCCTATTTAAAGATGTTCACACAGATCAGTGAATTACAGTTAGGCTTAATTAGGCATATTAATTTCTGTTTTGTGTCAGAATTGCCCAAATTCCCCTAAGGATATTCCATACTCCTAAGAGTTCAGTGTGGGGATTGATAGGGCAAAGGATGAATCCAGACAAAAGTTTCCTCAGAAAGACTGAGGAAGAAGGAAGCATTTTCAGCTTGGGGCAGAGAGGGTGGGGTGACAAGGAAGGTTTCAGGGAATAGATGAATTTGAGTTGAACATCCAACCAAGGGAAGGATTTCAACAGGTGGTGATCAGGAGGGTGCTCATCCCAGGCACGGTGAACGGCCAATGCAAATTCGCAAAGGTGGGAGTTGCCATGTGAAGTTTGGGGAACAGCTAGTGTTTGGGGAACATGCAAAGTGCATGAAGGCAAGTGGTATGATGTAAAGCTAGATAAACTGGGATCAGACAGATGGAGGGAATTAAAGTTCCACACCCTCCTTTAAGGGACCTAGAACTAGATCTAGGATGCTTAGGAGGGGGGAAATTAAGTTTCATCTAAAAGTGATCGTAAGCAACTATCATTCTGACATACCAAGGTTTATCTTTGTCACATTGTTTCATAAAATCTTGAATGGAGGAGACCTTGGACATCATAGCATCGTAGGGTCATTGTTATGGAAAAGATCTCAGAAGTGTCCTAGTTCAACCTGCTCCCCACCCCAATCCCCATTTTACTGATAGGAGCCCTGAGGGCCCCTTCCCCATCCCCAGAAAGTTAAGTAACTTGCCTCAGTACATGTAGGTAGTCACAAAACCAGGATTCAAACTCAGGTTCCGAACCTGACTCCATATCTAGCATTTCTTTCCCCACTATTCCATGAAGCTCTTCTTAGTGTTAAAATTGTTCCTTTACAAGCAACTTTCCCATTTATCATGAGTGCTTTTTCTTATTTTACTCCTCTTGCTCCCAGCACATAAATTTTAGGAAAAATTGGGAGGTAAGAAAATGATAGAAAGAAGACACCTAGAACTTTTGGTTACCAGTATTGACATTGAAAATATAGCCTCCAATAGTTATTTACAAATTTCCTATACTTGGGCTTTCTAAGACTGTATACATAATTGCGTCCAAGATCAAGATAATTAACTGTTAGAGCTTTTATCACCATATTTTGAAAAAGTGGAACAAAAAGCAATAAAAATTATTGAAATCAATAATTATGAAGGACTAGATTGTGAACTTTCTTTTGTTTTAAAATCGGTTTATATTTAGTTCATATTTCCATCTTCACTAGTAAGGGTGGTTTTCTTCTTTTTTTGTGGGCTTTTTGTTTTGTATTTGTGGGGAGGGTTTTTGTGCTTTTAAGAAAAATTGGGTGAGGGAAAGCCATGGAGACTGAAATTGCTGTCAATTATTGTACACCTCTTATTTCTCTCAAAGGTCTCCATCAATAAAAGTTCCCCCAAATTTGATATTTTTGATTGGTAGTCACTCCTCTTTAAGTATCCCAAGCAGCATGGCTGGGTGACTTGAGTCTTGACATTTTGAAGTTAAATAGGCTTTTCTTTTTAAATCCCTTCAGTTGTTTAGTGAAATGTGGCAGTTTTTTTCCCCCATTGATATATAAATAGTAGGAAGATTAGTTTTGAAAGCACATTATAAAGCATATTGTAAAATGCAAAAAGAGGGGGGGAAAGACTATACCATAATGTCAGCTACAGCTTTGGGGTTGGGGGTGGGGAGGGAGGCAAAGATACAGAAATGAAAGGAAATGGCCTAGAGCCTAATAGCTGCTTCATTGAAGAGCACCATTAATGTCATGTGAATTGAAAGCATTGTGATAAGGAAGGTCATTTTTATATACTTTGCTTCACTTAAAAGTTGTTCAAAGCTGCATTTGGACTGGATTCAGATAGGTGATTGGATTGGACTCTCTTCTTAAAGTTACACTTGACCTACTATTTCATGCTTCATGATTTGGATAGGGGGAAGAAAAGCCAAATTTGCCACCACCAAACTCGTTATTTATTTTTGTCTTTCCCATTCACCTAATGGATTCCTAACATTCAGGTCTTGTTAACAGTAACGTCCATGTTAGGTGCAAAAATGAGGAGTGAGGTTCTCTTCTGAGCTATTCAGTTTATTTTTTGTAGACTTGGGAACACAAAATAAAAGTTGCAAATGACATTTGACTGCTGAAATTGCTGTTAAAAATTCTGACTTTTTAAAAAAAAATTTTAGTAGAGTAAGTAGTCCTTCCATTATTGACCAAAATATTGTCTGATTAAATGAGTCTAGTAGATTTACTTGTCAATGAGATAATCATTCTAGCCTTAGGGATAAAATATGTTCATTGTAAAAAATAAATGAAGACTGTGCTATGGAATTCAAAGAATGGCAATATTAAAGCATTCAAGGTCCCACATACTAAATGCAGATGAAATCTACTTCTATCTAAAAAGGCAGAATTATTTGTCAAATGGAATAAGTGTTTACTGTTATGTCAGCATGAAACTCTTTAATGACTCATTCCTCAAAACTACCCATAATTTCAAACAGTATAGGTCATATTTATAAGCCTTATTTTTACAAATATATATATACATATATAATATATGTATGTATTTATAAAATGTTGGTATATATCAATATCCATACCTATATATAAATATGGGTATTTATATAATATACATGTACATGTATAATGTACATGTAGGTAGGTGTATGCTATTAGTGATTGTATATTTTCTGCCTGACAACTCAGATTCCTCTTCCTTCTTGAAGCCCTGCCTGATCACCCCAATTGTTAGTGCTCATTCTTCATGATTTTCTGTATATTATATTGAGTAGAACTATGACATAGTAGAAAAACAACTGGCCTTGAAGGTGTCAAGATTTGATTTTAAGTCGTCCCAGCTCTGGCACATACTGGCCATGTTACCCTGGGCAAGTCACAAGCTCCAGGGCTCTAGGCTTGTAATGTCAAACTCAGAAGGAAGCACGGGCCACTAAACTATACAATAAGGATCCTTAGGCTATGTAATGATTTAGAAAGCCACATTATTAGCATTACCCGTGTTTTATTGTATTTTTACTTATTTTTAAAAATATTTCCCAAATGCATTTTTATCTGGTTCAGGGGTCTAGGCGGCATGAAGAGCCTGGGGCCATATGTTTGACACCTCTGTTCCAGGCAGTGAGTTGCAGAGAAGTCAATATGCATTGGTGGAAGGAGTTTTCCTCACTTGGAAGTGTTGTATTCCATTGAAATCATAGGTCCAGGCTCTTTCCCTATTTTTATTTGTGAATGTACTTACATTTTGTTCTCTGCTTGGTAGCCTAACTGCTTATTTTGCACAAGGCTTTGTAAAGCTTTTAATAAATGTTTGGGTTTTTTCCCCATTAAATTTAAAGGTGGAAAATATTTGAAAATAGGATTTTATACTGTAAGAGAGAGATTTTGTCTTTTCATGTAATCATACAACTACATCCACCCAACTTACACAGTCATGTTGTAGGACCTTCAGTGGAAGACAGTGGAAGGTGGGCCACCATAAGGAGAGCTGCTCTAAACATTTTAGAACATCTAGATTCTTTTCCTTTTCCCCTAATCATCTTTGGAAATAGACATAGTAGGTGGTATTGCTGGGTCAAAGGGTGTGCTTATAGGCAGTTTAATAACTCTTTGGGCATAATTCCAGATTGCTCTCCAAAATGGTTGGATCAGTTCACAAGTCCACCAACAATGAATTAGTGTCCCAATTTTTCCACGTGCCCTCCAGCATTTGTCACTTTCCTCTTCAATCATTTTAGCCAATCAGGTAGGTTATCAAATGAAAACTCAAAGTTGTTTTAATTTGTATTTCTCTAATCAGTAATGATTTAGAGCATTTGTTCATATGACAATGTCTATAGGAGGGATAAAAGATACCTGGCTATATAAGGCAGGTTTGGGAAGGTGAGAGATTTTGTTTTGGGTTTTTTTTTTCGGGTATGGAGGAGTCTAGATCTAGGATTTCACTGGTTTAGGGAATTCCTGTTGAAGAAACCCTTTCTATCAGTGCCAACCCACACCTTTTCTGTACCTCTTCTGTAAAGCAGCATATAGTGAGTACCAAATTTAGCAGTTTGGAGCAGAGTAAGATTACCATGAACTGGACCAGTCAAAGAAGACTCCACAAAGTAAAACATGCTTTAGTTAGGCCTTAAATCGGACTTATACAAGCATGCATGGGAAGAAGAGTGAATAGATTCCAACTCAGGGAACAAAATGGGCAAAAGCACAGAGCTGGGAATATTTATGGCCTTTTTGTGGAAGAAGTGAGTAGACCACTCTGCTGAAACCTGGCAACAGAGAGAACTGCATCTTGATGGTCATACATTATGAATAGAAAAGTAAGTTATCAAAACAGTTACTAAGATAATAGAGCACTGTTTATTCTAACATTTGTATCTAGGGTTTTATTTATTTATTTTTTAACTAGAATGGGATATCCAATCATTAAATAGTATTAGAAGTTAAAAATGACTATCTTGTCCCAATCCCCTCCCCCCGAAGGAGAACTTTTATCTCTTCTTTTATCTGCCAGCCATTGACTCTAAGACCTAGTTTGACGCAGACAGCACAGAAAAGATACAAACAGGATCTAAAAATGTCATTTTTTGACTAGGGCAGTCTTGTCATGTTAATCTGAAATGAAAGGAGGGATTTTTAACCTCCAAAGTAATCAAGAGGTCCAACAGCCGGAATAAAGCAAAAAATCGTTCAACTGTGTGCTGCCTGTTCCCTCGAGAACAAAATAGTCCCACTCTTTTCTTCGCGTCGCAAGTTCTAATTTTAAGCTTAGAATTCATTAGAGAGAAAATAGGGGACAGAGCACAAAAATAGTGGTTTTCTACTTATTAGAGGCTACCTAGATTTATGTCAAACTTCTGACTGAATATGCAGTAGACTTACACATAGAGATAATTCTTCCCTTAGGCTACATGTTTAACTCTTACCAATGTAAATTTTATAATTTAAAATATCCACAGCATAGAACAGAATGGTATTATGCTACATTGCACTATACTGTATCTAGTCAGAGTTAGGATTGTGTTATGCTTGAGTTAGAAAAAATGATTTGACAAATCCACTCCCTAATACAGCTGTTCTGTGGATATTGTCTGCCAAAAATGTTTCCATTTATTCACAGTTAGGTTTCATACATAATTGCTTGCTTGTTTGTCTTAGGACATAATGTCAGCTTGAACTGTATGATATGATATAATCTCATCTAGGTGTATAATGAATTTCAATTATCTAAGAGCTGTTTATATTTGGTGACATTTTACTTCTTAGGAAAATTGTATCTTGGTGAAAGAAAACTTGAGCCACTAAAAATTACAAATCAATGTTGGTTTTGTTATCATTTAAAAAATGTTTTTCAGTACCTGATATTTAGGTTAAAAAAAATTCACAAAACATAGGTAGACTAACGTCCTAATCAGAGGCTTTTGTAAATCAGTGAATGTCATGATCATCTGTGGACCACCTGTTAAAGTGAGAATACTCAATCAAAAGTGATGAGTCTGTTGAGAGACTTAGACAAAGGTCTGGGAAATTTGGGAGACTCAGGTAGTCAATGTGTATGTAATGTAGCATCTTTAAATTCTTAGTAAGGTCTTTGGGGAAAATAAAAAGACACAAGTTGAAAAACAGATGGTCAAAGATGAGCTTAGAGCCTTAGTAAACAAGTGAGTATTGAGTATTTTATCAGCAGTAAGTATGGGGCAGAGAGACCTGACAAATTAGGATTGTGGCATGGATATTATATGCTCAAAAAAGTGTTACTGCTTAGAATGAGACATTTGAATTTTGCTGGTTTACCCACTGATAAGAAAACTCTACAAGTGTATGTTGGCCACTGCTCTTCAGCTTAGGGTCTTCGAGAATCTAGTCTGAATATCTGAAGTGGTATTTGCAAAAACTACTGCTTTGAAGTATGGTAGCAAAGCAGTCACATGGCCTTTTAAACTTCCACCATATAACATGCATAATTATAGCTTAGTCGCCTAGGAGAGATCCCAAAGCATTATTGAGTGACTTCACTCACTTACCAAAAGTAAGCTTTGGCAAGGTAGCAACAGAAAGTGTTAAAAAAAAAATTGGATTCCTGCTGCATATCTGTATTTTTATATAGTGGGAGCTCTTGATAGCAGGGAGTACAAATCTCAGCCAGAGACTGAGATTAAAGCCCATGGCATTCCTAGGAGAAGCAATCTACTTCTTATTGGCTTTCTAGTTTTTATTGCATTAAATGACAGTATTAATCATCAATAATAAGGAGCAATGACATTTTAAAGCACAAATTCTATAATTTGGATGATAATTTTTTCCCTTTCTTTTCCTTCTATTAGCTTAAAACTAAGAGGTGCTCATATTGACCACAAAGGCAAGGGGAAAGCTGCTTGCATCCAGTGCCTGCAATGCATTCTAAATTTTTTCTGTCTTTTAAACATGTGGTTGGTGTGATGGATTTTATTTATCTTTGATCTCATCTCTTTGAATTTATTAATCCAGATTTTAATTGAGTTTTCACAAGGTTTATTTGTAAGAAGATCAGAATTTCCTATTACAGATTAAGAGTAAAAAATACTGAGTAAAAGGAACTTTTAGAGATTATCTAGTTCAGTTCTTTCATTTTAAAGATGAAGAAACTGAGGCCTAGAGAAATTGTGCCTTGCCCAAAATCATATTAATCTATTTCATCATAAGAAGAAGCTTACTTTGTCTTTAACTACCAGCATTTTATACCAGGCCAGCACGCCAATAGATAAGATAAGGATGGACAGTTGTCCCTTTATACATTTTAGTAGACCCTTAATAAACATTGATTGATTGATTGGTTGATTGATTTTATCCTATTTTAGGTCAAGAACCTGCAATTTCATTGCTGAGAACTCTCAGTGTGAAAATTGTAACACAAAAACACACACCATAAACCATCTGAAGCTTATCATTTTAGACAGTTGCCTGAGATCAAAGAGAGATTAAGTGGTTTGCGCTCATGGTCACACAACTAGCAAGAATAAGAGGCAGAATTTGAACCCAGATCTCCTTACTCCAAGTCTAGTACTTAGTCTACCATGTCATGCTAGTTATTTGTATATACTTAAAAAATTCTATTTTTGTCTATTCCAAATAAGCAAAATTGTTGATCATTCCCACTTAATAATAGACCTTTTTCTAATTAATTCAAAACTTGAAGATGTCTTGGAACATTTTGTTTACAACTTGGAAACAAGGCACAAAGAGAAAAGAGAGTCAAATCTGTGCTGTGTTTACCAGGGGATCTGTGAATTGATAGATAAGCACATCATTGATCTAGACCTAAAATGGACCTCAGAGACCCTCTAATCCATACTTGTAGTTGTAGAAACTGAAGTCAAGGGAGGGTAAGTGGTTTGTACACAGGCACACCAGTACTAAGTGTCAGATGGTGAGAGCTCTGGAACAGGTAGTAGGCTCTCCCTATCACTGTAGGGCTCAAAGTAGGCTAGATAATAATAGCTAACAATGGCTAACATTCACATAACATTATGTACCAGACACTATGCTAAGTGCTTTACAATTATTATCTCATTTCATCCTCAAGACAGCTCTGGAAGGTAAGTGCTGTTGTTATTCCCATTTTACAGATGAGGAAACTGAGGCAAACTGAGGTTAAGTGTCTTGCCCATAGTCACACAGCTAATAAGTATAGGAGACAAGATTTGAACTCAAGTCTTCCTGAATTCCAAACCCAGTGCTCTATCCATTGTGCCACCTAGATGCCCACTTGTCAGGAACTCCATGATGGAGTATAGATTATATCAGTTAGACTAGATGACCTTTGCAATTCCCACCCAGATTTAGTATTTCCTCAGAAGTTGTGAAAGGCAGGAAAGTACTAGCTTCGCATTTACAGAGATATTAATGAACTTTGCAAAGTCTCCTGGCTACATGAAGAGAGCGTTATGGTAAGAATACTAAATAGTCCACAGCACCAGAAATTGTCCTCCGTTTACTTAACTGGAAGGGTATGTGTATGTTTTCCCACGGGACTCAGCGTACTGATTCTTTATTGCCTCTACCCTGTACTTTTCTTCTAATCCAAGAAGAAGGTGGTTTGGTCTGATTTCAGTGACATTTGAAAGACAAGGAATAAGGGAGGCAAGGGGCTTAAAATTGTACTCTCCCTATCCTACTTCTCTGCTTAATCATACCAATGTAACTTTACATAAAGCTTACCTTGTAGTTTTGGGGGAAAATAAAATTTTTTGTTAGTTGCAAATACTTCATTCAGAAGATTTGCTATGCTTTAATATTATCTAGTTCTTATATTAAAAATTAAGTTAATACTATTCGTATAATACTGTCATTTGAATTCCATTTCCTTTTTCTTCCTAGAAGAAACCAATACACATTTTCCATTTTATTATATTTTTTTCTTCTTCCCCTCACCCTAAAATTGTGTTTTTCAGCATCAGATATCTTTTGACTTTTAATTTTTTTTTTAACCCAAGTAGATTGAAAAGCATCTCTGAAGTACATTGTGAGATATTACTGATAATTTTTATGGAGCGTGACCATGTGTTTCACAGAAAATTGCAGACATTTCATAGAAAATGGTGTTATAAATACATAGCTACGTTTTTCATTTTAAATGTTGTAGAACAGAATACTATTACCTCTCATCAAGAGCTTTCATGACTTCTCAAAAGAATCTGATATGCAATATTAGAAATAACAGAACCACCTCCTGATAACGCACTGTTAGTAGAGTTCTTGTATCTATACAGAGCATTGAATCCATTGTTTGACTCTTTGCCCATTTTGTAGCACTGTCTTAGAAATTCACATTTCTTTGATTTTAATATGTTGGCAAGGTTAATAATATTTGCAGATATTTTTTCCTGTGTTTTGACATGTCAGTGCAAGTTGGGACATGCCAGCTTGACGTGTTCTAAAATGAGCCAGTTTATCTTGAGTTTAGCCTGCAATTTCTATAGAGAGCACTTTTCCAGTGGGACCTGAATGTAAAATAACTGAAGCAGATTGAAGTTGGCAGTGACTAATGAAGTCTTGTGAAGAAGTCGGGCAAGTCAGTGGGTTACCACATAGCATGGAATGGAAAGGAGAGAGAGGGGGGAACAGTGGCCTCTTTGTCAACAGTATGTTCTATTTCCCCTTAACACCCTGCTTTCATCCCCCTCCCAATCTTTACTAGGGGGAGAGAGAGGGAGAGGGAGTTTAAAAGCAAATATTTCTAAGTACATATTTTTTTTCTTTTTACAAAAGGTATCATGTCCATAACATATATATTTGTTACACTATAGATGCTTCCCAGCATCCTTGGCTAGTGAGCCATTTCAGTTGCCTAAAGGTGTTCTACATAACAATACTTTTAATCAGTCACATAAAATTATGAAGCTGGCAATCTAGCTAAAACAAGCATGAATTAGAATTGTAGTCATTTTTCTCGGAACATTACTTCTAGCTACCTAATGCCGTTGTTAAGTTTTTATAACAGTAAGGTATCAGTAATATAAATAATGGCAAACTTCCTTCTTGGGACAACTGTATGCAGGATGAGTGATTACCAGTTTGTTTTTATTTTTCTGAGGTCAGAATCTTTATATATCAACATAAACATGCATGTATAAAGATTATATGTGATATCTGTGGCCTTTGTTTCAGAAAATGTGGACCTTTCATATAAATACTTTTTATAAGCTTTGCTTTTTTTTCTCTTGAAATATTTTGTTTATGGAGCTATTTTAACCTTAAAAATTGTTTTAAATAACAATGCGTGCTATATTGCATTTAGAAGATTATTCCTGTGCCGTGTTGCATTTAAAAGTGTGTTGAGATGAACTGGAGATCTTTTTTTCTCCTTTTGGGTTAACTCTCACAGCCTGTGTGCACACACAGAGCAGCAAAGATTTGTGTTTTCCAGCTCATTAAACTGACAGCAGAAATTAGTTTGTGGTATTAAAAACTAAAAAGTTAAATTACAGCTACACGTGTCCTCTATGCAATGGGGCGTGTGGACGATGTTTGATTTTAATGTTTGCTATAATGGAGAATTTAAATTACAATGTTTGTCAAATCTCTAATCTTTGTTTCGGAGTGGAATATTAATTACGCTTTTAACTATGAGAGGTAAATAAAATGAGCATCCGCTGCCTGCCTCAGGGTAAATTGCAGATTACTGACAACGTGACCTAGTGCACTAAATGTCAGTTTTGTCAAACAAATTTAGAGGAACAGTTAAACTATTAGCTTCCTGTTGTTCCAGGGGCTTTTTTTGAGGCAAGCAACTGTTTGGAGCAGCAGGGGCACTGTGCTGTATGGAACACTAACAGAGTTAAATTGAATGAACGAGATGAATGAGGAGACAACACTACAGACGCACTCAATTAGTTTATAACTGTCTATTAACTTCTGGGGGTGGTTTTGAATAAACAGCAGATTAACTATTGCATTTTTTTTTCATTTTTTAGCTTAGGGAGACATCTTAAAGGGGGTAGTGTAGCCAGGCAAGTTCAAAGGGAAATATGAATGCAAATCTTCGTTTTCTTTATTCTCATTCTTCCTTCTACTATCACAGTTTAACTTAGCACTGGCAAGGATTGTCTCAAAGAGGGGAGAGGAAAAATTTACTTTTAGGAACTGTTCAGAGTTAAAAAGAAAAAATAAACAAAACAAAAACCTAGCAGCCTATGCTTCATTCTTAAGGCAGCACTATTCTGTAACCATCACACCATTTAGATGTTTCCCAGACCAGATTTACTTCCTTCTTTATCATTCTGAGGCATGGTGCCAGTGTTGTTTTCCAGAAAACAAGAGGATCTTTGGAGTTTCTACATGTATAGTCCTTGAAGTGGTATTTCAACATAAAAGTTCAAGTACGGTTTTGGGGAAGAGTTGTCAAGAAGATTCACGTTGTAAGGGGTTAAGACCATATGAATGCAAAGGCCTCTTCCAACGCTCAGATTCTGTATTTCTTAAATAAGAGCTGTGATTCTTTGTACTTATGCAGAGTGCCATTCATGGCTTGGGGAGAAACCCCTTTTGTTAGCATCACAACTAGAATTCCTTTTGTCAGAAAGTAGAAAAATTGGAAGGTGAGCTCAGTTCACTAAACTCAATAGAAGAATAATATGCCATCTTGCAGCATTTGCAAAGACAAACCTTTCTACCAATAAAAGCATTATTTCTTTTTGTCAGTGTTTGTATGGTAATTTCCTTGCATGCCCACCCACATAATGAATTGTAGAAGCAATCCACCATACGTTTATTAGATGGCTAGCAAGAGAAATGTTAAAGTAAACTAACTATAGGTGATAAAAGAAAGCAGATTGATAAAAGGTAGATGAGGAGAGAGGACCAAAGGAAAGACAACAAGCAAGGACAAAGGGATTAGGGAACCTCTGACAGATAAATCCAGAGACCCCAAAGCCTTGTCACTGATCCTGAATTTATATCCTTCAAAATGCTGTTCCTGCTTGCTTTCCACTGGGTATGTAGGTATTATAAAGCCTGCCATTTGTCAGAACCCTTTCTTATAGCACATGGGATTCATAAAATGCTGCCATTTTTCATCATGCAGAAACAACAGCATTTATTCTTCTGTTGATATGTTGACCATACCAGGCTGAGAGATTTAGAAATGCCGTAACCACTGGCATGAATGGGGTGTTAACCATGTAGGGCAATCCTATAAAAATTGATTTCCCTCGAGGACATCACATAATGGCACAATCAATATGTTCACTTATTGACTATCATGTTAGGAGCTGGAGGTGTGACATCTCCTCTGGAAGATTAACTGTAGAGAAGAATACCAGACACTAATCCTAATAAGTATTATAATGGACACCTATGACTGCAACCACTGGTTCGTGCTGAGACATAATTATTTCACTTACTGGTTATCTCCTGAGTCACCTGGCATAGGACCCTCGATCATTTTAAAAATCACTTTTACTTGTGACTAAGCTTAAGCAGTTACTGTGCTAATAAATACTTTCTCATTATTATAAATAATCTGAGAGGAATACTCAGTTGTCTAAAATATGCAGAACTCCAAAGGAAGATAGGATTCCCTGCCCGATATTTTTACTTTCTAGGTGAGAAAATGCATGTTTTTCTACCAGGAAGATAAAGGTATTGCTTAATTTGGACTTTAGCTCCTTTTCCCAAGTCTTTTCAAGTGCTAATACAGATTGGAGAAGTTCTTATATTTGCAGACAGCAGTTAGGGGAATTTGTCATGTGAAAAATGAACAAGGTTGTGCCTGCAAAAGAAGGATTGTCCAGATGAGCATCCTGAAAATTACAAAGACAATAAGAAAATATTCTGAGAAAAGATTTGAACAGGAAGCAGCTGGAATGATCATTTTAATACATAAAGAAAAATAAGAGGAAAAGGAGAAACATAAGACATGTTCTGAAAGAATAACAGGCATCACTAGAGGAGTAAATTGTCTAAGAAAATATTCATTTTGAGTTTTGTTGCTCTTTGTTAGTTTTGAGCTGCTGCTGACGATATGCTAGTGTGTTCAAGAGTTGACTCTGAGTATGTGAGGGGCCAAACTGAGTCAGCCCTATGGGATGGTCTAACTGGGAAAGGGTGTAGGTTAGAGGGAAAAGAAAGCAAACAAAAAAAATAAAATAAAGCTTTGTTCCTTATATGTGAGTGATTCAGAAAAATAAGGGAGTGTGTGCAGGAGTATGTCAGTGAATGTGGGGAGACAGAGAGCTTTATGAAGAAGTAAAAGGGTCAGGAAAAAAATAGATATTAGTAACCCTCTGTCAGCCCTGGAAAGGAAAAAAATAATGTCAAATAAAGTCATTTTAGTAGGAAGAGAATAATATGGAGGAAACTTCCACCTTCAAAATGTTGGCTACTGGATGGGTGATATGTGGGCATGAGGAGGAATGTGAATAAATATAAGAGGTTATAGAGGTTTTCTGCTCAACCGTTGCTGCCAGCATTCCTAGTCCCGTCACGTCCTGCTTGATTATTATAATAGCTTCTTAACTCAGTTCTCTCACTGTCTCCCTTCTTTCTCCTCTCCAGTAGTTGTCAAAACAATCTTCATAATGTGCAGGTCTGATCTCATGTCCCAATATCTTTTGGATGAGGTACAAACTTCTTAGCCTGTGTCTAAAGGAACTGAGTTGAAGAGAATGCTTAAGGAGGACAGGCTAGCTTTCTTCATATATGTGAAAAGCTCTCCTGTGCTCTCTACTTCATGGCAAAGGGTGGAATTAGGAGCAGTGAGAAGAATTTGCAAATTTGGATTGATGTAAGGGGAAAAAAAACCCTAATAATTAAAGGTACTCCAAAGTGGGATGGGCTGCCTTAGGAGGTGGTAGGTGGCTCTCCTCACAAAAGGGCTTCATAGTTCTAGAGCTGGAAGGGATCTCAGAGGACAGCTAGCCTAATGCCCTCATTTTATAAATGTGGAAACTGAATCCTAGTAGACTTAAATCATTGACCCAAGCAGTAAAGTAGATAGGATAGCCAGAATTTGAACCCGGATTCCCTGACTCCAAATCCACTGCTTTTTTCCTACGGTTTCACAGAGCATGCAGAGCTGGATAAATGCTTACCAAATATGTTGTAAAAGGGATTATCTTTAGGTTGTAGATTGAACTAGATAGCTACCCAGGTCCCTTCCAACTCTGAAATTCTGTTACTCTGTGTTTTAAGATGCGGCATGCTCCTACTCCAGCCTATTCTTCCAGACTTCACATTGCTGTCCTTCACATACTTAGTCAATGCTCAATACAAACTGAACTATTTACCAGCAGGCTAATCCTCGATTTGGGCTCAGTTTCCTATGCTTCTGTGAATTCACACAGTCCATCTCTCTCTTTTATAAATTCATACAGGCTCCCTCTACATTGTGAAATTTTTCTTCTTTCTCAAGAGCCAACTCAAATATCACTGTCTCCATGAAGCTCTCCTTGTTATCTCCAGCTGCAGATCTCCTGCCTTAGATTTATTAAAGCCCCAAGATCAAGAGTTCTTAACTTGGGGCCAACCTCTGAACTTGTGTTTCTTTTCTTTTGTTGTCTGTTTGTTGTATGTTTGTTTTTTAAAATTATTAGCATTTTATTTCTATGTAATGCTTTCATTTATAATCCTACATATTTTATTTTATGAATTTTAAAAACATTAAGAAGAGATCCATAGGCGTAAACAAATTGCCGAAGAGATCAATGGTGCAAGAAAGTTTCAGAACCCCTGGTAGATCCCTTCTTTGCCTTTCTCCCAGTCTATCTTTTATCATATTTATGCCCTATATATATATATATATATATATATATATATATATATATATATATATATATCATATTTATGCCCTATATACACCCCCACAAAGAGCTTAAAATCTAATGGGGCTGGGAAGTATATGACATGTATTCACAGAAGCATGATATAAAGTAGACTTGGATAAAGACCTGGAAGGATCTAAACACAGGGAAAAGATTTTCACTTAAGAAAATCAGAGATGACTTCACATGATATGATCCTTGTATCCCAGTACCTGGCATAGTGATTTGCACATAGTAGGTGCTTAAACATTTGATGGATTGAACTCGGAATAACTTTGACTTGAATTTCTGTGTATTGAATGCGTGTATATTCCTTCAATCCAATTTGCTTTTGTAATTTTCCAACTTATTTTTCTCACCGATCACTAGTCTCTCTTGTTCATTTGTTTTGATGCTTTCTCAATTCCTTGAACCTAGTATTCTTTTATTTCACGTTTATCTTATTCTTTCTTCTGTGTTTCATTATCACTTTTCCACCACCACCACCACCTTGGTGCAGGCCCTCCCCACCTCATGGCTGGACTTTTGCAATTGTCCATCCTCCACTTTGCTATCAAAGTGATCCTTCTAAAGCAGAGTTCTGATCATGTCGTGTCACCTCCTATTCAATAAAGCCTAACTGGTTCTCTGTTACTTCCAGAATCAAATATCATTTTCTTATTGGTGTTCAAAGCCACTCATAACCTCCCCTCTTCCTCCCCTACACACATACACATACTTTTCCAGTCTTCTTACTACTCACGTCTCCCAACGGACTCTTTAATCCAGCAACACTGGCCCCCTTGCTAGTGCTTGAACAAGACAGTCCATCTTTCAACTGCAGGTGTTTTCTCTGGCTGTTCTCCATGCCTCGAATGCTTTCCCTCCTTATCTCTGTTTCCAGGCTTCCCTGGCTTCTTTCAATACTCAGCTAAAATCCTGTGCCCTATAGGAAGCCTTTTCCTCTTCCTCTTAACTCTAGTGCCTTCCTTGTGTTGATTATCTCCAGTTTATCACGTGTGTGTGTGTGTGTGTGTGTGTGTGTGTGTGTGTGTGTGTGTAAGCTTGTCTGTACATAGCTGTCATGGGCAGCTAGGTGGCACAGTGGATAGAGTATCAGGTCTGGAGTCAGAAAGACTCATCTTCCTGAGTTCAAATCTGGCCTCCAAAGCTTACTATATTGTGTGACCCTGGGCAAGTCACTTAACCCTGTTTGCTTCCGTAAAATGATCTGGAGAAGGAAATGGCAAACCACTCCAATATATCTGCCAAGAAAACCCCAAATGGGATCTTGTAGAGTTGGACACGACTAAAAAAATGACCAAACAACAACAACATAGTTGTTTGGTTGTTATTTCTTCCGTTAATGAGCTCCTCGAGGCCAATGACCATCTTTTACCTTTCTTTGTATCCCCAGCCTGTAATCTAGTGCCTGGCACATAGTAGGCACTTAAAACATGTTTGATAACTGACCACTTTCTTAAATGATTTTTTTTATTGCCTCAAGGTTGTTTTTTCTTGAATCAGTTAATCATCAAGCATTCATTAAGGATCTATTATGTGAATATATTGAGGATACAAAAACGAAATGTTTCCTACTGTCATTGAGCTTACATTACATGAGGGAGAAACAGTATGTACACACACAGATTACATACGTACATACAGACATATAAACATATAAAGATAACATATATATATATATATATATGTATATATAAAAGATCATAGTGAGGGGAGGCAGTAGCAGCTGGGGTGGATGGGTGGGTGGGGACAGGGATTGGGAAAGACCACATGTTACAGATGGTGCTTGAGCTGAATGTTGAAGGAAATTAGGGGTAGAATACTCATGAAGAATATTCCTCTTCTCGTTATGACTGCTTCTGCAGATACACCTGGGGTTATAGATGATATTTGTTCATCTTTTCTCATGATCACAAGACATTTTCTATGAATATGGTGTAAATCCCTTCTCAACCCCACATACCAACCCACCAAGAGAATGTAAGTTAAGTGGCTTTGCCAGGGTCACACAGGTTAGTAAGTAGCAGAGCTGAGGTCTCTCTTCCCCGTTCCACTCCCGCTGTTACTACTTTATGTCATAGGCCTTCATTACTTCAGGTTTTGCGTATGAAAACAGACTTCTGCTGGTCTCCCTGCCTCCAGTTCCCCTATACACACATTTCTAATTTATCCTAAGCATCATTGCCAGGGTCATCTTCCTGATGATATCCCCTGCTTTTAAAATGTCAGTTGCTTTCGATTGCCTACCAGATAAAACCCAAACCTTCTAGCTTTGCATTCAAAAGACTCCACAATCTGCCTCCAGCATACCTAAATAGCCAACTCTTGTACTACTTGTGTGACTTAAGCAGTTCATTCAATCTGTCTGTTCCCCAATTTCCTCATGAAAATGAGGAAGTTGAACTAGATAATGTCTGAAATCTCTAACAGTACTTTTTGCTCTCCAGAATGCCCTCAGAAAGATGAGACTATTCCACAAAATTAGTCATGCCCAGTGCCTTTGCTTATCCTGTTTCCTATATTGGGAATGCATTCTCCCTCATTGCAGTTTTTTCAAATTCTTCCCATCCTTCAAGGCTCAGCTAAAGTGCTACTTTCTCCATGAAACCTTTCCTGATCTTCTTTCACTCCTCCCAAATAATTTTTCGCCTTTCAAGAATCACATACTTGTTATAAGTCCTATCATATTCTAAGTTGTATCAATTTTTTAAAAAATTAAGCTAAATTGTAAGCTTCTAAAATGGTATGAAATATATGTATATATATTCTGTGTACATATATGTATATATTCATCTTGTATTGATCCATTAGTACCTTTTACATAATTGTTACCCAATTAATATTTGATGAAGTGAAATTATGAAATTATATGTAAATGGGTACTTTAAAGTGCTTTAAGGCACTTGAAAATAACTTATTTTCAAAAGTATTTTAAAGACCTTTTCTTTGATCTTGTTTACACCAGTATTTTACTTTTCAGGTTCTTTCTTGATAGATATTGAGGCAAAAGAAAGTTTTCCCTTCTTTTCTTTCCCAATTATCCTCAATTCCTTTTCTGTGGGGTCCTTATTAATAGGATTTTACAGCTTTTTCAAATGTCAAATGTAATATCTTGACCCTGTCAGTGTTCAAAGAAATTGTGGTCTGGCTCACAGTGAAATAATTCCTTATGACAGCAAAGTCATTCTTCAAGCAATATTAACCAATAGTTAAATTACCAGTTACGTTAATAATATTTTCTTTTAATAAAATAATAGAAAAAGATTGATAATGGTAATGTGGTGCAGTAGAAATCATGCGGTACTTGGAATGAGAGGACTGTGTGACTTTGGATAATTCAGCCTCTCTGGGCTTTCATTTCTTCATCTGTAAATGAGGGGTTGGACTGGCTGGCCTGGGAGAGCACTTTCAGCTTTAAATCTATGATCCGGTGAAAGTGAGCTCCCCTTATGAGAAGTACCGTGATGTAGTGGAAAGAGTGATGAACTTAGAGGGAAGAAATACTTGAGTTTGAATCCCATTTCCAATACTTCCTACATGGGTAAGTCACTTGAACTCTTCAAAGGTTTCATTTGCTTTTCTGTAAAATGGGGTTAACATCCATTCTAAATGCCTCTGTGTTTAGGTGGCTTGGTGGGTAGAGTGCCCCACCTGCCATCAGGAAGACTTGAGTTCAAAAGTGGCCTCATACACTAAGTGTGTGACCCTGGGCAAGTCACTTAACTTCTCTTACTTCAGTTTCCTCATCTGTAAAATGGAGATAATACTAGCATCTACCTGCAAAGGCTGTTGTGAGGATCAAATGGGATAATAATTGTAAAGTGTTTAGCACAATGCCTGGCACATGGTAAGTGCTAGATATTATTATTATATAATATTACTATATTATTAGATATATTATGCTAGTACATCATATTATTATTATCACAAGCTGTACTCCCATGCTGAAAGTTCTCTTTGCTCTACTGCAGCCCCAGAATCCCTGGCTTCCTTCAAAGCCCAGCTCAACGCCACCTCCAACAAAAAGCCTGCCTGAGCTTCTCTTCTCCAGGACCCCCACACACTTTTTAATGCCTTTTCCTACCCTGACATTACTTTGAATTTAAGTATAAAGAACATATCTGTGGTTTCCTTAGTATAGGAGCTCCTGCTGAAGAGTTTCCTTTTACAAAAGAAAGTCAGTATGTTCACAGAAGTATACATTTGAAGAGAAAGTGATGTAGACTAGACATCTCGAATTCAGTTGTATAAGGGACTGCCAGGTGAGAAAACTGCTTCTACCAATGCAGACCTGCACTTTAAAAAAATATGGGGGGGGCAGCTAGGTGGCGCAATGGACAAAGCACGGTCCTGGATTCAGGAGGACTTGAGTTCAAATGTGGCCTCAGACACATAACAGTAGCTGTGTGATCCTGGGCAAGTCCCTTAACCCCATTGCCTAGCCCCCTCCCCCCCAAAAAAAACCATAGTCCTAGATTCCTAGAACACTGTGAGTTCTAGTGATTTGCCCAGAGCCACACAATCAGTATATGCCAGAGGAAAGACTTGAACCCAGGTCTTCCTGGCTCCAAGGCCAGCTCTTTATCCATCAGGCAACACTGCTTCTTATACTTTGTATTTTTTTAAATATATTTTGTATTTAATTACCCCTGTACCTTTTGTTTCCTCCAAGTAGACTATAAGCTTCTTGAAGGCAAGGACTATTTCATTTTTGTCTTTGTATCTCTAACTTATAGTCAATAAACATTTATTAAGCACCTATTATGTGCAAGTCCTGTGCCATAATCCCTGAGAATACAAAGAAAAAGACAGTCTAATGGGGAGACATATGCAAAGAAGATATAAATAGAAATATATACGTGCATACTTATATATGATAATTTAGGAATAACCGATAGAGGTAAGCACTATGATTAAGGGGGGGTTGAAAAGACTCGTTGTAGAAGGTTGAACTTTAGCTGAGACCTGAAGGAAGCCAGGGAAGACAGGAAGCAGAGATGAGGCAGTAGAAATTTCAGGCATGGGAGACAGACAGCCAGTGAAAATTCCCAGAATTGGGAGAGGGATTGTCTTGTGTGAGGAATTACAAGGAAGCCAGTGTCATCGCAGACTCCAGTGGGGTAAGTAAAGTGTAAGAAGACTAGAAAGGTAGGAGGACAGCAGGTTATGAAGGGTTTTGAATGCCAGAAGATTTTATATCTGATCAGTGCCTGGAATGTAGGTAAGATCTTATTTGATGATAAGTTTCTTGAGAGCAGGAACCATCTTTTGCCTCTTTTTGTATCCCCAGGGCTTACCATAGTGCCTAGCACATAGTAAGTGCTTGATAAATGTTTATTAATTGATTAATTTAATAAATTCTATCTAGAGCCTTGATGTTAAAATACTATACAATGTCCACTATTTTTTCTTAGTGTATTAGGTTATAAGGAGGTCTTTCTTTTTTTTTTTTAATGTCAAAATGTAACAATACATTGAAGGAAAATTATGATATCATTGTAGGTCACATTATTTACAAGTTATCATTTCTGGTCTCATCTCTTTGCTTTACAGAATACCACAGTAAATAAAATAGGTTTAACACGCATCAAGATACTGAAATTACAATAGAGGTTCGACACTAATCCTGTATTTCTAATATGTAGAGGCAGTGTGCCATAGTAAGTAGAGATATACCACCTCAAAGCCAGGAGGACCCAGGTTCAGATCCTGCTGCTGATTGTGTAATCCCTTGGCAAGTCATTTAATCTCTCTGTGTGTTTGCTTTAGGCAGCTTTCTTTTTGGGTTTTTTGGGGTTTTTTTGTTTTTTTAGGCAATTGGGGTTAAGTGATTTGCCCAGGGTCACACAGCTAGTAAGTGTCAAGCGTTTGGTCTGAAGTCGGATTTGAACTCAGGTTCTCCTGACTTCAGGGCCAGTGCTGTAGCCACTGCGCCACCTAGCTTCCCCTTTAGGCAGCTTTCTTAAGATTATATGTTGCATCCCACTTCAGGTTGCTGAAGGAAAAAGCTGGGAAGACAGGAGAGGCTCTGGATGAGCTAAGTTATCTCCCTTCAGTGAGAGAGCTCCTTCACTCTGTATTGTCTTATATACATTCATATAAGTATACCTTATCTGATTTTCTGTTTTGCTACCAAATTGGCTAAATTTTTTTTATAAAAAACAAAACAAAATATATGTGTGTGTGTGTACATAGATGTGGATATGTACATAGATGATAGATAGATAGATAGATAGATAGATAGATAGATAGATAGATAGATAGATATGGCAGAGAAGATGCTGAACTGCATTGGTGAAGGGAATTTTCTTACCTAGGAGCCCCCTATACCAATGAAATCACAAGTCCAAGCCAAACATTTCAGATGTTTTATTTCTGTGAAGACAGACTATGGTGCTGAATCCTTGACTTTAAGATTGAGCTTTTAATTTAAAAAAAAACTTAATAAAATATTAGCAGCTGTCAGTTTATAAATGATGTTTTCAGAGCATTCTTTTCTTAGTCTCATCATCATTTCCCAGTAAAATGTAGAGACTCTTTCACTGCAATGCAGTGATTTATAGATTCTTCCATCTGAAAAGCATCTCCTTGCATATTGACCAATGAAAACAAGTTTCATTGCTAAGAAGGCTGCCTCCAAATGAAGAAAAGATGATGATGTGTTATGTATAGCTTTGTTTCCCCTCAGTAAATATAACTGTTCAGATTGCTCCAGGTTTAGCCCGTGAGCATTATCATGCAATATAAGAAATGGATGCTTGTGTCAGAAGCCAAACCATTTAATGTTCAGAAAAAGCCAGTATGGAGGTAAGAGTTGGAAGATGAAGTTTTTCTGGAACAATCAAGTTAAAAAATGTACCTAGCTTTGTGTCATGTGCCTCCTGTACAGCTATCACAACATTTCTGATATAGTACTTGTTCTCTCCCATCCATTTGATGTGTTCGAAGTGCAGAACATGATTGCATGATGCAGAATAGTTCATTGTGTTTGCATTAGTTGGAAGAAAAACATTCTGCCTCTGAGCTACAGAAAATCAAAAGAGACCTGGCAGCCTTCTGAGGACATATCCCCTACAGCTTGTAGGCTCTGCTCTCCATCAACAACTCCCTGATAAACATAAGCAGCCGGCTTTTTTGAACGATTAAACCCAATTTTTTCAAGATACTAATTAGTTGAAAGAATAATTTGAAAGTCTGTCTTAAGTTTCATGGAATGCCTTTCATGTCTATGTTGTCTAGCACCAGGAATCACACAAATATCACCTAAGCAGGGCTCCAGTGTCTCTCTTCTTTAGAATCTTTTGATTCTCCAGGAAAACAAAAAGGGAGAAGGTGAAGGAAGGGGTAAAAGATAAGTGATGAGATTAAGGAGAAAGCAACTCTTTCATGATTAAAGGCTAAATTATTTTAAAATATTTTCCTTTTTCAAAAACTACCATTTTTGTGATAATTTCTTTACTATGCATTTGGATGAGGTTTTTCACTGCCATTTTGTGACCTACACATTTAAGTTTGCCTTTCTATAAATAACCATTTAAAAGAAACAATCAAAAAGAGTGAAGTGGATTTTTTTTTAAACTTAAAAGCACCTTCATTTGTAGTGTTGGTAGACTGATTTATAGTCAGGCTGGAGGTATCATTCAGAGTGATGTAGTATGAAGAACTGGATCGAGAGCCCTATGTTACCTTAGGCAACTCATTTAACCTGCCTCTGTTTCAGTGCCCTCGTTTAAATCACACATGACACTTCATTTTTTATTATTTTTTTGTGTGTACATGATGTATCTCCACACTCTCTCTATGTACACATGCCAAGAGAATGTCCGTTCCATGTGGTCTGAAACTTCATTGATTATCGGACATCTCAAATTAGAAGTTGGGGAGCTATCTTATGCTTAACATGCACAAAGTAGAATTCAAGTTTCTCCAAAAACCAATCCTCTTCTAAATTTCCCTGTTTTCTTTTGAAAGCATTGCCATTATTTCAGACTTCCAGCTTCATAACTTCATCTTTACCCTAAATCCCTCACTATCCCTCCACCCCTGTATCTCATCATTTGCCAAACCTTGCCATTTCTACCACTGCAACATCTTTTGCATCCAATCCCTTCTCTGTCCTCAAATGGTGACCACTTTAGTTCAGACTCTTATCGCTTCATGCCTAGGTTATTGCTAACATGACCTCTGTGACTTGTCTTTCTATACTCCAGTCCATTCTGCATAGAGCTACAAAAATAATTTTCCTTAATTGAAGATCTAATCATGTCACTTCTCCAGTTATACTCCAACAACTCCCAATTCCCTCTATATTAAACATTTAAAAATCTTTTTAGCATTTGAAGACCTTTACAACCAGGCCCCAACCTATCTTTCCAGTCTCATTCTATGTAATTTTCATTCTCGTTTTCTATAATCTAGTCAAACCAGCTACTCTTTCACATACAAGATCCCATCTCCCATCTCCCATCCCATGCCTTTGAACTGTCTGTCTCTCATGCCAGAAAAACACTCCATAAATTGCCTCATATATTCTCTTTCTTCCTTCAGAATGCAGTGCAAACTTCACTTTCTGCATGAAGCCTTTCCTTATTCCATGCAAAGCTAGGGCTCTCTTCCCACTTACCTAATGTACAGTGCCATACCATAATTGATAAAGAGCTAGCCTTGGAGCCAAAATCTGTGGGATGCATTTTCACTTTTGAGACATACTGGCTAGGTGACCTTGGGCAAATCTCTTAAATACTTTTAATATCATAAGACTCATGGTTGCAAAGATGGTGCCAGCCTGCTGTGGCCAAGAGAATTCCCTCATCCAGAAGTTCCTTATATCCTTATGTCTTTACCTCTTTTCTATTTATTTTTGTTATGCTTCTACTTATATGTTTACTAGTCTCCTCTAATGAAATCTAAGTTCTTTGAGAGTTTTATTATTTGTTCTTAATATTTACTACAGCAGGCACATAATAGGTACTTAATAAATGCCTGTCACTAGATGATTACATTATTTTTACTGCGGTATATCTAGCATCTAGCATTAGACCTTGTGCAAGTAGGTGCTTAATAGGTGTTTGTTGAATTTAGTTGAGTAATAGCCTAAAAGAATAGATAATTTCAATGAAAAGGAAGGGGTTCTTTGTAATGAATCCAGAATGAATGAATGAATCCAAAGGTATTATGGATTTGGCAGAAATTCTCCAATTATATCTTAAATGCTTTGGACTAAAAAGAAAAGGCATTTTGCCAGATACTATCTCCCTCCTGACTCTGTTAATCTAAAATCCAGTTATTTTAAGGAACATTTCATCCATGCCAGTGATTCATCCACCAAAATTCTGGTTTAAGTAACTAATAGATTTCTAAGAAATTCTAGTAGGTTTTAACAAGCTTTTAAACACAGTAGTGATACAAGTATTGGGAGAACTGACTTAAGAAAAGTGAAGCTTGAATTCCTGCTCTAGGTTTCCAGCCCTGTGTAAGACACAGCTTTTTTTTACACCTCAATTTATGTTCTTTTGTAAAATATGGACAATAACATTTCCTGTTTTACAGATCTTCAAAGAGTTGCTATGAAGGCAGATAAAATCACATCTGTGAATTTATGAAGTTCTTTTCTGAGAGATGCTATGACTACATTAATATTTTGGAGCTTAACATGCACATTTAAAAGGGTATTTCATGCTTGGATCCTGATTCTGTGACTGCTTCCTAATAGGAGTCATATGACAGTACTAAGTATATATTTGATATCTTTCATTCGAAGGCTTCCAGACTACATGGAGCCCTGAAAGCACTGTGCCTCTGGGTCCCTCACATCAGGTATCCTACCAAGGGCTGCTTTTAAATCCTTTCCCTGCAATACATTTAATTCGAAGGTTTACTAATGTCTTGCTCTCTAGCCTACACTAAAATTCACCTACTCCGATGGATCTATGCTTCCCTCAGGGCGAGAACTCTCTCCACCTGTTCAGACTCCAACCTCTTAACACCTGCCCCTCCTATGTCATTGCTCATAGCTTTCTGTAAATCCTCTCAACATGGCCTTCCTTTCATTATATTAACATCCCAAGGGTATATAAATTGTTTCTAATTCTTGTGCATCATTTTTTTCCCCTGGTTAATTATTTCCTTGGTGATTTATTTTATTCTCCTTATTATGACAAGTGGTCATTGGTAATAAGATACTACCTTGTATCTTTCCCTTGTTTTTTAAAATTTTGATTCTTATGAGATCACATTTCATGATTCATTGTTACATAGCATCATCCAGAGAATACTGATGCTAAAGAGTTGGACATGATGGTCTCTGGTCCCTTCCGACCAGATGTGTTTTGGTAAATGTTTAAAAACTAATGATCGTGGGGCAGCTAGGTGGTGCAGTGGTTAGAGCACCAGTCCTGGATTCAGGAGGACTTGAGTTCACATTCAGCCTCAGACACATAACACTTACTGACCCCATTGCCTAGCCAAAACAAAACCAGTTATCAATGAACTATGAGTGAAGATTGAAACATATTGTTTTTTACTTTATTTTTCTTGCTTTTTTCCCAACATGGCTAATAAAGAAATATGGGTACCATATTGCTTGCTGTCTCAGTGGGTGGGAAGGAAGGAGAAAATTTGAAAGTCAAAATTTTTAATGAATATAAAAATAATTTTTAAGATAAAAACTAGCTCTCCAAAAATTCATGGCATACTTTTAAGTTTAACCTCCATTATTGACATTTTCTTCAAAGTCTAGACAATCAACAAAACAATAAATCAAGCTCTGATTTATAGAATTTGCTGATTTTCAAAGTATAAATACTCACATAGTACGAGATGGCTCTGGCATATCACTGTTCCCTGCTCTCAATACTATGATCCTATAAATTTTGTACAATGAGCAGTTTAGGATCATTGGAGGCATTGAATCATTTTCTAAATGGATTGTACATAATCTTCCCTTCCTACTAAATTCTATTCAAGATAGAGCCCCTGATAGAATATAAGTTCTTTTAAGAGTAGGTTTTTTTCTTTTGGTATTTCAATCTTCTAAGGTGAGTACAGTATCTGGCACATAGTAATTATTTAATAAATGCTTGTGATTGATGGATGGATATCTCCGGTATTTTATATAGATGTATAAATGGGTATTTACTAAGTCATCGATCTATTGAATTCAACTACATGTCAGTCTGGGCAATTTGTATTGTTCCATCCCTTTGGTTTTTTTTAAAGATGTGGCTGGTTAGACTGATGATTTCTTTCCTATTCCTGTGGATTTCATCAGGTAGTCTAGGAAATGCTCCAGGACTCAATGCAGTTGTTGTCACAGTGTCTTATATAGAAAACAGAAGCATTTAGAAAACTTTGTCATTAATAAGGAGCCCTTTAAAAATTGTATTGATTCCTGTCATTTTTAGGAAGTCACTTTTTTTTTTTTGCTTTGGCAATCAGGGTTAAGTGACTTGCCCAGGGTCACACAGCTAGTGCGTGTCAAGTGTCTGAGACTAAGGCTTGAACTCGGGTCCTCCTGACTCCAAGGCTGGAGCTCTATCCACTGTGCCACCTAACTGCCCCAATTCCTTTCATTTTTACATCACAGTCATGTTGGGTTGTAATTCTCCCCACCACCCACCTGCTTGAGCCTTCCCTAGTAACAAAGAAAAGATATTAAGTAAGCCATTCTACATTGATATACTATGCAACGTTCTCCAACCATATACCTCCACTTCTCTACCAAAAGGAAGGAGGTGTACTTTGTCATCTAATATCTGGGAGTATGGCTAGTTTTTAAAATTATTTAAGAGTTTGGCTTCAGTTGAGTTTTCCTTTCATTTACATCATTGTAATCATCCTGTATTCTGTTGTTCTTCTAATTCTATGTACTTCATTCTCTATATCAGTTCACACAAGTCTTCCCATATTTCCCTAAATTGCTCGTATATGTCCTTTTTCTAGTAGAGTCAATAGACATTTATTAAGTACCCAGTGTGTGCCAAGCACCACACTAAGTGTCAGAGATACAAAGAAAGGCAAAAGAAAACCACTGCTCTTAAGGATCTCACGGTCTAGTGAGGACCATGCAAACAACCTCGAACAAATAAGCCATATACAGAAAAAATCAGAAGTGATCAACAAAGGGAAGGCACTAAGATTAAAGGGAAATGCTTCCTGAGATTTTAGCTGGGACTTGAAATAAGCCAGGGAAGCCAGAAAGAGGAAATGAAGATATGGCACAATCTGTTCAGTCTTTCACAGGTAGATGGACAACCAGTTTAAAAAAAAACCTACCCAAAAATGTGTATTATAAATATTTCAGTATATATGGGGCCTTTCTTTCTGTCTTTGACCAGATGTATGTGTTGTGTGTTATGTCTGCATCTGTGTGTATCTCATAGTGGGATTACTGGATTGAAGAGTATGAATAGTTTAATGACTTTTCTCACATAATTTCACTGCTTTCCAGAATGGTTCAACCAGTTCACAGCTCCATCAAGAATATATTAGTGGGGCAGCTAGGTGGCGCAGTGGATAGAGCACTGGCCCTGAAGTCAGGAGGACCTGAGTTCAAATCTGACCTCAGACCAAACACACTTACTAGCTGTGTGACCTTGGGCAAGTCACTTAACCCCAATTGCCTCACCAAAAAAAAAAAAGTATATTAGTATTCCTTTTTTTTCCTCCAGTCATTCCAGTATTGACTGTCTTTTTTTTTTAATCGTCTTTGCTTCTTTGATGGGAATGAGGTGAAATCTCTCTCTTGCACCTGAAATGAGCTCCTTCCTCACCTCCGCATCCTTAGCTTCCTTTAAAGTTTAGCTTTGTTGCCACTTCTTCCGTAAAGACTTTTGTAGACTTTCTCCCTCTTCAAATTGTTCTGCATTTATGATCTATGTATATCATATACCCTCAGTAGAATGTAAGCTCACTGAGGGAAGAGATTGTTTCATTTCTGAATTGTGTCTCCAGTACCTGGTGCAATATCTTATACGAAGGTAGGCTCTTAAAAGTGCTGATTAGATTAGATTAGATTTAAATTTGCATTTATCTAATCAAATAGTCCTTTTGTTGTTATTCTATGCTGGATATCTTTCATAATGCCAGTGAATCCCAGAAATAGGCATTTATTTCCCTTTTTTACACATCAATTGATGCCAGCTTCACATATAACTTTCACAGGAGCTGTTAGCTAGCTTATACTAACTTTGAGAAGTATCATACTGTTGTATCTGTTAATATTGCAGTTGTGGTTGACTCTACAAATAATTCCTCAATGTTATGATTTAAGAGCATTATATGAATTAAAATAATAATAATGTAACTCCTTACTTTACAATCCAGTAGTGATATTTAAGCTGAGATAACAAATGTTTGGGATAATCAATCAATCAATAAACATTTATTAAGTGCCTACTATGTGCCAGGCACTATGCTAAGCTCTGGGCTCACAAAAAGAGGCAAAAGGCAGTCCCTGCCCTCACAGAACTCATAATCTGATACATGTTAGACTTACACAGAAGTTTATTTTACTCTTAGCAATATTTTATCATTCAAAGACTTACTAAGAACCTAAATAAAAACAAATTTCATTTTGCCTTCTATCCTTGCATATTACTTGAGAAAACAAAGTAACTTCTTATAACTAGACAGAAGGTCAGTGTTTTCCATAAGGGCTCCAGCTTTTCCATATATCCCTAAAATAATACATGATTTTTCATAAAACTAATCATTTTTATTATGAAAAAGCAAAAGGAAAAACAAAATTTAAACAATCAAACTAAGACCCACTATTAATTGCAGATATAAAAGTTCTCAGAGGAGTTTCAATGCAAAGCATTACTCACTTAGAGTTGGTATGGATAATGGGATGATTTCTCAAATGGGAAATGGCTGTTGCTAAGGATACTGAAGTAAAAAATAAGACAAGGATTTTGGCTGAAGCTTTTAATGTTTTGCTTGCTATAAACATAAAATCTTTGTTATGCCCATTTTCTGCTAGAGGGGAAAAAAAAGTACCACTGACCTAGTCTTCCTTTGTCAACTACAGAAGTTTCATAATTAGCTGAATTTTCAAGATTTTCCTTACTTCTTATTCCTTGGATTTTTATTCAAAACATCTGTTTATATCTCTTTTCAAGACTGGTATCCTTTCACTTAATGAATCTATAGTTACTCATAATAAGTAATATGAGTAATTTCCCTTCTAGATAGATCATGTAGAGTTATTCCTAGTCCTGACATTCTTTTCATTTGATCATGTACACTTGAAATGGAAAAGTTAAGTGACTTACCAAGGATTACACAGGTAGGAAATATCAGAACCAGGATTTAAACCAAGGTATTCTAACTCCAAATTTTATTTCTACTACACTATACTCCTTTTTCTTTTTTTCCCTTTTAAATTATTTTTATTTTCAGTTTTAAATTCTCTCCCTTCCTCCACCCCCTTCCTCTACTTATCAAGAAGGCAAGAAAAACAATACCTATTATACACATGAAGTAAGGCAAAATGTTTCCACAATGGCCACATTGTGGGGGGGGGGAAGTGAAAGAAGAAAGAGAGAGAGAGAGAGAGAGAGAGAGAGAGAGAGAGAGAGAGAGAGAGAGAGAGAAAGAAAGAAACAAAGAAAGAAAGAAAGAGAGAAAGAAAGATAGATAGATAGATTCTTCAATCTGCATTCAGCCCCAATCAGTTCTGTTTCTGGAGGTAGATAGCATTTTTCATCGTGAGTCATTTAGAATTATCTCAGATCATTGTATTTATCCAAGTAGTTAAATCTTTCACAGTTGATCATTGTTACAATATTGCTCTTGGTTCTGCTCACTGTACTTTGCATCAGCTTTAGAAGACTTCATAAGTTTTTCTGAACCTATTCTTTTAATTTCTTATTGCACAAAAGTATTCTATCACAATCACATACTACAACTTGTTTAGCCATTCCCCAACTTTGCTACCACAAAAAGAGCTACTGTAATGTTTTTTTACATATGAGTCCTTTTTTTTTTTTTGGTCTTTGTCCTCTTTGTGGTACAGACCTAGTAGTGATATTGCTTTGTCAAAAGGTATGCATAGTCTTATAGTCCTTTGGGGACAGTTCCAGATTGTTCTCCAGAATGGTTGGACCAGTTCACAACTATACTAAGAGTGTGATCCACTATATACACTCAAAGGTCCTATCACCCTCTCTAGTTTTAAAAAATAAGTATTTTTCTGAGGTTATGGAAGCCTATACAGTATCTATTCCCTTCCCTTTTAAGAGAGTGATACAATGGATTTTTCTGTCTCTACGAGGAACAGTCCTGTGAAGAAATGCCTGTGTCCTCCTAAAATATGACAAGTGAAACTTATTATATGCTTTTTTAAAAAAGCAAGTTCTCTGCAATGGAGATTTACAGTTTAATGTACAGTCCTTTTCCATTACACAGAAGATGTGGAAATGTTCATTTTACTGGGTAGTTAAATTATGGATAAAAAATTAATTTAATTTAAATTTAAAATAAGTTAAATTTAAATAAATAAATAAAATGAGGCAAGAACTCTTGCTAGAGAGAATTTCCTGGATCCCAGCTCTGGGACCTTTGAAGGCTAGAATGTACTAATTTACATTATGATCAAGGTCATTAGCATCAGACATTCACAGACTAAAACTACCCATTTAGAACCTTAACACATTTTCACTAGCTTGGTTTCCCAGTTGGCTAATGGAGTAAATTAGGGAAGACATGAATCTTTTGCTTGGCAATAAATAAGGAAATCATACAATAACCTTTAGGGAGTTGGAGAGGGGGTGGGGTAGAGTTCTGGACTTGTGATATCAATGGTGTTAACTCCTCATGTCCTTCTCCTGTAGTAGATCAGCAGATTTTGTCTATCATTTGCACTGAGAGGTATAAGTGCCTTACATAGTCACGTAGTTCATGTGACTGAGACAGGATGGAAACCTTGACCTTCCTGATTCCTCAGCCAGCCCACTATCAACTATACCACATTGCCTCACAACAAAACCAACTCACGTTGTATTACATGAGAAGTTGTAAAAAAATATACAGATATATTGTATATTTGTATTACAAATATTTTGTCACAATATTCACGCAAGTTAGGAAATGCAAGTATCTTCATTTAACAAATGAGGAAATTAAGACATATTAAATGATTTACCCCTCACACTAGGCCTGTTAATTCCAGTGTCACTTTTCTCCACACAGCAGTAAAAATAATTCTCCTAAGGTACAATAAGTCTGACCATGTTCTTTCCCTGTTCAAAAGCCTTCCGTGGCTCCCTGTTGCCTCTAGGATAAAATACAAATTCTTCATCCTAGAGGTAAAGTCTTTTACTCCCTGACCTCAACTTGCCTTTGTAGACTTTTTCTATGTGACTTTCTCTCAGGCTGTCTACATTCCAGCCAATGAATGAACACACATTTATTAAGTGTTAACTGTACTAGGCACTATCTACAGCACTTGCAATACAAACAAAGGTGTAAACACAGCCGCGTTGTCCAATTTAATAATGACAATAACTCATTTGAATAGCACTTTAAGGTTTGTCTAGAACTCTCCATACATTATCTTATCTAAGATTAACAGTTGGTTGGTGAGGTAGTGTCATCCTTATTTTGTGGATGAGGAAATGAAAAGAGATGAAACAACTTCCAGCTACTTAGAATCAGGAGTAGAATTTGATCCTGTTTCTGATTCTAAGTCCAACATACTGCTTCCTAGAATGGCTTATCTCTTTACTCTTCCCCAAAACTGACATTCTATCTTGTACATTTATGCCTTTGTACAAGTTCTGCCAAACACACACACACACACACACACACACACACACACACACACACACACACCTGCAATATACTCCCCTTCCTCATCTCTCTGGTTCCTCTTCTTTTGAGGTTCAGGTCAGCAACAACTTCTAGTATGATGTTTTCCATTATCCTCACCACTATTTGTCAGCGCTCTTTCTCTCTCCATTTACTCCTCTGTATACGTGTATTTTCCCAGTGGAATGTAAGTTCCTTGAGAATAGGGACTATTTCATTTGGGGGTTTGTATCTCTTGTACCTAGTATGGTGACTTGCACATAGTAGGAGTTTAATCAGTGTTTGCTGAATTGATTTGATCTACTGAGGTGTCAAGATCCTAATCCGGGTCTCTAGAGTCCAAATCCAGTCATCAGTTCACTCTACCATGCTAGTTCTCTTGCAATGACACCTACCTCCCTTGTGGAAAAGGAAGGATAGGCCTCGGTAAGTATTACATGGGCAGCGAGGTGGCACCAAGGATAGAGTGCCGGGCCTTGGAGTTAGGAAGACTCATCTTCCTGAGTTCAAATCTGGCCTTAGACACTTAATAGCTATGTGACCCAGAGCAACTCATTCCACTCCATTTGCCTCAGTTCCTCCTCTGTCAAATGAGCTGGGGAAGGAAATGGTAGACCATTCCAGTATCTTTGCCAAGAAAACTCCAAACAAAGTGACAAAAAGTCAGACACAACTGAAAATTATTGAACAAATATCACACATAAGAACAAAACCCATGAAAGCCTCTTTTCTTTTCTTTCTTTTTTCTCTTGGCCAGGCAATCAGGGTTAAGTGACTTGCCCAGGGTCACACAGCTAGTGAGGGTTATGTGTCTGAGGCCAGATTTGAATTCGGGTCCTCCTGACTCCAGGGCCAGTGCTCTATCCACTGTGCCACCTGGCTGTCCCAAGCCTCTTTTCATGTTACCAAAGATTGTCTCTGATTACCATAGATTGTCTTTCATCATTATATATTTATTGAACATCATCTGATTACAGAGGTTATCCCAGGATTTAGAGTAAATATGTAAAATGGAAAAGATTCTTAGGATGGTCAAACAACAATCATTCAGGTATGGGTCAGTAACTTCATGGGAGTTTTGCAGACAGATTAGCAACACTGAGATTCAAGATTAATCATAAGATCATAGATATACATTTGAATTGTACGTTAAAGGCTACCTAGTCCAATCTCATCATTTTAAACATGAGGAAACTGAGGTTCAGGGTAGTAAGTGACTTGCCTAGGGTCATAACAGCTATCAGGTATTTAAGGCAGGACTCAGACTCTGGTCTTCCTAACTCCAGCCTTCTTTCTGTTGTGTCAGTATGATCTAGCAGCGTTTTGTTGAGTGAAGGGTGATTCAACTGTTATTGTGGAGGTTGGAGCTCACAGGATATATGTTGTTTTAATTTACATTTCCTGCCTTATGGATGTTTATTTTTCCAAATGATTATTGGCAATTCATGTTTGTGAAAATTTTCTCTTTGTATATCCTTTGACAATTTATCCATTGTGAGTGTTTACCTAAATTTTTGGAAAGCATTTAACAAAAACCTCTCACACTATCCTTATGGGCAAAGATACATTGTCCCATGTGTTAGGATGATAATATTATATGTATATATTCAGAACTGGTTGGATGGCCAAACACAATCTTATTTAGAGTGAGGTTTCTAGTAGAGTTCCTCAAGGCTTTGTGCTTGGCTCTGGGGGATTAAATACTTTTATTAATGATTTGCAAATATAAAAGCATGGATGGCATGATTAGCAAATTTGTAAATCACACAAATCTGGAGATAGCTAACATGTTGGATGATTAAAGCAGGATCCCAAGAAACTTCAACCAAGACAAATATTGGAATGATAATCTTGACTTCATCTAATATGATGAAATTGAATAAGGATAAAGATAAAGTTTCGGCCTTGGCTTCTAAAAACCATCTTTACAAGTACTATTGGGGGAGAGGCAGATCTAGATGCAGTTCATCTAGAAAAGATTGAGAGAGGGGGGGAACTGTAGGCACTGAGTCAACGGTGTGGTATGGCGACCAAAAATCTAATATAGCCTCAGGCTATTTTAAAAGAAACATTAGTCAGAACAAGGGAGGTGGTGGTTCTGTTGCATTTTGCTGTGGCCAGACCACATCTCCCCTAGTTAGCAGAATCGTTGGATTTAGAGTTGGAAGAGATCTTCTAGACCAGAGGCATCAGACCTCAATATGGCCAGAAAAACTCCTGATTAAAATGTAATAGGGAAATGTTTAACAAAATAAATAAAAATGAAATATGCATAATGTCATTTTGTGGTTCTCTGAGTCAGCATGCAGCCAGCAGGGATCCGTTTCTGTTTGAGTTTGATACCACTAATCTAGACCAGTTCACTCATTTTGCAGATGGACAAAGAAGTGATTTGTTCAAATCTGGCTTCAGACACTTTCTAGCTGTGTGACCCTGTGCAAGTCACTTAACCCTGTTTGCCTCAGTTTCTTCATCTGTAAAATGAGCTGGAGAAGGACATGGCAAACCCCTCCAGTATCTTTGCCAAGAAAACCCCAGATGGGGTCACAAAGAGGCAGACACAGCTGAACAACAGCTAGTTCAGTAGAAGAAGCAGGAGTTAAATCCTGGTTCTCTGACTCCCAAAATTATGGTTTTTCCAAAAACACTATGTCACTGCCTTCTTTGGAGTAGTATATTTACTTTTGGGTGCCACATCTTTTTTTAGTACTTTTTTTTAAGGCAACTGGGTTTAAGTGACTTGCCCAGGGTCACACAGCTAGGGCATGTTTGAGGCCAGATTTGAACTCAGGTCCTCCTGACTCCATGGCTGGTGCTCTACTGCACGGCACCACTGCAGTGCCACATCTTAAGGAAGGTGGAGAGCCTCCAGTGGAGGGTCACCAGGTTGATGGAAGAGCCCTGAGAAAATACTTAAGAGGAACATCATATATTTCTTCAAATATATGTGCTTTCATGTGTAAAAGGATGAGATTTATCCTGCTTAGTGCAAGAGAACAGCATTAGGAGCAGTAAGCAGAAGCTGCAGGAAGCAAGCTGAATGGAAAGAAAAGTTTTCTAAGAATGAGAGCGATCAGAGAAACCCGGAAAGTCGAAGCTGCAATGAGACTTGTATGGACTGCTGCGGGGCAAGGAAAGCAGACGCAAGGAATGGCCCAAACAGTGTAACCCACATGGGAAGAAATCAGAGTTCTGATGAGTATACTGATGAATCTTGACTTTAGAAAATGATGGTAAAAGAGCCTCCTCCCTCTCGGTAGAGAGTTGCAGGCTACAAGGACAGAATCAGGCATACAGTTACGTGTGCTAACTGTACTTCATTGTTGAGGAGAAATGTGTTTCAGGGGAATGAGGGATAGTTATTGATAAGTGATGTCAACCTAAAAGAAAAATAGCTTTAATACAAGCAAAAAAAAATTAGAGTTATTCCCACCATGGGTCATTTATCTCTCACCAGAGATCTTCAGAGAAAAGCTGGATGACCTCTTGATGGGTAAGTTTAGAGAGAATTCTCATTCAAGTAGGGGTGGAGCCACTGAGGTCCCTTCCAACTCTGAGATTCTGTGATTCTAAGTTAAAACTTAATCTAACTCTAGCTCTCCCACGAAAAATGACCTTGAGAAAGTCACTTTTCTTTTCTACATCTTAGCTTCCTCATTAACAAAATGACTAAATTGTCTTTAAAGTCTGAGATTCTCTAAGTGTATAAAAAACTGAGTTCAAAATGAATTTAACAATTGAATTGGGAGAGAAGAACCACAGGAACCTCCATCTAGGAAGGGGGCAGGGAGTTCTCCTTACAGGGATTGCAGAATGCTGTTGGTGTAGATAATACAGTATTTAAATCTGGTTATCCCATGACAGATTGAATCAGAAGACTCCCCAAGATATGTGGAGAGAGTGAGAGAGAGAAAGAGAGAGAGAGAGAGAGAGAGAGAGAGAGAGAGAGAGAGAGAGAGAGAGAGAGAGAGAGAGAAATTCTCTTTCTTTGCCTTCCATTGCATTAATGCTCTCCTCTGTAGTATCTGTGTCTTTATTGGATGCCAGACACTAGCTCCTCTTGTGAAACAGCTTGTGTTTGCTTCCTGGGAAGCTTACCAAGAATAACTGTGCTTTATACCAGAAAAAAGAATGCTGAGGAGAACAATAGATTGAATCAAAAATGGATGGAGGTTGTAATAGTGACAGAATTTTTAAGATGGAGAAAAACCAAAATAAAATAGTAAAAATAAAGAGGGTGATAGAAATAATCTTGGGAGAAAGAAACAAAAATAAGTATACTTATATATTGATGCATATAAATGCACATACATTGATGTGTTTATCTTTTGTATGTACATATATACACATGTATACACCTAAATTTATATCTGTGTATATGTGTATGTATATATAAACACACAGTATACATACATATCTATATCTGGACAGGTAGATATGGATTATATATATTACACATATGTACATGCACACACACAAATAAATGTATATGCATATCTCCAAGTTTCTGTTTTCCCTACTAAATTCATATTTTTTGTTTTAAATTATTCATAAGAGTAAAGGGGATGTCATTGGCTATATCTCTAGCACTGATTTGCCCTCTGATTTCTCAAAAGGGTGAGAGTTATTATTGTTTTATGCTCCTAGAAAAACCAGCAAAGCAAGCATATTCAATTTGGAGCATGACCCAGTTTGTGTATGCATTTTATACAGCTAACACACCACCAAATCTTCATGGTATAATGCTGCCTGATTTGGAAAGGGCAATCTGGACCCCCATGTTCAGCTCTCTTAGGTTTACATTCAGTACCTTGTTTCATCATGGACTCAGTGACAATCAACAAGCAATTATTAAGCACCAACCATATGCCAGGCATTATGCTCAGCCCCAGAAATTCAAAGACAAAAATGAAATGGTCTCTGTCCTCAGCGAGCTTACATTCCAGTGGGGATGACAAGCATATACACATGAATATATAAGTATCACAGACTATATAAAATGAGTAGCTAGTAGTTTGAGGAGGAAGGGGTCTGGCAGCTGATATAGGGATGATCATGAAAGGCTTTAAATAGAAGATTGCACTAGAGCTGAGTTTTGAAGGAAACCAGGGATTCTAAGAGATGGAGGAGTATGAGGGAGTGAAAGGGCACAGAGGTGTGGGAGATGAGTAATGTGTGTGAAGATGTGTGTTAAAAAGGCTGGAAAAGGGGCAGCCTAGGTAGCACAGTGGATAGAGCACTGGCCCTGAAGTCAGGAGGACCTGAGCACAAATCCAGCCTCAGACCAAACACTTGACACTAGCTGTGTGACCCTGGGCAAGTCGCTTAACCCTAAATGCCTAAAAATAAAAAATAAAAAAAGGCTGGAAAAGTAGGAACCGAGTTGTAAGAGCCTTAATTGCCAGCAGAAGAATTTATAAAGAAGAGTTAGGGAGCTACTAGAGTTTATTGAATCGGAAAGCTAGTGAAGAGAATAAATAAAAGATTTAGCAGAGGTGATAGTCTTGAAAGGGCTGTTACATGGAAGAAGGGTTAGATTTGTTCTTCTTGGCTTTGGAGAGCTGAACTTCGACACTGGGGAGAAGTTGAAAAGGTACAAATTAAGGCTTAAATTAAAGAAAAACTTCCTAACAATCATATAAAACTCAAATGGACTACTTTGTGAGGTAGTAGGTTCCCTCTTATGAGTGGTCTTCAAGCAAAGACTGTATAAATTATATGTAATTTATATAATATATATCAAAACCATAATATATAGTATATAAACATATAATTTACATATAATGTAACATATATTATAACATGAGGTTTTTGTAATATATAATTATGTGCATGTAATTATATATTATATAATATATAAATTATGTAAGATTAAATTATATAATAAATTATATGTAATTTATATAATATATAATTATACATAGCATAAATATATAATACAAATTATTTTATACATTATATATACTTTACATGATATGTAATTACATATTATATAATTTATATAGCTCTTTAAGGTTTTCAAAGAGTTTTAAAAATATTATCTCAAACGTTGGAGGTAGGTGCTATTATTATTCCAATTTTATAGACAAGGAAACTGAGACAGAAAGAGGTTAAGTGACTTACTCTGGATCATACAGGCAGTAAGTGTGTGAGGATGGATTTGAACTCAGGTCTTTCTGACTTTAGGTTTAGCTCTCTATCTACTATTTCACCTAGCTGATCATATCTGTGTCTATATGCATATGTATATGTATACACACCTATACATATATACAAGGGTGTTCTGGATCTATTTGAAACCAGTCCTCCAGAGCCAATTCTTAAATTTTCAGTGTGAGCATTTACCCCTCAGAAATAGGCAAATACTATGAATCAAGACTTGATTTATCGTTTTGTTGATTATCTAAACTTAAGGAAGTGATGGAGAAAATGTTCAGAAAGCAAATGAACTTAAAAGTGTGCCTTGCATACATTTTTAGAGAGCCAATTATTAAACACTTACCAGCATACCTTAGGTGTGTACGCATACCACACACACAAATAAACACATAAATGCACATACCTATCTGATTGAATGAACATCTGTCTGATGTTATGGAAGGTACTCAGGATGTCCAAGACAGAACTCATTGTCTTTGTTGACAGTTCTGTTGAGAGCACCAACCATCCTTCTGGTCTTCAAGCTTCATAACTTTGGTGTCTTCCTAGACTCTTCACTCCTCCTTATCCCACATATAGTTAAGTTGCCACATCTATCCTTTTTGCTTCCACAAAATACCTTGCATCCATCTTCTTCTCAGAACTCTCACAGCTCTTAGCCTTGTTCAGGTCTTTATCACCTCTTGCCTAGATTATTACGACAGCCTCTTGCTTTGTCTCCCTGCCTTGCCTCCCCCTACTTCAGTCCCTCCTTTGTGCAGCTGCCAAAGTGGATTTCCTAAAGCACAGTGCTGTCTCTGTCACTCCTCCATTCAATAAACTCTAGTAACTTCCTATTACTTTGAAGATCAAATATAAGATTCTTTGTCTGACATTTAAAGCTCTCTACAATCTGGCCTCAACCTGCTTTTCCAGCCTTTCATATTGCTCACCATCATTTGGTCTAGACAAATTGATTCTCTTACTGTTCCTCTTGCATGACATTCCATTTCCCATTTCCATGTCTTTGCATTGACTCTCTCCCATGCCTAGAACTCATTCTCCCTCACTTCTTCAGGCTTAGCTCATATGGCACCTTTTCCATGATACCTTTAGTGATCTTCTTAGCTGCTTAGTGCCTCCCTCCTACCCCTGCCAAAATTTTTACCTTGTATATGTTTATTTCATTAATATATGTAGGAATATAGTACATTTTATTTTCTCCAGCTAGATTATAAACTTCTTGAGATCAGGTACTGAATGCTTTTTTCTTTATAATCCCAACCACTACTACTGTGCCATGGCAGGTGCTTGATAGATGTTTTTTGTTTTGTTTTGTTTTTGGTGAGGCAGTTGGGGTTAAGTGACTTGCCCAGAGTCACACAGGTAGTGAGTGTTATGTCTGAGGCCCGATTTGAACTCAGGTCCTCCTGACTCCAGGGCTGATGCTCTATCCACTGTGCCACCTAGCTACCCCCTTGATAGATGTTTTTTTTTTTTTACTTGTACAGGTGTGAGTTGGGCTAAATGTCTACAGAAGACCGCATCAGCCCTAAAGGCCTCTTTACTAGGGTAACAATTTTCTGTTGATCAAAAGTCAAATTCCTTTTAGATTGTTTTAATGGGGAAATAGGGGCCAGGTAGGTGGCACAGTGGGTAGAGCATTGGAGTTGGAATCGGGAAGACTTGTCTTAATGAGTTCAAATCTGACCTCAGAAACTTACTAGCTTAGTGACCCTAGGCAAGTCACTTAACCTTGTTTGCCTCAGTTTCCTCATCTGTAAAATGAGCTAGAGAAGAAAATGGCAAACCACTCAAATATCTTTGCCAAGAAAACCCCAAAACGGGGTCATAAAGGGTTGGCTATGACTGAAACGACTCAAAAGCAAAAATGGGGAAAGCAAAAATGAGGAAATGACTTGTAGACAACTTTTAAGAGAAATCTTTGATTTCAATAGCTGTTGCTTGTTGTATCAGTGATTTCTTTTTTATTTTCATATATTTATAAGGTTTGGGGTACACAACAGATAGCACGTCATGGGAGCTACTCACATTTCAAGATAAATCTCATTTACCATAACTTGAGTACAGACCTCCCAAGAGTTATATAAGCCTCCTTTTCCCTCCTTGCTCCCTTAGCAGCTATGTTGCTCACACTGATTTTGTTGGACAAGTGTTCCCCTGGCAAACTTAGAATATTCAGAAAGCTTAACCAACCTCATCAGTGGAATGCAGAAGACCGTGTTCCAAAATGATGCACATTTAAAATTTCCTCCTCCTCTGCTGTGTGTGTAGTTGGTTAGCTTATCACCAGTATACCAATTTAGTGTGGCTGCAAAATAACATTTTTGAGACCATTAAATTTCCATATAATGTAAATATGTGGAATTCTGCCACATAAACTAACTGTGAGCAGGGACCCACTATCACTAATGTTGTTTTATTCCCATTTTGCCTTATCACCGATTTTACCAGTGTTGGGTATTCTACGTTCTCTCTGTGTGTCTTAGCCCCTCTGGATTCATATTGTCTTGCTGGAAGAAATAAAACTAAACAAAATATCACTAAAGATGCATTTATTATTTCTACCAATTGCATTTTTATTGTTTAAAATCTTCAGCCTCCTTGGCAGATTGGATTATATGAACACAGGGGCTCCAAGTTATTTCCCTGATGGCAGCTATTTCTGTCAGGCAGAGACCCAGCAGGACATGCCTACAAAAGATCAGGATGGTGATTGTCCATTTATTAGTCATTTATATACCCTACAGTTGGATGGGCAGAATGTGAAATATGATATATGGCTACAAAAGTTCCTGTCCTCTGAGAGTATGCAGGTTTAGAAATAGGAGAAAGAGGGGGATAATCAGGAAAGAAATAGAAGTCTCAAGGAGTTTCTCAAGAAAAGGAAGCATAAATTGAAGCAAGTGAGGAGAGTTGGGGAATAGAAAGATAATGAGGGCAAGTAACAATCAAGTTTATCTTGGGGTTAATGCAAGAATTTTTCTTCCCAGGTTGTGGGATGAATTTTTAAAGGGTGAAGTGATTTCCATATTTCAAGGATCTATGGTTTTCTGACTTTGGGGACTGCGTTCCCCAAGGCAGAATTAGTAACCCTTGCACCACAGAGTCTTAGTGAAGTGCAGTCGCTGGAAAAATCGTCACAGTGTGCAGCCAACTTACAGATAAACTTTTGGAATTTAGATAGACTGGTCTTCAGATGTGAGTCTGTCATTGGGCCCACGTTTGAAACTCTTTCCAGACTGGTCTAAAATTTGACAAAGATTATGTTCTGTTGATATAGCCTTCGAGAAACCAAGGTCAGGTCTATACCATGATGAGATATGGGAGTGGGACTCCAAGGAGAACAGCTTCAAGTTATGAGAAAAAAAAATTTAATTAATTAATAGTTTTCTAATTTAATTAGCTTAATCTTTAGCATCCTCTTGTGGGGAGGAAACAGAGTACCACTACATAATTTAGCAATCTCACCATTGCTTCTACTTCTTTAGCAAAAAATCCATAGGACCTAAGCCATAAGGTGGTGGTGACCTAGCCAATGAAACTTCAGGAAGCTGCGTGGTTCAGTCCTTAGAAGAGAGACAGTGCCTGGTATTGTATCCTCCACATGGTCGATATTTTATAAATGTTGGTAGAATTGAATTAATTCTGTGTCCTACTTTCTCTTTTATAATTTAAGCAGTAGTACATTTCTCTTTCCTTACTTGTAGTATTGCATTAAAACTTCTATAATTTGGCATGCGTAGTAAATCAGATAGTCTAGTTATTACAATAGTCAGATTAATAGAATGTTACTGTGTATTTCTAAAGGGATGAAAAGGTTTCAAAGAGTTTGTCGTTGTTCAGTCATTTTAGTCTTATCTGATTCTTCATGACCCCATTTGGGGTTTTCTTGGCAAAGATACTGGAGTGGTTTGCCATTTCCTTCTCTAGCTCATTTTTTTTTTTTACAAATTAGAAACTGAGGCAACCAGGGTTAAATGACTTACCCAAGGTCACACAACTAGTAAGTGTCTGAGTCCAAATTTGAAATCAGGAACATGAGTCTTCCTGACTTCAGGCCCAGCACTCTAACCACTATGCCACCTAGAATTAGAATATAGGAAAATACAGGTAGATAGTAATACAGGTGGTAATATTTTTAAAGTAGCTGATCGAAGGATTTGTTCAAAGGAATTTTGTGAGAATCAAATGAATTAACATATTATATGAAGCTCTTTGCCAGCCTTAAAGTGCTATATGAATACTAGCTCATTATAGGCTCTATCCTAGGCCCTCTTTTCTTCGCCCTCTAAACTGTGTTGCCTGGTCATCTTATCAGCTCTCATGGATTCAATTATCACCTCAATAAAGATTCTCAGATCTACTTTTCCAGCCTTAATCTCTCTCCTAACCTCATCTCCAGCTGCCTATTGCACATCTCAATCTGGATATCTCATAAATGTCTTAAACTCATCATATTCAGAACAGAACTCATTATATTTCCTTCCCCTCAAGCCCTTCCATCTTCCAAACTTGCCTGTTACTATGGAGGGTACCACCATCTTTCCAATCACCCAGCCTCACAACTAAGATGTCATCCTCAGCTACTCATTTTCTCTCCCCCCTATATCTAGCCTGTCTCCAGGTCTTGTTTATACTTTTGTAACATCTCTTGCATAGGCCTTCATCTCTCCTCTGGCATTACCATCACCCCAATTCAATCCCTCTCCCCTTGAAACCTAGACAATTACTGCAGCCTGCTGGTTAGTCTCCCTGCCTCAAATCTCTCCCGGCTCCAGTCTGTCCTCCACTCAGCTGTCAAATTGATCTTCCTAAAATGCAGACGACCATGTCACCCTCCTATTCAGTAAACTTCAGGGGTTCTCTGTCATCTCCAGCATAAAATAGAAAGCCCTTTGTTTAGTTTTAAAGATCTTTTATAACCTGTCCCCCCCTTCCTTTCTACTCTTCTTATACCTTATTTTCCTCTACATACTCTGTGATCTAGTGATACTGGGCTCCTTATTGTTCCTTGCAGAAAACACTCCTACCGGCTCTAGGCATTTTCACTGGCTGTCCCCCATGCCTGGTATTCTTTCCTTGCTCATTTCTGCTTCCTGGGTTCCTTAAAATTTCACCTTCTATAGGAAGCCTTTTTTATCTCCCTTAATGCTAGTGCCTTCACTCTGATAGTTATCTCCATTTTACCCTGTTTATATCTTATTAGTACATAGTTGTTTTTGTTTTGTCTCTTGCATTAGACTGTGAGCTTCTTGAGAGCAGGGATTGTCTTTTGCCTTTTTTCCTATCCCCAGTTCTTAACACATGCTTAGAGCATCGTTGGTGCTTAATAAATGCTTTGGACTGTTTTAATGCAAATTAAATTTCAGCTTTTCATTAAGGAAAATTCAAATCCAAAATCTAATTTCCCAGTTTAGATTTGTGAAATCTGATGCAGGATTCATGTAATTCATGCTTAGCAATGAAGGACTGAAACACAGGAAAAGTTATTTGTAAAGATCTAAATATAATTTCAAAATTCTTATTTATTCTAAAAGATCCATAGTTTAGAAGATAGTTTCAGGAGTTGCCTTGGCCCAAAAAAGAAATCGCTGAGCTGCCAACTTTCTGGTGATGAGAAAATCCTGAATATATTTTGTGTTTTTACATTCTTCTTAAGTTTACTTTTGCCTTTTTTATTGAAAGGCAAAATATCTCAGTGATAACTCCCTGTGAAAATTGTTTCAACATTGGTTGTGTTTCCACACACCCACACCCCCCACAGACACACATACATACCGAAGTTTGCATTCTAGTAAGTTAGCATATGTTCCACTAAATTAGCTATTTTCTAGCAATAAATTAACATTCTCCTTCAGAGAGTAGCATCTGTTCTTTACTACCAACAAAACAAAGATCTGGAATAAGAGGCCCAAAAAAGAATAACGTGGGTAATCTTTAAAGATTCATCTCTTACTGTTCTCAGATCCCAGTTCTTGATTTAACATTCCTGAGTCATCTATACTATTGGGATCAAGGACTTTTAATTTCTGCCAGCCCAAGGGAACATTTTGGCTTAAGAAAAAAATTATGAATAAAGAACTCTCAAAGCAAGTAAGATGATAGGAATGTGTTGAAAGACCTGTCTTTTGTAGTATCCTGCCATGCTCATTAGTCGTCAGTTTACTTAAGAAGTATTTATTAAACATCAGCTGTATGGGTAATATGGGCCTAGATGCTGTGGAGAAAGCAGAATAAAGCCTCTGCTCTCAAAGGATTTGATATCTACGTAGAGAGATCCAAAGCATGACCTTGTGAAATTATGTGAGAATATTTATATATCAATTAACTAGCATTTATTTAACACTTGCTGTATGCCACAACTGTGGCAGGTCAGGGATGCAAATGCAATAGCCAGATAGTCCCTGTCCTCAAGGAGCTTATATTATACTGGGTATAAATGATATAAAATGTTTACAGATAAATAAGTACAGCTTATATACAAATAAATACACAGTGATTTGGTAGGGATGGAGAATGGTAACAGCTGGGGAAATCAGAAAAAGTCTCCTGAAGAAGTTAGTATTTGTATTGAGACTTAGAGGGAGCCAGGGATTCTAAGAAGCATAAGTAAGGATCAAGAGAGTATTCCATGAGGAAGCACAAGCAGAAGCCAATCAGGGTTAAGTACAGGATGTATGAGGGGGGAGTAACATAAAAAAAGAAGAGTAATTTGGCATTATAAGTACTATCTTGATATACAACAGGAGTGGGCAGAATAAGGTCATTATTTTAGAAATCTTTTTGATGATGTTATGTGATAGATTTTAATTAAAAGGAAGTAATTGGCATAGTAATTATTGATAGGCTTTGTCTTTTATTGATGTCCACTTAATGTCAGAAACTTTATAGGTAAGTCCCTCATGTGTTGTGTGGGCCCTAGAGGTCCTACTGGTAAACACCAAAAAGAGTCACACGGAATGAAAAGGTATGACTCACTTGCAAGCTGCATCATTGAAAGGAGCAACCACATCATTGAGATCTCAGATCTATCAATTGCATATGCTTAATACCTTTGAATTTATAGCTGTGAGTCACTTATTTGACTGGCTCTGTGTGGAGGGGGTAAAAATCCTTATGTTGGAAGGTTCTTATCAGGACAAGAGGTCTACAGTAAACTGTCTTGGGATCATTGACATTAGTGCTCACAGGTGGATATTAGAAAGAAAAGCATCCATTCTAATAGAACTTCTTTTATCATTGGGAAAGACAAATATGACAGACCTAACTGTCTACGTTTTAAAATAAAAAGTCTAAAAACAAGAGAAGAATGGGGGGAAAAGTTTTCTGAAGTTATATATAGCTAAGTCTCTAATGGAAAATAAAAAGGAGAATTTGTGGAGGGAGAAAAGGAACTGTCTTTGTAAATCAGGTGAAAAGAAATAGCAAGTATTTAAGAGAAAGTTGACCATTTTTACTGGGACTGTTTAAGCAATAATCTTAGCCTACTTTCTCCTTGAGTGTTCCCATAGAGAGTTGGTCTAAGAATGGCTTTCCATGGAGCTGCCAGAGGTAGAAGCTGAGATAAAATGGGTGATTTGTAACTTCAGCTAAAGAACTAAGCATAATATTTCCTCCCTGTTCCTACACACCTGGCACCACCATCCAAGCCTAGAATTTGGTTCTCAGTCTTCTACTGATACTTGGAAAAGAAGATAAAGAAGGGTTCCATGGCCTGGTTTTGGAAAACTGATGCTAATAAATCAGCTACACACATCTCTTTTACCAATCTGATGACAATGAAGGAAAATCTAAGTTGTTTTAAGTTGAAATTCCCTTATTATTAGTGATTTATAGCATCCTTTAATATTGTTGCTGATAGTCTGCTTGGATTGAAAATAAAATAACTTCCTGTCTTAACCTCTGGCCATTTATCTTTTGGGAAATGGCTCTTGTTTTTATGTGTTCTTATGTGTCTGTATCAATGCCCTATATATTTTATATAGAAGAAATACAAAATTTAGAAAATTAAATCTTTTGAGATTTCATATAGTCATTAGGGTAATTTTCTGTTATCTATCCATCTATCTATCTATCTATCTATCTATCTATCTATCTATCTATTTATCTATCCATTTATTACTTAATCTTCTTTCTTTCCCTGAGCTGCTTAGAAACTAAGCTTATACCTACACGTGGTAAATGTGTAAAAGTTATTTTTGTCACATTATGTTATATAAATTATTGGTGGTTCTGTAAGTTTCAGTTGCCAAAAATCAATTTAGCATTTTCCTACCCCTTCTTACCTAATATAATACATATAAAACATTCTTATTGAATGCCTCTTTATGTAGGTTAGGGTGAGTTGAATTAATTATAAACTCTTCATGGATAGCCATATGACTGACCAGAGTTTGGCTAACTTTTCTAAATAATTGAGGACATGCCTGATTCTACAGCCCAAATGTACCTTTTGCATTTTTATCTGCAGAGGACAGAGCAGTTGTGATTTACCTCTCCTATAAACACTTAGTGGCCTAGCATCTTCGAAATTTGTCTGGCCTGCTGTGTGAATACCATCAATAGTGGTCAAATGTTGTTTAATTGATAGTTGGAGTAGTGTGCTAAGAACATTTTGTCTCTATCTTCAGATAAAGCCAGCTGTAAACCAAAAAACACAAAGTGTAAATTGTTATTATGGTTATTCTAAATAAAACTTGTAGTTGCTCTCCTCTAATTTTTTGGTTGCAAGTTTTGTAAATCATTGTTTCATTTATTTACTTTCATTGAAAATTTAGTCTACTTCAGATTTTGCTCTATAAGATTTGTGCTGTGGCTTTTAGAGTCTACATTTTTTCCTATAGGGTGTGTGCTATGGCTTTTAGATTTCATAATAGCTATGGGCAAATTTGAATGATTTGGTGAATGTATTATTAGTTCTGTTGTCACAATGTCTGACCAACTGGAATTGTTACAGAATCCAACTTTTTTTAGGTCTTACAAACAGCAAGTATTTAAATACTAAAAGGGAGTGTTGTTTTTCAGTTTTTAAAAGTGTTGACCTTTACTGTGTGTGTCTATATGGAGAACATAAAATAAAATTTCATTTTACACACACACACACACACACACACACATATATATATATGTATATGTATATATATCACATATATGTTTATATAAATAATATTGTGGGGTACCTAGCACAGTGGATTGTGCATGGAGAGGAAGGGAAGGAAGTAAATATTTATTAATTGCTTATTGTGTACCAAGTACTATGCTAACACCTTTACAAATATCTTATTTGCTACATAATTGCTACTTAATAGATATTTGTTAAACTGGATGTTTGTTGAATTATTTTCTTCTCAAGCCTGATCTCTTATCGATAAACATACATTCATTCTATTTGAAATTTAGATGTATATTCACATTTTTGCATTCAAATAGCATTTATTAATCAATCATATATTCATTAAGTGTCAGATACTGTGTAAGGCATTGAGGATACAAGTATGGTGAATACTCACAAGAAGCTTACCTTCTAATGGTAAAAACAACAATTACATACCATATATACATGTATATAACATATGTATGTACATAGTATTATACATGATATAAAATTGATAAATATAAATATATACAAAGTAGACAAGGTAGTTTGGGAGGGAGGGCAGTAGTGGTTAGGGGAATCTAGAAATCATTCATTCAGACGATGGTACTTGGGTTGCCATTTAAAGGAAGACAGGGACTCTGTGAGGCAAGGTAAGGAGTAAGCGAATTCTAGGCATGTGAGACAGCCAGTGCAAAGCCTCTGAGGCATATAATAATAGCTAGCCATTACATAGCACTTTGAGATTTACAATCATCTTACATGTTTCCCACGTGAGATGAAATTTTGAAGACGAGGCGTAGGGAGAAAACCATTTTGGATGAATTTCAGAATGCAAAAACAGGGGTATCGTCCAATGAGTGTATACCACCATCTAAGTGCCTACCATGTGCCAGGTACTGTACTAGTAATCACTATGAGATATGCAAAGATAAATTAAATCTGCCCGATAGAAACTTACACATATTTTTGAACTTGTTTTCTAAGGAAACTGGCCAAGAAGCGGAAGGAGACAATGAGCAGCACCCGACAGGAGATGACAGTGATGGTGAATTCAATGGATAAGAGCTATGCTGAGCAAGGAACCAATTGTGATGAGGCTTTTTCTTTCATGGACACACACAATTTGAATGGGAGATGTAAGTTCAGAAATGTTGGCTCTAACCATTTTTCTTTCATTTTGGAGGGTCTGTGATCGAGGAAGAAGGTTTTAAAAACTTGCCAAAAAATTCCCCCTTACCTGTTTAATTTAGTGTTTTCGTTGAGTACTACTGGAAACTCCCATCTCCCAGGGTTGTAAAACAGTCTCCCTAATGTAAAGAACTTTCAGACCACAGGAAGCCTCTCTCAATAGCAGTAGCAATGAGGTTTTTTTTGTCCTTTCTATCATAAAGAAGAGATCTTATTGTAGAAGACACCTGCTCGTTATTTTCTTTATGACTCGGATCCTGTTTATACTGATGTGGTATACTACGGAGTAGTGGCAAGTTAATTGTTTTCTTTGTTTGTCCAACAGATTCTGGCACAATTATAAGGAACAATTAGCTTGTTTATTTGAAGAATAAATAATGAATTTGTCTTTCCCTCCTATGTTAGTCTGGCTTTAGTTGTACTACAAAGAGATAAATATATAAAGATGATATTTCTATCTCTTTCTCTACATCTACTGTTAATTCATAGTTCTACTGAGGTGCAAGTCCATTTCTGACATAGATTAGTTGGCTTTCTCCCCCATGTTTTATGGTCACAGATTGTAACCTCATCTTTGCTAGCTATGTTGAATATGCATCTAATGACCAGAAAGGGAACTAGCAAAGAAAAAGTGAATGAATCAGCACAAATCCATTCGTTTCTTTAAAAAATTGGCTGTGGAACAATGCTGTCATTTTGGCATACAGGGGAAAACATAAGTCCCTATGTGATCCTCTCCTTTGTTCTTAAAGGTAACAATCCTGAGAGTGTTCTATATGTCAAAAGAGAGCTACAAAGCTCAGGCTTCAGAGTATTAATGTAATCTGTCCCCTGGGCAACAACTATAGCCATTCCTTGCAAATTCTTTTGTTCTTTATGATTCTGTGTGCCTGGCCTGAATCAGTGTTACAAGATACACTGCCCCTCTTCTTTCTTACATGTATGGTTCACTCCACACCACCCAGACAGCACAGTGCACTGGCTCAGCCTGCTCTTGCTTCTCAGAAGTCCGTGTTTGTATTGTGCCATTTACCATCCTGCTTCATACAGTTTTCTGCTCACCCTAGCTACAGTAACTCCACTTCAGCTTGCCATGCAGGAACCATTTTGATATGTCACTGTCACACATCCTTCATGAATACCTGATGGAGCTCAATTCTGGTGGACATTTCTTAGGTGCCAATGGACCAGATAGTCTAAGATCATTTCATTACAGTTAAGTCTGCCCCTTTAGTGAAGGTTGTTTGTTGTGTGAATGACGCTAATGATACCTCGCCACAGACAACCTGTTTTTATCCTCAGTTCATAGTACCCGGGGTAGACAACTTGGTCTAGTTGAAAGAACACTGGGATAGGAGTCAAGAAACCTGAATTCAAAGACCTGGGTTCGTGTCTAGGCAACACTACTTGTTAGCCCCTGTGAACTTGTACAAGTGACTTGGCCTCGTTCCTCATGCATAAAATACTCTCTAAGGTCCCTTCCAACTCTAAGGTTCTGTGACTGTAGATAATTAACCACAAGCATTTATTAAGCACCTAGTCTGTGCTAGGTCCTGGGAATACAAAACAAAAATGAATTAGTCTCTGCTCTCAAGGAGCCTGTATTCCATCAGGTGAGATACCATATATATAAATATACATTTATATATATATAAATATATATATATATATATATTTATATATATAATTTTATATATATACACACACACACACACACACACACACACATGCACACACACACGTACACAGAATATAGATAGTGCCCAAAGTTTTGAAATACAGTATATTTACCTGACACAATAGAAATTATCTTCTTCACCTCTTCTGCCTATTAGAGAAATAAACTTTAAATCTCTTGGGGGAAGGTAGGGTTCATTATTGTTGTTTAATTTTATTTTCCTAACATATTTTTAAGGATAATGTAATAACATTTAGGAGGATTTCCCACCATTAGTAATAAGGTTTTATATTCCTAGCTATACTTGGCATTTTGTTATTCTCAGGGGAAAATGAAATGTATTGTTACTGGGGTCTCACTTTACAAGCACATAGGACGATTTTCCAAAATACCTTTTTCATGATGAAAATTCTCACAAATAAATGTATTTGGGATAAATCATTGAAATTGTAGAAACATACATCAAGTTCCAGAGCTTTTGATGTTCAAACAACAGGGGAGATGTACCCTAGGACAGGAATTCTAATGTGTAATTTACCTTTTTAAAGTGAGTGTATTTATGGAAAGCTAGAAATTTTCATGCACAGCAGAATTCCTGTGAAAACTACATTAGCTTTCTTGGCTGACCTACCTTTGGACCTTTATTCATCCTGCCCATCGGTAAAACCAATAGTAAAAATAGAGCAATATTCTTTCATTTCTCTCCTCCCATTACTTTGAACAGTGAATTGGCCACATCAAAGACTATTTATTAGGACTGACCCTCCTGGTGAAACTTTATCACAGTACTTTCTTAAGGCCTTTACAATAACAAAAAGGCAGTTTCTGGGGGAGGAAAATTGCCTGGGAAGGGGTTTGGTTGACCACCGGGCTGCAGGCACAATTCAACTGAACAGGCATTTTTAAAGTATCCACTACATGAAAGACATTAAAAACAGCATAAGTATGAATGTATGTGAGTTCTTTGGGTGATGGAGTACTATGGGAATTGGAGTAGCTATGGGAAATCAAAAGCAGGGAGGACTTTTTTAATTTGTAGGAGAGGTAAGAAGAAATGAAGTAGCGACATAGAAATAAACATCAAAATATTTATGAGGGATGGAAATGTGCCCTCCACACCACGCAGATTATATTGCCTGTTACAAGTTATTATGAAAGGGGTAAGACATGGTATGTAAAGGAGAGATAAGAGTGGTTTTTATGAATGAAGACAGTGAGACCACATGATACAGTGAAAAGAGGACTGCCTCTGGAGTCTGAGGCCCTGCATTCAAATCCCACCTCTGAGGTTTACTACATATTTGACCTTGGGCAAGTCCCTTTACCTTTCTGTGCCTCAGTTTTCTCAACTCTAAAATGAGGGGATTGGTGCTTGCTTCGGCAGCACGTATACTAAAATTGGAACGATACAGAGAAGATTAGCATGGCCCCTGCGCGAGGTTGACACGCAAATTTGTGAAATGTTCTCTATATTTTGGAATTCAGAATCTTGTGGAAGTAAATGTTGAAAACTAAAAATAAATAAATTTATATTAAAAAAAATAAAATGAGGGGATTGAACTATCTATTCTAGCTACAGATTAGTGGCCCTATAATAGAACTGATGTTTTTAATTGTTCTGCTTTTGTGAAAGATGAAATATGTATACTTATTTTATAATACAAATATTTACCAGCCCCCATCATAAATATTTCAAATAATACAATAAATAACAGCGCTCAATAACTGCTGACCTAGGTTGCTTTACAGGTGTATTCAGTCTTGTTGCCATGGCTTGTTTCATCTTAGTTGAGTATCTTAATGAGCAAGCAAACTTTTAAAGTAAATCCTTTGAAATGGATGTTTTAATCTCATCAGTGATCTTCTATTCATTCCTCTTACCATGAGAACACTTCTTTATTTCAGGAACAATGTTGTTAAACAGTTATGTATTTCAAGATTTATTTACATACAGGCCTCTGAAATGAGTTTAACAGCATGATATAGGAAAAAGAACACTGAACTGTGAGAACCAAGAAGCCTGAGTTCTGCTCTCAGCTCAGTCACTAGCTAGCTCTATGGGTCTGAATAAAATGCACACAGAAGAATAGGTGACTTTTAAATAATGAGCTTTGTACTTTATTTTATATATGTCAGTGATCTTGTGATCTTATATATGTGAGTGATCACATAGCCCTGTGAATTAGATTCTATAAATGCCTACCCCTTTACTGCACAGGGTTGTTCTAGGGATCAGGTTTGTTCATGTATGTGAAAGACTTATGCAAATATAGGACAATTAGTGCTGTGCTGTGAAAAGCCAAACACTGAAAATCCCTGCAAGAAACATAACAATCATAGATTTCGAGTCGGAAGGCACCTGAGAAGTCACCTGGGCCCACTCCTTCAGTTTACAGATGGGAAAACTAAAGTTTTAAATAGAGATGTGAGAGACTTGCTCAAGGTCACACAAGAAGTAAAATGGAAAAGCCAATATTTGAACCCAGATCCTCTCATTCCCGATTTGGTACACTCTACTGTCCCACATGGGCTGATAGGAGAAATAGCAGATAAACATTGGCATAAATTTAAAGGAGCAATTATGAGAGTATGTTAAGTGCTTAATATTGAACCAATATAATTGCTTGAATCAATTCTAACCCTTTTTCATCCATGTACCAGAATGAAACTAAAAGTATAGGAGGGAAAGTCATATTTCAAAGTAAATCAAAAGTGTACTCTTACATAGGGAGTAACAGTTTTGAATGGAAAAGAATACATTTGAAGATTGTATTGGGTTAGGTTTGAAAGATAGTTGATGTTGCATCATTGGGGATTATTAGTAAAAGCGGGTTCATTGAAAGACTAGTGTCTAGGAGAGGTCTCTAATGAAGGGGATGAGATACTATTGTCAACAATCAAGGCAACACTTGATGAAGTGTTTCCAGACTGGAAGTATATGTATGGGACTAAACGCAGAGAAAGAGAGAGAGAGAGAGAGAGAGAGATTCAATTTTTATATATTGTAACTAACATATCTACTATAGCCTTACTCAGTAGTGGAAGAGTAGAGATTCAGCTGAGTGTCAAAGTGTATATTAGATTAAAACTTGGCAAGACTATTTTGCTAAAAGTGAATAGACAGGTGAAGGAAAATAATAGTTCTATCACATTTCCTTGAAGATTAGGAAAAAAGATTTTAAATAGGTACTTGGAAATAAATCAGTGAGGATGACTAATTTTGCAGCCAAACAACATAATTTTATAAATTAAATCAGAAGGCTAGAGCTGGTGAGGATTTTAGAAATATCTTGTCCAGGGCCTTCCTACCCTATTTTGCAATTGAGGAAACTAAGGCCAATATTTTTGTCAATTTCAAATAATAGCATTCCTATTAAACAATTTTTGATTTTTTTAGAATTCTCTTTCTATTTCTCAAAAAGTACATATGGATATTCATTCCTAGTACAAAAGTAGCTTTGTGAATCAGAAAACAGAACTACATCAGGCAGAGCTGGAAGTCATGACAAAAGTCAAATGACAGACTTTGTTGAATCAAAACAGGTTTTTGATTAAAATTTTAAGTGATAACAGAGTACCACCTCCAAAGTACAGGTTCCTGCCTTCAAAAACAAATGGGAATTTCTCATGCCGGGGACCAGGCCCGGTCCTTCTTGGTACGATGACAATGACAATAATTGCTACATAGATTTTTGGCAGATGCCTGAGTTGTTGCTGACATCAGCGATCTGAACCAGGATTGAGCCCTGAGCATCCTCCCCACCAAGTGGCCTCCAATTTTCCAGTGCAGTGACCTCTCTGCTGTCAATGACTAGATTTTCTTTTCTTTACAGCTGTATCTTCACCATCATCTTTTACAATGAAAACTAATACACTGAGTACCACAGTGCCTAATTCCTATTACCCAGGTAACTGATTTTTTTCATTGTTTCATCTCTTCAAAACCCCTTAGCAATCAGAATCAATCAGTGCCCACATTACTATATTCACAGTACTTTAGGAACTTAATAATATGTTTGACATGTTGTAACCAGATGCTTGCTAGGGGGACATGGGGGAACTTTTCATCAATCATTTACTGTTCTTTCTCTTTTTACCTTTTCTGCATTGACCTGCTTATGATGTATGACAGATCCATTTGTGCCAACTGCAATTTTAGGTGAGAACATTTCCCTTTATCAAAGTTTATTGCAGGAATAATTTGGAAAGTCAGCACCCACTCTCTAAGAGACTGGCATTTTTATTCTGTATGGTGCAATGATTGGACACAGGACATGGGGGAGGGAAATAAAAAGAATGTTTTTAAAACATTCTCCCTTAAGAAGGAAGGTTGCCTGCATGTGTGCTGGGGACAATGCCAACATTTCTGCTGTCAGATTCAAGTCATATGGCACACTTCCAGGAGGCTCCTTACTAAGGAGGAGACCGAGATGCCACACATAGGTTTGAGCGTACAGAGAGAATACAGCATCTCCCAAATTAGCTGTGTTAGATATCTGAAAGCTGAATTTTGCCCAGTATGATAATCATAGAAATGAAAATAGTCTGTCATTATTTTTAGTTATTTCTCTATGCTATGGACTTCAATTTTGAAAATTGCATTTTTCTAATTATACCAAATATATAGAAAAATAAAATTGTAAAAATAAAATTTGGCCACCTACCAGATCTTGGTGAGGCTCACAATACCACCAGTTTTCCAATGTGTCTGTCACACAGTGAATTTTCAAAGAAGCTGATATTTTGAACAGTTAAATGACAAGATGGCACTTTACAATCCGATGATTCATTATTTGTCAGATGTCACTGGAAATGAAATAAGGTGTTAGCCCTGTGGGCCACAAAGCATTTAAAGTATGAAGTGTTTCCAGCACAGGGGGTTAGGGGTTGGGGGGGAATGTCCCATGTGTTCAATATGAGAAGGGTGAAGAGAGATGGCATTACCTGGCTATGATAACAAAATAAGCATGAGCTGCTATTGCATTTGAGATGCATAAGTAACCAGAGTGTATCATGGCTTGTGTTCTCTTTCTATTACTAACCATACCGAAAAGGAGCACAGCAAAAACGGCATCAAGGTATATAACAATTCATTGTAGCCAGAGTTCCATCCTCAATTGTTCTAACTTCTTTCTAATTCTCTTTTACAAAGGTTTATATCTTTGCAACTGTCAATTTTTTCCTCCTGTGCTTCTCTTTTCTCTCTTTATGATTTTGTATTAGTGTAATTTTTTTTCTATTGTGTTGTCTGAGCTTGAGCCACTGTGTTGCCAAAGTAAGACAAAGCAGGGGCACCTACATGGGAAAGGGCAGAAGACTCAGAACTTGGGCTGCTGAACTCCTGTGGTGGGGAGGGGGCTAACGGCGCCTCCCTTTTATTTTAGTGCCACATCTAAAGCAAAGAAATGCAACATTTCTGCACTTACATGAGTGGGGGACAAGTTAATCATAGCTACCATAACAATGTAATCTGCATGTAAATGACATCTGCAGAATCTTTTGACAGGCTGAGATTTGAGATTTCTTTGTGTGCTGTAGCATTCATTCAGCACTTTGGCAGATATCCTGACCTTGGAGGAGCTGTGAGTGAGCAGGGAGGGCTAAGCCACAAATTGTGAGAAAGTAGAAGATATTCAGATTTCAGAATAGAATAATCACAAACTTATTAAATGAATTTCAGGGTAGTGGACTTTTTTTTTTTAAGTTACTACTTTGCGATTATTAAACCCTAATGACTTTTTTTAAAAATGTCTTAGTCTTCTGTCTGGTGAAATAATCACTTAAAAAGGACAATTGTGGTAGTATCAAAGTACACAGGTTGAAGACTAACTCAACTGAACTGATAAATATTGGTGATTCTGTATAGCATCTATTGCTGTCAGAGTAACCAATGACAGTGCTTTGGAGTTATGTTTCTTTAGACTGATCATGTAATGTTGATATAAATCCTTATGAAACATAGTAGGCATTAGTCAAGTCAACACATGATTCTTTTCTCCCACCTCTCCCACCCCTCACCCTTCTGAGACCAGACACTTGAATCACTTGCCTTGTATTATTATCATTATTATTATTATCATTATTATTATTATTATTGCGGCAGTAGTGGTGTTGGTGATAATAGCTTCTCTTTTAAATATGGGGAAGCAGAACTTTTTCATGTGCCCAAAATGATTTAATTATCCAGGCACTTCTTGAGTCATTCATCCCCAGGTGCCAGCATTCCCAGATTAATTAAGTAAGGCTAGTTGTTTTATTTTTTTTTTAAGTCAGCATGTGCTAAAATATATTTTCACAAAAAGATGATAGCCCAGGAAACATAATATTGATGGCAAATTGTATCACTTTTGCGTTCTTGGGGCTTTTTTTTTTTAAATAGGAAGGAGGATTTTAAAATCCCTTCAAATAAAGTAAATATTCATCTAGTATCTCTCAGAACTTGAAAACAATGGACATATTCAGTCGTGTCAAAATGAGAATCTTTGGTTTTCTCACAGGGCACTTTTAAAGTTATTTATACTATCATATTGATAGGCCTTCTGCATTTGATTTTTTAAACTAATAGAGAGGAAAAAATAGAAATATCCATTCTGCTGGTATTATCAGTCTTTAAGATGTCTTAACATATCTGTGCATCTTTTTCCTGAATTATGTTAGAGCATACTTATCATTTAATCCTGAGACTTCAAATCCTAGGTGGGAGCCTTGGGCTACTTCCAGCCCTTCAAGTCTTGTTACATAGCCCAATATCTCTCTCTCTCTTTTTTTTTTTTTACGTATTAGCATATAAGCAAGCTAGGGTAATGAGAGCAAAGATTTAGAGCTGGAAGGGACTGAGAGGTTATCTAGTCCAATCCCCTCTCCCCTCATCCCACCCTATTTTACAGATAAAGAAATTGAGGCCAAAAGCTGTTAAGTAACTTCGTTAAGGTCACTCAGGTATTATGAGACAGGTGGGATTTGAACCTGTCTTCTTACTCTAAACCCAGTATTCTTTCTACTACACCATGAAGCCTCTGGGAAGGAAAATAAAGATTTAAGTCGCGTTTTTAAATAGACAAATTATATAAATCTAAATATTCAAGTTTAAAACCAATGGTCCATGAACATATTTACTTGTTAACCATCATCTTAGTATTAGGTGCTTAGGTGGATTTTATTTTTAAAAGTCTAAATCCTGCTTACAGTGATAATGAGACCATTATGTCTTTATATATTGGTAGGTCATTTCATACATATTACACTGGGTAGCTTTAATTACAAGGGTTTAAAACTCATGAATCTGAGCAGAATTTAGCACAAGAATGGCCAGCTCTTGCTTGCATCATAACCTAGAGAATGGTTAGGTTACTGTTTTTATTCCCATCGAATGGCCCAAATCATTTAAAAGAAGCTTCTAAGGTCAACCCACAGCAGAGCATATATTAATAATGTGCATCCCAAAGGATCCAAAGCTGAGAGAATGAGAGAGGCACAGAGGGGAAAACTCATTAGCAGTGTTTCATTTATTACCATCTCAAGGAAGGAATGTGAAGCGTCTCAGCCCAGCTGATTTAGCATTCCAACTGGGGCTCCCATACCCCAGTTTTTAAGCCAAGTTGTCAACAGTAAGCAAACATGATAGGAAAATTTTCCGGTGTAATTGTGACTGTTCTGACATACGAAAAAAAGTTATTGAATTTTAGTAAATTTGGCCAAATTTTAGTGAATCCAAATAAAAATCATAATATCGACTTACTACACTTTTATTTTGTCTTTTGTGTCTTTAGCCACCTTGTAGTGATCCAGGTGCCATTTCAGCAACAGCAACATAGCTACACACGTGTACCACCTCTCATGCCATGCATCCCAAGGTGCTTTGCAATGTAGATAGACTTTAGATTCCAAATAAGGATTTGAAAAATAGTACATTGGAACTGGATTTTTCTTTGAACTTCCCATCGATAAACAATCTTATTTAAAAAGAGCTTGTGTACTTGATGTATAAATATTAGCTTTCATCCTTTTTACCTAAAATTAGCTCCAGTTCTAGTGTTCACATTTTGAGAAACAGATAAATTAATTTAGTGGTATATTTTGGTGATTTGAGTCTATAGAGAAAATTAAAATATCCTTACTATATAACATAGGTAGTTCATGTATTACATTGACCTTTCGAAAATGAATATCTTAAGATCTTAGTGTCATAAAACTTTTCTCCACACAAAAGATTTTTCAAAATAACTAGTATTTCTGCAGCTAATGAAACTAATTTTATTTGTGCTCTTTTGTTAAAAACTGTGGCCTCTTTAGGCCTTTTGAATCAAATTGTAGCACAATTTGGTAGACTTGGCCCTGGTATTTCAGTGAGAAAAATGTATTAAGTGAAAACAAGATTCATTTAGTCATTATTTGGTTCTGGGGAACAGGAAGCAATTAGGAAGCTTTTTCACCTCCATCCTAACTTGGTGGAGAAAGTTAGGCTTGGCCCTCAGAAAATTACTTATGAATAGGAAACTAAATTGTGAAGTTAAAAGTTCAAAATAGAAACTACCTGTAATGATTCATGTAGTACTTACTGTTGCTTATGCCCTGTTTCCTTTTTCTCCTCCTCTTTTTTTTCTCCTGATATGTATCTTCTTAAAAGTGCCAATAAATGGTAAGTTCCCCATCTGCCCCGTTGAAAGGTGTGGAGGGAGTGGGAATGTGTGTATTACCTATAGATTTTTTTTTTTTTACAAACCCAGCTGGTTCTGTTGTGTGTTGGCTTGCATGTGGTCATTTAACATTTCACATGTGACATGGCCCATGATTAAAGCATGCCAAGTGGCCAATCAGATGACCCTTTGTCATCTCCCCTCTTGTATGTGGTTTTTTTTTTTTGTGTATGTTGCATCAAATCCATACATTCATTGCAGTCCTGGCTTTAAAAACCATAAACCATTCTGTGCACTTTTATTTTGCTCACAAGGCCATCTGTAGAGAATTCATTTTGTAATAAAGAAGAGTCAACTAATCTTAGAAGGAAACAAGTCCTGTTTTACATAAAGGGGGCTTGATGAAGTTTCAGGATGAAACTTCGTTATGATTTAGCAAAACCATGGCTGAGGGACTTAATAACTCTCCTTGTCAATTAGCATTTGGAAAGCAATATATAGTTTGGACTGCTTTGCGAAGCATAAATCCTTTGCCTCATTCCAATGAGTCTTGCTCTTACCATTAAGAAGTTCTGGACATTTTACTCTTCTTCTTTGCTGAGCCATCACAAGAGGGTACTGCAAGTCATGGATTTGGGTGATGACAGTTGCCAGTCTCTTAGCAGACAATGTGTTTGAAACTTAGTTTGTTGATGGGTCCTTGTTTATTCTGTGCCATTCTTTTTCTAGATGAAACCCATACGATGGCCAGTGACACGAGCAGCTTGGTCCAGTCCCATACCTACAAGAAGCGAGAGAATGCAGATGTGCCCTACCAGACAGGACAGCTTCACCCGGCCATCCGCGTGGCAGACTTACTACAGCACATCACCCAGATGAAATGCGCAGAAGGATACGGCTTCAAGGAGGAGTATGAGGTGAGCACAAACTCATCAGAAGAGCCCATTTCACAGACCTTCTGGGAAATCGCTTTTGGTGCTCTCAGCTTAAATTACAGGAAAACACAAAACAGACCTCCGAAGAATAGCCCCTAGTCAGTAAGGAAGGCATAGGATGTTCAGGTGTTTAAAACGCTACTGTTTGAAGGTCTTGAATGTCTCAGAGTGTTAGAAGTTAAATATGAAGTGAATGCCTGCTTTAATTTTTTGTTTGTTCTATGGAAAGAGTAATGAAATTTGAAATTACTTAACGCACTAGGCCCTTCTCTCTGATTTCTCTTTCCTTCCCTCTGACTTTCTCATAAATGAGGCTTGAAACCCCAAGGTATTTTATAGCAGTCATCCATAACAGAGAGAGAAAACGTCTTCTTAAAAATAAATAAAACTGAAGAGTCTGATAAATGTCATGGCCTAGGACAATAGTTACAGACCTGCCAGCATGAAGCACCTCTTACTGCCCCTGTCCTCTTCTGTGGACATCTTTCAGTGTGATTTTCTCAAATGGTGACCCTCAGCAAGACAAACTCATGTTTGTACTTCTCTCACAATCCTTGTTAGAAGATAGAATGTCAGAAAGCCATTCAAGAAATCAGAGAGTGGTTTGAAGAAATTTGTTACAAGAAGAATACCAACACTTCCCTGATCATTTTTTATGGATGCATATCTGCACATTTTAATGACCTTATTTTTTTTTCTGATAAGGTAGATTCAGTCATGAAACTTCATAAAGTAGTGAGTTTATACACTTAAAAGAAAAACAGAAGCATAGATACTTTTTTCCCCTTAAGACTTCAGAAAGAATGGTATTGAACTTGGAGCCAGGAAGACCTGAGTTCAAACCGTGCCTCTGACACCTTAGCTGTGCAGACCTGGGCAAGTTACTTCACTTCTCACAGCCTCAGTTTCTTTATCCTTAAAATGAAGATAATAATAGCACCTATCTCACAGGGGTGTTGTAAAGATTGAATGTGATAACACATATAAAGTGATTTGCAAGACTGAAAGTATTATATGCATACTAAAGTACTATACACTGTTGTTCAGTCATTTTTCAATTGTGTCCAACTCTCTGTCACCCCATTTGAGGTTTTCTTGGCAAAGGGAGTGGTTTGCCATTTCTTTCTCCAGCTCATTTTACAGATGAAGAAACTGAGGCAAACAAAGTTAAGTGACTTGCCCAGGGTCACACAGCTAGTAAGTGCTCAAGGCTGGATGTGACCTCAAGGTCCTCCTGATTCCAAGGATGGCATTCTACCCACTGTGCCACATAGCTACCCATATATGCATGCTAGCTCATATTATCAATAAGATACACTAGGACAATAGATCTCTAACCTGGTCTGAAGTTTGGGTATATCTTGTCAGAAGCAAATTATTTTCCATCTGTTTTAGGTAGCCTCAAACTCTTATGGACATCAACTTTGCTTCCTTCTGACATTTAGTATCAAATAACAATACCTCAGTTTTATGCCCCAGACACTTCTGTGTGGTTGCCTAGAACTGAGCTCTCCTTTCTAGCCTCAATCACCAGAGACTCATTGCAACAGCAGAGCACCAACAATATAGATGTTTGTCATGTCACTGATGTGCTTATGAGAAATAAGAACAGGGTGTTTTGTGTGTGTGTGTAAAACAATAAAATAGGAACTTGGCTATCTTGATTTTCTTTCTTCAGAGAAACTTTTCCAGGGCCATTTTAATAAAGCTATACACACGGGAACTGTTGCATGTTCCTCAAGTTTTCCATTTGAGCTGATTAGACATCTTTTAGAGAAAAAACCCGAAATTTTTGTATTTAATTTTAGTGATTTAGCTTACATGGCATGGAAACTCACTTTCTTTGCATATCACTTCCCTTCTTATCCTTTTAGAGGACAAACTTAATAGGATTAAAGAGAAACACTGAAAAGATTAAAGTAGCTGGAAAAAGTGAAATTAAAGTTATAACATATTAAGAAAAGTATAAATCCTTTGAATAGGGATGGTGCCTTGATGCTGTCTAGTGCCTTGTGTGCAAATGATGTTTAAATGTTTGGTGACAGTAAGAGTGCTAATGAAAAAGAGGTTAGTGCATCCATCAAATAATTCACAGACTAATCCAAGACTGTTTGGGGGTGCCATATTTTTCAAAACCTATGGGTCTTTGGGTCTTCAAAAAACGTTCAGGATGAAAATACATATGGACATCCTCACACAGATTTGCCCCAAACAAAAGTCATTTCACAATAGTATATTAAATAATATAGTAACCCTATAGTAACACCCATGGTCTTGCTCATTTTAACATTGTTCCCATGGAATTAATCTCCCCCCCTATAACTTTATAACTCCCTGCTATCATGTATATGTGGAACTACTTAAGAACTTCAGTCAGGATGTCAGTACATGGAAATAGCGTAAAATAATTTTTCATTCAGATGGCTTCAATCAAAGTTCTGATTTTTAGATGTAAACCCATGTGGTAATAAGCTTCTTTTAAAGCAGATGGTAGTGACTCATTTGAAGTTGTTCCACTTTGTCACATATTTGTTGACGGATGGAAATAGAACTAAAGAAGATGAAAAATGGAAAGAGTTGAACCAGACTAAGTGCTTCACTTCACATCAGTAACTCCATGATTTCATGTAAAGTTGTCACAACCTGGACACTTCCTATCTTTCCAGGCTTTTTCTGCTTTACTTCCCTCTATGGACTCTGCAACTCAAGCTACAGTGAGTAAATCAGTCATGGAGCCTTTATTAAGGTCTTACTGTGTGTCAAGCACTGTGCTAAATTCAAGGGATACAAAGAAAGGCAAAGATATTTCCAGTCCTTTACATTCTAATGGGGGAGACAACATGTAAATAAATATATACAAGATAGCATATAGAGCAGATGGAAGGAATTCTTAGAAGAGAAGGCACTAGTAACTGGGGGAATAAGAAGGTCATCCTGCGGAAGGTGGGATTTGAGAAACCAAGGGAACCAAGAGGGAAATGCGAGCAGTTACAGATGGGAGATAGAGTGTTATATGAGAGAAACAGCAAGTAAGCCAGTCTACCTGGATCACAGTGTGCAAGGAAAAGAGCAGAGGTTCCCACCTCTGTGGCCTGCCACCCCCTTTTAAAAAAAATTACTCAGCACCCCCCTGGAAATCTACTTTTTTTAACCCTTTAACATTTTTTATTTGCATTACTTCAAAAAATGTAACTTTAAAAAAATGATGCATCTTAAATTTAATAATGTATTGTAAATTTGCGGGGGTTTTTTCCTGCATTGAAATTTTGATGATGCAATGTTGCATCATGTAACCATAAAGTATCATATTGTAAACAAGCCATTCTGTGCACATATTCCTGCCAATACAAGCTGGACTTCCCAACAATGTACAACATGCTCACCTGCCCAAGCTTGCTTTTTAAGACCTGTCCACACACTTTACCACTGATTGGTCATAACTTGCATTTTTTGTGTTTATTTGGAAAATGTAATCAATACAACTTTAACTCTGTTATGCAACAGATGAAACACATACGAAGGTTTTTCAGAGTTGTCTTCTCTTCTTTCCTTATGCTTCCATGGCCCCCTTATTTTTATTCAAAGCCCCTCAATTGCACGTAGTGCCCCACCAGATCATTCCAGCACCCCCTAAGGGGAAGTATCACCCACTTTGGGAACCTCCAAAAGAGTATTACAAAATTAGAAGGTGACCAAGTTATGAAGAACTTTAAATGCGTATTACCTTTAATCCTGGAGATTGTAGGGAGATATTGGAGCCCATTAATTAAAGGTATAGCATGATCAGTCCTACAGTTTAGACAAATCACTTTGAAAACTGAATGAAGAATGAATAAGAGGGAAGAAAAACTTGAGAAAGGGCAACCAATAATCTAGTTGAGAGTCTAATATCTAATAATCTGATCCAGCGTCACTCCATCTCCCATCTTCATGCCTTTTATACTAGCTTTTGTATGTGCCTGGAATGAACTCCTTGAGGGTAGACACTGTTTTTTCCTTTCTTTGTATCTCCAGCATTTAGCTCAGTGACTAGCAGATAGATAGTGTTTAATAAATGACTTGCTGGCTAATGGACTGATGTTCTTATTCCCTCCAGAGGGGCAGAGTGCAACCCATCCATGCCATCTGATTCTGGGATTGTTGTCCCTATTCTCCTATGTAGCATCCTTGGAGGATCTACCCATTATGCTGAAGTCCTATCTTTAGGCCTTTTTCTCATTACCTAGGTATAAGGGCACTTGTACCCTATCACTATCTATCTGGTATCCTTCTCTGTCAATATATGATTCTGATCATTTCCTGTATGTTGTCCCTTATGACACTTCTTACATGTAGGTTATCAGTGGAAATGTGTGACAGTCTTTTCATACCTGCCATGTGCCCTGAAATCCAAGCTACGAGTGAAACAAACTTAAAAGCATTGAGGAATTTATATTTCAAGATATCTGGAAGAAGATATAGAATGTTGCTCAAGAGGCCATCAGTAACTATTGACCCATACGCCTAATTTCTCAAAACCAAAAATCTCAATGGGATTGAGCTATTCACAAATAAAATATCATTGAAGAAAATATGGGAAGGGAGCAATCAGGCTTTTAAAAATCATTTTCTAAGACAGACCATATCTTCACAGTCATAATATTGACTGAAAGGTGCAGAGAGTAGATCGCACTGTATTTATGTTTGTTAATTACAGAATAGCATCTGACTTGGTGTAGAACAAACTGCAGCCTCAAAATCTCTGCTCTAAGAGAATGTCTCCCATAAATAGGTTACGATTATATAAAATCCCTTAACTGAAGACAGCCACAAAGATAACTCTGTTAAACGATCTTTTAGTTATTAACATTAACTGAGGTATAAAACAGAGATTGGGAAACTGAAAGTATTCAACAGTGTCCCAATTTCCAGTGCAGAGTCCAGAAGGAAAAGATATCCCTACAGGTGGTGAGAGCCTCCAAATTCTTCAGTTTATGGATGATATTGTGATGATAATGTCATAGTTTCTTCTTGGCAAGATCTGTGACCACTTAAAAGAGAATTCCATGAATCCACACAGGAAAAAACAAATGGATGAAGAATAAATGCTTGTTATCAAAATTTGATATGCAGTATAGGATAGATAAACCATTGAGTTAGTCCCATCAGTATACATATACATATATATATATTACATAAATACTACAAAGAGACAGTAATCTGGGCCCATAACAATGAGTAAATTAACAGGCATCTATTAGGTACCTGCTATGTGCAGGGTATTGTGCTGGACAGTAGGAATACAAATACAATAAATTAAACAATTTCTACTTGTAATGCACTTAGTTTCTAACAGGGAAGACAACAAAGGTATGTGTAAGTATATACAGAATTAATATAAAAAGAATAAATGTAAACAAATAGAGAGTGATTAAGTACAAGGTGATTTGAGAAGGAAGGCACTCCCAACTGAGAGAATCAGAAAAGGTTTTTAGCTGCATCCAGAAGGAAAACTCTAGGATTCTACAAGGAGGAAGTGAGGAGAGAGTGCACTTCAGGCATGGAAAATAGCCAAAGCAAAGGCAATGGATATGGGAGATGAAGTGTTATGAATGAGGAACTTAAAGGAGGCTGGATCACAGAGTAAAAGGGAGGGAGAAAATATACAGTGAAGATGGAAAGATTGTTAAGATTAGGTTGTGAAGATCTTCAGAAACTAAACAGAGAAGTTTCTATGATTCTTGGGGAAACAAAAGGTACAAGAATATACGGAGTAGAGGAAATTGGATTGAGTCTGGAAAATGACACAACACTTTCAGTGATCCTGAGGTGCTCCCTGGTCCCCAAACCTATCTTTCTAATATCAGTTTTCTTCCAGTTATGCTATATTTCAGGGAATCATGGACCTCCACAGTTTCCAAAGAATCAAAACTTGGGTTGACCAAAGGAAATGGACAGTTCAAATGTTTTCCTGCTACCTAAGGAATAATAAAAGACTTACAGCTAGGGTTCCCAGCCTTTTTTACCTGCTATCTGTTCTCTCTCTCTCTCTCTCTCTCTCTCTCTCTCTCTCTCTCTCTCTCTCTCTCTCTATTTGTATATACCTAATTATTAGCTTGTTGTCTTCCTGTTAAAATAAGCTCCCTGAGGAGCTTTGTCTTGTCTTTGTATCCTCGATGTCTAATGCAATGCCTTGCATATAGTTAGAGCCTAATAAATGCTTGTGGATTAACCAACTATTCAATAATGAAAGGAAATAAATTCTTGAATTCACATATATGCACATATATGCACATAAAAGATAAAGTAAATTTTTTTTCAGCATAACTGTATTCAATATATAACAGTACTTTTGGTATGATCAAGTTGTTCAGTATTTATCAGAACACAATGAAATGAATTAAAGAGACACTTGAACTTATCTTTCTTCTAACATTTGTCTTTCTTCTAATCAACAAGGTTTGTTTGGGTTTTGTTTTTTGGTATAGTTTTGAAAGAGATAACCACCTATCATGTTTAGCTTCTACTTTCTTTCTTGCTTTTTATTTAATCAAGTACAGGACTGATGACCCTGATTCATAGAAATAAGTTGCTCTAAGTGGAGATGAAACCTTGAAAACCCAGTTAGTAAAAAATGGGATATGTTTCTCCAAGGGCAAACCAAAAATGTTATGACATCAATTCAAAATTTCTGATTATTGCAACGATCTATTAGCTTATCTTTTACTGGGTTGTTATCAGTATATTTTTCCTTACTTAATAAAAAAGTCTTCATATACCAACTTCATTCACTTGGTTTTAGTCAGCAGTAATTATTCCCAAAACTATTTCTTTCAAATTCTTCAGGTGAACTCCATTTCCCACTCCCAGCTTCTTAGCCTTCTCTCTAATCCACAATTTTTTTTTCACCACTGATTATGGAATAGTCCAATACAATAATACAGTTATTTATTAAATATTGCTTGTCCCCTCGAAGTACTTATACCCTAGTTTGGAAACTCATGATATTTAGCACCTTGGATAGATCCTCAACAGAGCTTTATTGGATAACAAGGACAAGAACTGCACAATATGAGAAAGCATAGACTGGCTTTGTTCTGCTTCATTTGAAGGAGTACCCACCTGCATGACATCATAATCATTTCCTCCCTTCATTCCTGACTCCTTCTCACCAGCAGTCTTTCTGCCCTGAGGCCCTGCTCTCTTGATTGGTGTCTGCCTCTCCTAGACCACTATTTCGGGAAGAGTTCCAGTCATGTTTCACTTCACTCCCTACTCTAACTCTCTGCCCTTCTCTTACTTTTCCATAGTTGTTGTTGTTGTTTAGTTACTTTTTCATCCATTTTGACTCTTTGTAATGTCATTTGGGGTTTTCTTGGCAGAGATACTGAGGTGATTTACCATTTCCTTCTTCAGCTCATTTTACAGATGAGAAAACTGAAACAAATGAGTTAAATGACTTGCCCAGGGTCACATAGCTAGTAAGTGTCTGAGGCCAGATTTGAACTCTGGAAGATGAGTCTTCCTGACTTCAAGCCCAGCACTTTATCTACTGGACCACCTAGCTGCCCCTCTTGCACAGTACTATATCCCAAACATTAAAATAGTAACATAGGCCCTCAACTGAGGATATGTTTTTGTCCACTTTCTGTTATCCTGAAGGATGTTTTTTTTCCTGCCGTATGCAGATACTTCCATAATTTTTCTATGAGCTTCATTCAGTTGTTAAAACTGTGAAAATACTCAAGATCTTTTTTTTTTCCCACACCAAACCTATGATTTCTTTGGCATAGAGAATACTCAAAGAGCTCCTGCCCTGAAACATATAGCCATATATAGTTGCCTGTCACTGGGAGGTTATAACTTCTCCACAATCACAAACAGCCAATATTTTTTGGAAGTTGGACTTGAACCCAGGTCTTCCTCCCTCTGAGGCTAGCTCTCTCTATCCGCTATACTAGGCTTCCTCTCTCACCCAAGATCATAGGACCTAGAATATAAAGCTAAAAGGAAAATTGGGGATCATTTATTCAAACCTTCTCATTTTTTCACATGAAGAAAGTTAAATCCCATAGAAATTAAATAATTCATACTTCTTCCAAGGTTGTTGTGAGGATTTGTGAAGCAGTGAGCATAGTATTTGGCACATAATAGGGGCTTATAAATAGTTATTCCCCATTTTCTTCCCCAAGGTGGTACAGGTAGTAAACATAAACAGCAACCCCAGGATTCAAATGAAAAATCCTTTAACTTCAAATCCCAAATATTCATCATTCAGGAACAGCTTTGGCATGCCCCAAACCAATGATTTGTGGTTCCTGCTGTTCTCTAGCAAACCCAGTTCTGCTACTTACTATCTGTATGACTTTGGGCAAATCGTTTAACTACTCAATTTCCTTTTCTCCAAAATGAGGGAATTGAACTAGATCACTGCTAGTCCCGTCAGCTTCTAAGTCAGTTTGTTTTTATGGGCCTTGATAGTTCTGAAGTGGTTCCCAGTTCCACATGATGGTGTCACCTTGTAAGTAAAGGATATCATTTTGGGACTTGTTCTCCATTTGTTTCAATCATGTCAGACTCTTTGTGGCTCTGTTTGGGGTTTTCTTGGAAGAGATAATGGAGTGGCAAATGTCTGAGGACAGATTTGAATTCAGGAAGATGAGTCTTCTTGACTCTGGCCCAGCACACTATCCATTGTGCTACCTAGGTGCCCTCATTTTGGCATGTCTATAGCTAAATTATGGCTTCCAGAGGAATTTTTCCAAAGCTCAGGTGTGACTGCTGGTGTATTTGGCTTTGCCCATCATAACTGTGCACCATCCTACCTTTCTAGTCTTCTTGCACTTTATCCATTTTACCCTTTCCCCGCACTCTAACATCCAGTGACATTGGTCTTTTTACTGTTCCTTTCACTTGACATTCCATTTCCCAACTCCATTCCTTTTCTCTGGCTGGCCCCCATGTCTGGAATTCTCTCCCTCCTCACCTCTTCCTGGCTTGCCTAGCTTCCTTCAAGATTCACATTAAATTCCACCTTCTACAAGAGGCCTTCTCCCATTCTCCATCTGTACTCTGTGTATCTTGTATGTAAATAATTGTTTGCATGCCATCTCCCCCATTAGAACATAGGGAATATGAGATCCTTGAAGGCAACAACTGTGTTTTTGCCTTTGTATATCCACAATATGTAGTACAGTGCTTGGCACATGGGAAAGCATTTAATAAAAACTTGATTCACTGACTGACAGAATTCCCTTAGATAGGATTCAAGAAGGGGTCCATTTGCAAATTATCCTTTATAGAAAATCTTATACCTTTGGTGGGGGGGTAGAGTGAACCAATAACATTTTGGAGAGGGAATAACAAGTCATTGCATTCATCTTCAGGGCTCCATAATTTCTTTGTCAAGTGTCATGTATAATCGAAAGTGCTTATTATAATGAAATTATTAAATGAATAGACAGATTTGATTGTATTCATTCTTGTGTACCTTCAGAGACTGAGAACTGACAAAATTATAGAGTTTTTTTAAAAATACATAGCATCTATTCAACCTTTTATATCAAAAATAGAATTTTTGTAATTGTTAAACTTAGGAAAGCTCTAAGGAATTGTGTTTAACATAGGAATAAGAATGCCCTTACTTTAAAAGGGCTTATATTGTTGCCTTTGGCATAGTAGCATTTCAGGAAAAAAAGCATTAAATTTTATATGTTGGGGTCAAATAGCATTGGCCCTATTATTATCATTAGATGGAGAACCGGTGAATATGAACAGCCCTCCCTATTATGTAGTAAGAATGAAGAAGGCTTCAACAGTGTTACCTTTTGTTATAAATACTCAGAAAAGTAAAGAGAGAAAGGCATTTTTCTGTACTGAAAAACTGCAGTATGTTTATATCTCTTCAGTGCTATTTGTTTGTCGAAGAACACTAAGCCCCAAGACCTGTTGAAATAATCAATTAATTCAATATGGAAACTTTCTCTGGGAATAAAATACAAACAGCATCTATGCTTCTTGCTATGACTCCTACAGAGTAACGATCAAGACAACCATTCTGCTTTCTTTGGTTTCTTCATTCCATATGCCGTGGAAAACAATTTATCCAGATTGTAGGATGTTTTTCTGAAATGGAGGCTTTCTCTCTGTTGACACTGATTTTCAACCAATACTCTTTTATCTTTTCAAAGATAAAAGTGTCTGAAAATTGGCCTAAGCATTGGAAGAACTCATTACTGATGAAGTATCAGGCAGATGAATGTCCAAATAAAAGAAAGAAACATATGGTAGGGATGAGACTAAGAAGTGTTCATTGTGAACTTTTTCATTTGATTTTGGTCTAACAAGATAGTCAGATTGCACATCTCGCCAGGGAAATACAATAATTTGATTCAAAAGAAACTCAGACATGAATCACAATAAAAAAGTAAACATGCTGAATTGAACAGAAAATGGCACATTGTCAGCTGGTGGTGGTTCAGGGTTCTCAGGAGAAAGACAAAGGGTAAAGGACACATTTGTTTATGTTGCTATGAAATAAGGACTTCAGTTCTTTTCCCCCACAGGAAAAAAGAATCAGACTCTGATAAGTCTGTTGGGAGATGCCTTCTGTGAATCTGTATGAGATAGGGAAAGAGACTAACTTCTTCTTCCCCACCATCCCCAAGCACGCGTGCGCGCGCGCGCGCACACACACACACACACACACACACACACACATCCAGGGAGGAGTCCAGGATTCAGTCCTTCATACTATAAAATGATGCTTTAGTACATAATAATAGCTCATTTTTATGTCACATTTTACAGTGATATTTTAATTTTCCAGAGGAAACTGGAACCCATGAAGATGACTTTTTCAGGGTCACATAGCTGTCTAGCAGGAGAGTATCCCTGTTCCTCTTACAGGATTCCAAGCTTCTTTACACCCTTGTATTTTCAGGGCTTTATAGAACATTAGCCTAGAAGAATTCAGGATACAACTACAACTCTCATACAATACCTTTGCCTTCTTATAATCTCTTTGTGGAACCTAAATTTTCTATTCCCAGATTCCATTGCAGCATAAAACAAGACTGCAATGTTGAGCAATTGTACAGAGCCTCAAAAGAAAAGGAAGAGAGAATTTTTTTTCTCTCTAGGTGAACATTACTTTTCCCTGTGGGGAAGAATAATGTTTTCATGTGAATAATTTAAGGAAATATAAGCAATTCATGTAATTTTCCTTAAATACATATGTGAAGATTAGAGACAAAGGGGCCGTCCTTCCAGCAGATGAATAGAAAAGATATTGTCATCAACTTTGACATTTTAAGGTTTAAATGCAAATATTAAATAAATCTAGTAATTTATACTAAAATTTTACATTAATATGGAATAAATCAATTAAAAATAAATATCAAATATAAATTTAAAATAAATCAATTTCCATAAGAAGGACAGTGAAAAACCTAGAAACCACTCCAGTCAGCAAAGCCTTTTAGTTCTGTGCCAAATATGCAGATATACCAGACAAAAGCAACTCCATTTTAGAATATAAACTCTTTCATAAAATCTGTAAGAGGATGGTGACAGATTATGAAAGATTATGAACAGTATCACTTTACCAAATAACAAGAAATAATAGGAAAAACAAGCAAATTTAGAGAAAGCTATACTAGAGACCCAACTAAGCAAAATTATCCTAGGGATATTTAAGGATGAAACTGGAAGGGAGAAAATAAACTCAAAATAGGTGTTTAAAGATTTTTATTTCAAGCTCTTTCCCCATCAAGGATGATAGAACCATCATAATCAGACTCTAATATCACAGATCCCATTTGAATTTCTTCAATACGCAGAAATGATAGTAAAGAAAACAAACATAGAAAGAGTATGCAAAGGAAGACTATACTGAAAGGTAACAAAAACATTGAAAAAAGACTTTAGACCTTATTACAAGAGTGATTGAGAAAATATTAACTACTGACCTATATGTTGACTTTCCTATGTATTTTAAATTGTTATAAGAATAATCTGTATGTACATCAACAAAATTCCACAGTAGGTCACATCTTTACCATCACCCAACTCCCTGAAAGATATTTAAAAGGCCTATTCTGTTTATTATTTATTGACTACACAGAAAGCATTTTATTCAGAACAAAATATCCCCATAAATGCTCACCTCCTACAAGGTGTCTACCATACATATATTTAAATTATGTCATATTTAATTTCAATCATCATAATATGTTTAAGTAACATATGAATTAATATTATAAGTTTATATAATTTTGCATGAAAGACATACCAACAGAAATAACTGTCCAATGTCCCTCTGACGAATCAAGTAAAACAAGGTAGAAGTCATATACTTGCCAAAGAAGTTTGCCATTGTCGTGGAGAAAATTCAATTCAGAATCCAAATTTAAGAAAGATTCTCCATAGGTCAGGCATTATTATTCTTTTTTTTTTTCCTGTTATGAGTGTCTTTGGCAGTCTGGTGAAGTATATGGACCCTTTCTACAAATATTTTTTAATTTACAAAATAAAATACAGGGTGTTATAAGGAAACCAGTTATATTGGAAATACAGTTGTCTACCTATGTATGTATGTTTCTATCTATGTTAAAGTTCACAGACCCCAGGTTTAGTATGGTGAAATCCTATCCATGGACAGTGAGATCCTTTGCATAGTCCTGCAGGTGGATGACATTGTGCTGATAGCATCAAACTCAGTAACATTGCAAATGAGTTCCATAATCACTCAAAAGAGCTTGGTTTAACCTTCTGCACTGGAAATTTAAAAACCACATAAGCAAAATGAAAAATACCTTTTGTAGACACTATGATACACATTTAAATGGCCAGCCTGTAGAGCTTAAGTGGGTATCAATTAATCTACCAGCAAGCATTTATTAAGCTCCTATTTGCTAAACTTTTTATTAGGTTCTGGGGCTCCAAAACCAAAAATGAAATAGTCCCTGCTGTCATGGAGCTTAAGTGATAAAGCTATCATGTGAATGTGATGCTTAAACTGAATCTTTAGTGAAGGGATTCCTTGACATGGAGGTAAGGAGGGACTGTATTCCAGACATACATGGAAGATCTCCTACAAAAAGGCATGTAAATGAGAGATGGAATACTATATGAAAAGAACAGCAAAAATGGTCCAATTTGGCTAGATCATATAGTGCAGGAAAGGAGTGACATAGAATGAGAATGGAAAGGTTGATTGTACCTAGGTTGTGAAGGGATTTAAAAGACAAACTGAGGAGTTTATCTTCAACCCTAGAAGCAATTGGAACTTAATGAGTAAGAGAGTGAAATGGTCAAACCTGCACTTAAGGAAAATCAAATTGGCAGCTATGTGAAGGATGGATTGAACTGGGATAGAGACTTGAGATAGAGCTCAATTAGGAGACCAATGTAATAGTCCAGGTGAGAGGTGATGCAGGCCTGAACTAAGTTGGTAATTACATGAGTGAGAAGGAGAGGGTTACAAAATATATTGTGGAGATGGAGACAGTAATATCTAGCCGCTGATTAGATGTATATGGTGAAAAAGAGTGAGGAGTCAAGGATGATGCTAAAATTGGGAACTTGGGAAACTATAAGGATTGTGGTACTCTTGATAGAATTAGGGAAGTTCAGAAAAAGGTATATTTGAGAGGAAGAGTAATACATTCTATTTTGGACATGTGTTTGAGATGTTTCTGGGGCATACATATAGTTTGAAATGTGCAATAGGAAGATGATGCAGGAAATATGTATATAAAATGTGTGTGCAAGAGCTTTTTATATTTTTAAGGGTTTTTTAATAAACAGAAATATATTTCCTTTCCCTTCCACACCATTAAAAAAAAA